>NW_009953903.1:69260-95791 GCF_000747805.2 Chaetura pelagica
ACTTGCCAGCTCCTTTGCTTTCAATTCTTATTCCTATTATTATTTATTGCTCTTGTTCATCTGTGGGAAGGAGTGTTTTCTTTTCCAGAGCTCTCCCCCTCTGTGCAGTTGACTCGGTGACATCCTGGTGCCCATTTAGGAGAGGACACTCTGAGATGTTTCTTTCATGAGACAAGCCAGAAAGATGAGCTAATGGTTTCACACAGCAGGTCACATGCCAGAAGTCCTGGTGGTCTCCATCATCCATCAGAAACTCCTGGGTCCAGAACAGTTTCCGTGGTCAGACCACCAAGAGAACCCCTGAGGACACCAGGGACCTGTGGGACCATGTGAAGCAGATGTGGCCACTCAGATTTTGCCTGAACCCTCATTGAAGAATGTAAACGTGGCAGACCTGGCCTAGAATCTGTGAACAACAGGGAGTTTTCCCCCATCTCAACCCTCAAAGCCCAGTGGACCCTGCCTGCAGGTCTGGGAAAATCTCATTTTCCATCCTCCTGACAACTGGGAGTGTCCCAGTGTGGGATGGGGCACGTGGAGTCTTTGCAAAGTGAAGTGGTTTCATTTCTGAAGCTCATAAATCTCCCCTTGGGCTCCAGGGCAGGTGTGAAATACAGGTTGCTCCTCCTTCCTGTGTCTTGGAGCTGGGCAGGATTTACTCCCCACGAGGCCCTGGATGCACATTCCTTATCTCCTCGACAAGATTTATAGAGGCCTGGAGATTTATCCTGCCTGTAAAATTCTGTTAAATGCAGGGGATGAGCTGTGCAATGACTATTGTTTGGGAATGGATTGTGTCTGCTGGCAGAAGGATGGTGACAGCTCCACCTGATCTCAGGTCCTTGCCAGGTGCTGTGGGACAGCAGTGAAGATGCACAGGGAGGGATTTAGGAGCCAGATGCTGCTGCTGGTGAGGAGCCTGGGGGCTGCACCATCATCCCACCCTGACCCTGCTGCTGGAGAGGGACACACAGGCAAGGTTGGGGATGCTGGGGGAAGCAATTTGTTGATGGTGGAGGGAGTGAGGAGCTCACCATGAGCCTGACCCTGCAGTGTGGGATCTCTGTTGTGCAGCAGGGGTGCTGGGTGAGGACACCCAGGGCAGGTTCCTGGGGGAAGAGCTTCCTTGAGGCCAGGCTGCAGGCTGGGCTCATTAGCTGGCAGCCTGGGGGCTGCTGGGGAGCAGGGGGGGTTGGTGGAGGGGGGAGGTGATGCTAGGGCTCCAGCAGAAAAGGTTATTTTGATGGCAAGGAAAAAAAATTGCTTTTGGGGAAAAAAAACCAAACAACCCACAACAAAACAAACCAAACAAAAAAACCCCCACAAACCTGGAGTCAGGGAATGAGGTTCAAGGTTACCATGGAAACCCAGCTCCCAGCAGCAGGAGCCACAGCCACAGTGTCTCTGGGTTGGTGGGAGAGAAAGTGATGGAAGTGAGATGGGAGGGTGGTTCTGATCCCCCCCCCACTGCATCCCTGCCTCTCCCTGGGAATGGGGAGCTGGGAAAAGCCACCAGCTGCCCTGCTGGATTGGGTTTGGTAGGATGGGAATGGGCTGAGAGACAGCCCACCTGGAACACTGTGTCCAGCTCTGGTGCCCCCAGCACAGGAAAGATGTGGAGCTGTTGAAAGGTGTCCAGAGGAGGCCATGGAGATACTGGGAGGGCTGGAGCAGCTCTGGAGCCAGGCTGGGAGAGTTGGGCTGTTCAGCCTGGAGAAGAGAAGGCTCCAGGGAGACCTTAGAGCACCTTCCAGTGCCTGAAGGGGCTCCAGGAAAGCTGGGGAGGGGCTTGGGACAAGGGCAGGGAGGGAGAGGACAAGGGAGAATGGATGAAAAGTGGGAGAGGGAGATTGAGGTGAGACATGAGGAGGAAATTCTTTGGTGTGAGGGTGGTGAGAGCCTGGCCCAGGTTGCCCAGGGAAGCTGTGGCTGCCCCATCCCTGGCAGTGTTGAAGGGCAGGTTGGATGGGGCTTGGAGCAGCCTGGGCTGGTGGGAGGTGTCCCTGCCCATGCAGGGGGTGGGACTGGATGATCTTGAAGGTCCCTTCCAACTCTAAAAAAAAATAATAAAAAAATTAGAAGATGGCCATGCTCAGCAGCCCAGGGGCCACCAGCCCAGCGGGCAAACAAATCAGGGGGAGCAGCAGCAGCAGCAGCAGCCCTGAGCTGCAGACTGGCTGCCTGGCTGCAGATTGGCTCCCTGTTCTATCTCCAGGAAGATCAATAGAGCAAATTATAGCAGCAGAACAATATGAGAGAGAGCCCTGCAAAACCCCAATTACTGAAAACCTAATTAATATGTTTTTAAACAAACATCATGGCAATCCTTCCACACCAGCATCAACCAGGCCACAGGAGTTTCTCAAGGGCTGCAAAGCAATTCTTTAGCCTGTGGCAATAGGGTGGGAAGGAACCCAGGACGAGAGGGGGAATGGAAAACAATTGCTGTGGTACAAACAGAGCTGGGGAAAACAAGTGTTCCTTGCAACACCCTGCACAGGCACTCCCATGTGCTACCCCAACACTCCACAGGGCTGTGGCTCAATAGTCCTGTAGGAAATGTGGGGTCATGGTTTTAAGCTGAAAGAAGAGAGATTTAGGTAAGAGATCAGATGGAAACTCTTCAGTGTGAGGGTGGTGAGAGCCTGGCCCCGGCTGCCCAGGGAAGCTGTGGCTGCCCCATCCCTGGCAGTGTTGAAGGGCAGGTTGGATGGGGCTTGGAGCAACCTGGGCTGGTGGGAGGTGTCCCTGCCCATGCAGGGGGTGGGACTGGATGATCTTGAAGGTCCCTTCCAACTCAAAAAATCCTGTGATTCTGTGAAGAAGGAATGGAGGGAGGGTGAAGAAATAGGCATCTGCTGCAGCAGCTCCCCCAGTCCTTCTAGGAAGAGTGGAACCAGACAAAGAGATGAGAAGTCCAACCTTCCTGAAAGGAATCAGACCCGGAAACCTGACCCCTGAAACAAAAGAGCATCCTTGGGAAAAACAATGTCATTTAAATACCTGGCTCATTGCTCCCGGGACGCTGACACAAAGCAGGGAAGGCTCAGCCAGGTCCCACACAGGAAACCTCCCAGCCCAGTTTGGCTGCAGCAGAGATGCTGCCATGCAGCCCTGCACACCTCCAGGATGTCACCCTGGCCTGTCCAGAGGGGGACATCCCTGGGGAAGGTGCAGGGGCAGCTGGAGGAGCCCTCAGCATGAACAGTCAAACCCATTGTCCCTCACAGCCCAACTGGATCCCTCCCCCAGAACAACCCAGCAAGCACGTCTAGAGCCTCCAGATGTTCCATTGCAAGCAGAGGGAGGTGTTTGCCTCCTTCAGGGCTCACAAAAAAAAAATAAAAAAAATAGTGAAATGAGGAAATTGCTGCACGAAGGAACTGGGAGAAAATCATCTGGTGATACTGACCCTGCACACCCACCCGTGGGGTGGGGGATAAACAGCCTGCAAAGGTGCCTCTTCCAGGGGTGCTGCAGAAAAGGGATGGTTAGGGTGGCTCTTGGAAAGCTTCCAAATGTGACAATAGAGTGAGGTCCCAGCCTGTCCCCTCAGGGTGTTCCTGGCTGGCAGAGCAACCCCTGCGAGGAGGGGGTTGGTCAGAAAACAGGGGTTTGGTGTGATCCCCCCCCAGCCTGGAAGGATCTGTTGGTGCAAGTTGATGGATGGGCAGGGAAATGTGATGGGCAGTGTGTGAGTGTGAGAACAGCAGCAGGGCAGGGCTGGGGTGTGCAAAAGCTGCTGCAGGGCAGGCACGTGGACCCACCAACTGCCACGGGGAGCTTGTGGTGCCACCATCTCCCCTCAGGAAAGGACCATCCAGCAAAACTGAGCCCAGAGATGGAGAGAAGTGGGATTTTTCATGGATGTTGTTCAGGAAAAAAATTCACAGGAGGATGCAGGAAGGGTTAGAACAGCTCAGACCAAAGGCCCTCCTAGCCCAGGTGCTTCTTGGAGAGTATAAATCAATAGGATTTCCCCCAGTCCTTGTGACTCCTGCCATACAGTGCACAGACCATTCCCAAGCTGGTCCTTGGGTTTTTGTCCTTCTCCTCAGAGCTGCTGTCCCCCACCCAGCCTGTGCTTAGGATTGGGATTGCCCTGACCCAGGTGCTGTGATTCTGTGACTGTCTCCCAGTGCAGAAGACCAGGGCTAAACTCCCAACTTCACCCAGCTACCAGTCCCAGCACAGCCTCACCTTGCTCATAAACCTGTTGATCTCCACAAGCTGTGGGGTCTCCATCCCACCCAGCTCTCTAACCCACCTCAGGACAGGCAGCTCTGGGAGGAGACAACCCAGGGGAGGTGGAGGGAGCCCATCACACACCTCGTGCACCAGAGACTGGAGCGTGTCCAGCCCAGAGGAGCTGTCAGGCAGTTCATTAGCCCCAGCACTGGGCTCCTGCTGGAGTCTATTAGCAGGGTTTTAGCTGAGTGCTCCCTGTTTGGGATAACTGATGTGTGCAGGCTAGGGGAGAGGCAGCAGAGAGCCCAGAAAGGAGGACTCCTGCTCTGGTGGATGTGGAGGAGTGCAATCCCATGCTGGGCTTTCCCAGCAGCAGAGGGTCTTATGAATCTCCTTCCCTCCTGCTCTGGGATGTCTCAGGCAGGCAGGAAGCAGCTGTGGGCTGGATTACCCTGATGCAGTGCCTTGATAATGCCCAGCTCCTTTGCAGGCCTTGGGGAGGAGGAAGGAAGCAGCACAATAGCCCAGGGCCAGAGGAAGGGTCTGTGCAGGAAGACACCCCTCCCTCCTTCCTACCCCTCGCCTTGCAGCTTGGGACCCCCCTTCCCTTGGACTCTGGCCATGCTAGAGCAGGGGGGATGTCTCAGCACGGGGCTGTGAAGCCCATTGCTGCTCCTTGCCCTGCTCTCCAGCTGCCTGCAGGAGCCCAGCCTGGGAAGCAGGGGGGGAGCAGCCTGGAGGCACCTGGAGCAGGTGCCAAACGGGAGGATGTGGAGCTGGTGGAGCAGGAAGGACCTTTTGCTGGGGCTCAGGAGCAGACGTGGGCAGGAAGTGCTGCTGGTGCCCTGCTCAGAGCTGTGTGTTGGGTGGGATTGCTGAGCAGCCACCCCAGCTGTCCCCATCAGCCCGGGGTGGGACTGAGGAGGAAGCACAAGGCACCCTGGGCTGCTCCAGCACTACAGGACATGTTCTTCTCCTGCAGCCAGAGTGCTGGTGTCCCCATTCCGAAGCCATGGGGGGCACTGCCAGCCCCCTGTGGTCCCATCCCTCCTCCATGAACTCCTCTCCACCTCATCCTCCCTCTTTTTTGCTCCTGCTCCTCCCTCACATGCTCTCACCCACATGGATCTGCAAAGCTCAGCTGGACCCCTGGGGCCTCTTCCTCTGCTTGCCTGAGATGATTACTTTTCCATTTTTCTCTTGGAACAATGGCAAGCCCTCCTGAGGAAATGCCTGCTCACCTCAGCACAGGTTTCCTTCTGCCTTCCCCTCAACCCCCTGAGGTGTTGCAGGGTTGGGAGCTCGAGAGGCTCCGCTTGTCTGCAGAGCTCCCCATAACCAGCATCAAACAGGAGCAAAACACAAAAGCCACCCAGGGACAAATAAAAGCTCCTGATGTTGCTAGGAAGGAGATGGGAAGGATGGATGTGACATGGAAGGAGTGGGCAATCAGGAGGGTTCACCTGCTCTGGGTCTGCACAAGCCCCCAGTGGGAGGTGATGAATCTGGAGGTGCCCCCAGCACACCCAGGAGAGCTGGCCCTGGAGAGCCCCTGCCTGGGGACACAGATGCAGGCTGCAGTGCTGCTGCCTCTGGGAATCTCCAGCTGCTTCCTGCAGCGTGCTTGGATAAATGGCACCATGGGAATTCCCAGCAGGAACCCAAGGACAAGCTCAGCCCAGCTCTCAGAGGTTTGGCTTTCCCGGGACCGTTGCTGGAGACTCAGAGGATGTGTCACTGTCCCCTCTAGAAAGCCAGGAGATACTGGCTGGGATGTGTCCATACGTTCGGCTCCCCTTTCCCCTGGGATGGCTCTGGCCTGGCTGCTGTTTCCTGTTTGGCACTGGAGCAGAGGACAGGCCGGGGGCACATGCAGAACATCCCACCCACCCAGGCTGGGATTCACCACCACCCACAGTCACAGCAGGGGCCACATTCATCCCAGGACATCTACCCCTTCTCCTCCACCTCTGCCACTCCAAACCCCATCCCTACACCCCCTCCATCCCACCCCCCCTTCTCTTTGCTCCTGGATGGACCAGCTGTTTCTCCTTCTCTCTCCCAGAACATCCCCCACAGCAGTTTCCTTGCTCTGACATCCCAGGGGTTGTTTAATGTATGTTTTGCTTCTTGGAAATGCAATTTGGGGGCTGGAAATGGGGAGGAAATCACGTGAGCAGCAGCTTCCCTGAGGAACTCTGCTTCACTCATGGCCCAGGTCCCTGGAGCAGCCAGGAAAGAGCTTCCATCCCTTTCCCAGGTGCTCCAGGGACCTGGGCCATGAGTGAGGCAGCTGCCTAAAGCATCAGCTTGGAGGTGCCACCTCAGCACGTGGGGCAGGGGCTGCTGGGACAGCAATTTGGGGGTTATTGAGGGAGGCAGAAAGCAGCAGCGGGGTCACTGGGAGAGCCTGGGAGAGGGTCTGCAGCTGGTCCCTGGTGGGGAACTGAGAGGCAGGCAAGGGAAGCTGCCAAAAGCTGTTACTGCATCTAACACAGGGTGGAGAGGAAGGCAAGCCCAGAATCACAGAGTCATTCTGGTTGGAAAAGACCTTTCAGATCACCCAGTCCAACTTCCCCCAGCCCTGCCCAGGCCACCCCTGCCCCGTGTCCCTCAGCACCATCTCCAGGGCTTGGAAACCCCCCCAGGGATGGGGACTCCCCCCCTGCCCTGGGCAGCCTGGGCAGGACCTGACAACCCTTGCCAGGCAGGAATTGTTCCCCAGATCCAACCTCAGCCTCCCCTGGCACAACTTGAGGCTGTTCCCTCTTGTCCCATCCCTTGTTCCTGGGGAGCAGAGCCCGACCCCCCTGGCTCCAACCTCCTCTCAGCAGCTGCAGAGCCAGCAGGTCTCCCCTCAGCTCCTGCTCTCCAGGCTGGGCACTCCCAGCTCCCTCAGCTGCTCCTGCTCAGACCTGTGCTCCAGCCCCTCTGCTCATGCCCCATCCCTGGCAGTGTTGAAGGGCAGGTTGGATGGGGCTTGGAGCAGCCTGGGCTGGTGGGAGGTGTCCCTGCCCATGCAGGGGTGGGACTGGATGATCTTGAAGGTCCCTTCCAACCCAGACCAGTCTGGGCTGACACCCTCACACCCACCTGCAGCTGCACAGCCCATGTCTCCCTCCTGAGATGGTTCTGCCCTGCTCTGCTCTCAGGCTGCTCCGTGCACAGCAGCTCTCCCGTGGGACCTCTCAGCCTGCCAGCCCACACTGCCTGCTTGGAGCAGGGACTGCAGCAGCCCTGGCCTGAGCAGCTCTCTCTAAGCAGCCCTGTGCTGCAGGGACAGAGCCAGCAGCAGCAGCACAGGGGACCAGCCCCTCCAGGGCATCCCCTTGGCTCGGGCAGCTGCAGCCACGGCCTCAGCACCTGCCTAGTGGGAAACCACAGGATCTCAGACCGGTGGGGGCTGGAAGAAACCTCTGGAGATCATCGAGTCCAACTCCCTCTGCCAGAGCAGGGCCAGCACGGAATCTAGGGCAGGTCACACAGGGACACGTCCAGACGGGTCTGGAAATCTCCAGAGCAGGAGCCTCCACAGCCTCCCTGGGCAGCCTGTCCCAGGGCTCTGGCACCCTCACAGCTTTTCTTCACGTTGAGGTGGAACCTCCTGTGTTCTAGTTTGCATCCACTGACCCTTGTCCTATCACAGGGCATGACTGAAAAGAGATTGGTCCCTCCTTCCAGACACCCACCCTTCACATATTTATATCCATTAGTAAGATCCCAGTGAGAACTGAAAGGCAGCTAAAATGGATGGAAGGGTTGCAGGCTGCTGAGGGTTTGCCAGCTCAGCCCACAGGAGAGGAGAGGACTGTTTTCTGTGAGCAGTTAACCCCAGGTGTAATTTTTTGGGGTTCAACCTACATGCAGGCCTTCCCAAGAGCCAGGCAGACACCGTGGAGGAGCTGGCAACTTGTCCAAAGTGATGAAGACAGATTAGTTTTTACAAGCCATGCAGAGATTGGATTTTTCTGACTTGAATGAGAGGTTAAACTCCCTGCAAGCTGGGAGATGGTGTCCCTCTTGGAGACAGTCAGCTACTTCATGACATCCTCCTGCAGCACAAAGCAGGTCCAAGCTGAGCTGCCTCTCACACATCTGCCAGTCCTGGTCGTGCTACAGCACCATGTGCCATCTTTTCTCTAAAACTCTGCCTTCTGGGGTAATCATTGCTGCTCATCTTTCCCATGCAACACAGAAATTCGCCACCTGGTTCCCACTCAACTCTTCAAAGCTGGTTCCACTTTATCAAGCAGCAAACCAAAAGCTGGGCATTTTCCTTTGCATTTCTTTCATGATGGCTCTCAGAACTCACTTGGTTTTCCTGCCACCACCACCATGCATCAAGGTGGATCTCTTTGCTGGAAGCAGGTGCTGTCACTCCAAGATCCCTTCCCTGTGCTTGGCACCTGCAGGTGCAGTTTTGTCTCCCTTGCCCTGGTGCTTTTCTACTGCAGACGAACAGCAGCAGATCATTTGCTGGCCCAGTTACTCAGTCCCACCACAGAATCCCAGAATCCCAGGGGTTGGAAGGGACCTGGAAAGCTCCCCCAGCCCAACCCCCCTGCCAGAGCAGGGGCACCCAGAGCACATCACACAGGATCCAGGGGGCTGGAATGTCTCCAGAGGAGACTCCACAGCCTCTCTGGGCAGCCTGGCCCAGGGCTCTGTCACTCTCACAGCAAAGAAGCTCTTCCTGAGATTCACATGGAACCTCCTGGGCTCCAGTTTGCACCCAGTGCCCCTTGTCCTGTCACTGGACATCACTGCACAAAGCCTGGCTCTGCCCTGCTGACACCGCCCTGAACAGATTTGTGCCCATGGATGAGGTGGCCCCTCAGTCTCCTCTTCTCCAAGCCCAACAGCCCCAGCTCCCTCAGCCTTCCCTCAGCAGAGAGATGGTCCAATCCACAACATTTGGCAGCTCCTTGCAGGCAGATTTTTCTGTGCTTGCCCAAATGAACTGGATGCCATGGGCCAGTTCTGCAGCCTCACTGCCCCCTGCCTCCCCAGACCATTTCTGCCTGTCCTGGGCACCACAGCCCAGCTCCTCACGTGGCTTCACAGGCCAATCCCTCCCACCTGAGAAAATCACTGATTTTTTTGTACCCTTTCTTTCCTCTTTTGCAATCAGGAGACTTAGCCATGGAAGGAATTTCCTTTTTGACCCATAGCAAGTTAATTTCCTGACCAGTCTCTGATCAGGGACATTTCCCAAAAGCATTTTAAAAATCCTAACAGATGATATTGACCACATCACCCCTGTGCACATATTGATCCCTTCAGTGAGCACGAATGGATTTCTGATGTCTGATTTCCTCCCACAAAAACTGAAGAAACTTTCCCCTATTATATCCTATTTATTCATTTACCCAATAGCTCTGTCCTTTGTTACAATTTCTACCTATTTCCTTGACACTGAAGCCTGACCTACTGCTCTGCAAGATTCTATATCCCATTTAATACTTAAAAAAATACCACACAAAACCCCCAGTGTCCTATTTGATTCCTTCCTTTAATTTGCCACAGAGACCATTCTAAGGGGTCAGTTTCATAGCACAGTTGGTAGATGGGAAATGTCATCTTTCCTTTCCATCTGATTTTGGGGTGAATCTCCCTGGTTCTGGCAATTAGCTCCTATTCACATTGCCAATTTGTTCTCAAGTCTCTCTTCTAATGGCACTTCCATTTGAATCAATTACTTTGATTTTCTAATAGCAACCTGGAGTTTTACCTGAGGCTAAGCCAGCCTTGAGGAACCAAGGAGCCCTGTTTTCTCCCTCTTTCCCCTTTCTCTTTAATTCCCCTCTAACCGAGTTCCTCCCCCTCCTTTTTTTTCCCCCCTGGTTCTGGGTTTCTCTCCTGCCAGCTCCAGTATCTTCTTCGGATTTATAGCCTGATTGTGTTCTCAATTAGCATGTTCCTTCCAGCTTTTATGGCTTCCAAGTCACAACATTTTCAAGACTATAGCAACATATTATAGACTGTACATGTAAAATAGGTATTATCTGCATCTATATCTTCCTAGACTCATAATTTCCATCTTCTGTTGAGCTTTCCACAGACTACACAAGACTTGGAGGCAGATGTGACTCTCTAAATTACTTTCCCTAGTGTGTCTTCATGCACTTAGTGAGTCCAGAGGAGGCCACAGAGCTGATCCAAGGGCTGGAGCAGCTCTGCTCTGGAGCCAGGCTGGGAGAGTTGGGGTGTTCAGCCTGGAGAAGAGAAGGCTCCAGGGAGACCTTAGAGCACCTTCCAGTGCCTGAAGGGGCTCCAGGAAAGCTGGGGAGGGGCTTGGGACAAGGGCAGGGAGGGATGGGATGAGGGGGATGGATTGAAACTGGAAGAGGGAGATTGAGGTTGGACATGAGGAGGAAATTCTTTGCTGTGAGGGTGGTGAGAGCCTGGCCCAGGCTGCCCAGGGAAGCTGTGGCTGCCCCATCCCTGGCAGTGTTGAAGGGCAGGTTGGATGGGGCTTGGAGCAGCCTGGGCTGGTGGGAGGTGTCCCTGCCCATGCAGGGGTTGGAACTAGATGTTTTTTAAGGTCCTTTTTCATCCAAGTCAGTCTGAGATTATATGAATATACAATGTTGGTGAACAAAAGACCTTCCTGCCATTCACTCCCTACTCTCTCTCCTCTCATGCAACTGTACCCAGTTTGTACGTTCCATCCCCTTCCCTGCTGCCTGTCTCCTTCTCCAGCTCCTCAAGAGCTGTGCAAGGCTAGAGAGCCCTGGTCAGAGCTGCCCCTTTCCCCAGGACAACCCTCACAGGTCTCCTCCAGGATAAGTCCAGTGTGGAGGGATGCTGATGGGCCAGCTTTTGGGATATCTCTTTAATAAAAGCAGGATGGGGTGAGGAATGAGTTTGTGGATGGAGACAGAGCAGCTGCCTGCTGAGCTGGTATGAAACGTCCTGGAGCAATGGATTGCTTTCAGAAAGGGGCTCCTTGCTGTGGGATCTGCAGGCTGTGTGTGAGGGCATCCAGGAAACTCTTTCAAAATCTCCCAGCAGTTCACTGAGTGCTGACTTGTGCTGTCTCCCCAGGCTGGACATTGTCAGCACCCTCAGGTGGGCTGCTGATCTTCTGGGCAGAGAGGAAAGGAGGGGTTAGTTGGGAAAGGCATCCCCGAGGCTCTGCTGCCTCCCATCATGAGGGAGTTTGATGCAGAACAGCATCAACAGACACTGAGCAGCCTCTGGATTGCTCCTCCCACCACCCTGCCTTTGTCCAGGGTCTCTTCTAAACCTCCTGCCTGCCCAGGGCCGCTTGGTGACCGCAGCCTTTCTCCTGACATTCCTGTTCTTTCCACTGCCCAACTTGACTAGTTCATGAAATGGAGCTGAACAGCCCTCAGGAAAAGGCTGGAAACCCTGCCTGACTCACTGACTTCCTCTACTCTAAACTGGGTTTGCATGACCCAGTGGGTGCAGCTTGATGGAGCAGTTCAAGACAAAGGGCTGGTGCCTGGTGGGATCACAGCATCTGTGCTGTGGTGGAGAAAGAGCTGCATGTGATGTGAGGTGGATGTGAGGTTACATCCACACCCCACATGAGGCTGAAGCTTCTCTGACACCCTGTTTGTGACCCCAGACTCACAACACACACAGGGTTTGAAGACTCTTATTTGCTGTTGGAGTCGAGCAGCAGAGGAGCAGCAGCTTGGTTGAGTCATCATAGAATCTTTGAATGGTTTGGGTGGGAAGGAACCTTAAAGACCACCCAGTCCCAACCTCCCTACCATAGGCAGGGACACCTCCCACCAGCCCAGGCTGCTCCAAGCCCCATCCAACCTGCCCTTCAACACTGCCAGGGATGGGGCAGCCACAGCTTCTCTGGGCAACCTGGGCCAGGTTCTCACCACCCTCACAGCAAAGAATTTCCTCCTCATGTCTCACCTCTCCCAGTTTCAATCCATCCCCCTCATCCCATCCCTCCCTGCCCTTGTCCCAAGCCCCTCCCCAGCTTTCCTGGAGCCCCTTCAGGCACTGGAAGGTGCTCTAAGGTCTCCCTGGAGCCTTCTCCTCTCCAGGCTGAACACCCCAAGTCTCCCAGCCTGGCTCCAGTGCTGCTCCAGCTGTTGGATCTTCTTTGTGGCCTCTTCTGGACTTGCTCCAATATCTCCATATCCTTCCTGTGTTGGGGATCCCAGAGCTGGACACAGCACTCCAGGTGGAATCTCACAAAGTAACCAAGAGAAACTCATTCTCCCTACGAGCTCAACCCCCAACACAACAAGATTCAGGAATTGTCTGCCATGGAACAAACAAAGACCCCTTCCCACACACCCAAGTGATTCTGAGGTAGTAAATCAAATTAGAGGGCATCAATCTCCATGACTGACCACAGACCTTCAGAGGGACTTGGGGGCCTTGCAGACATGGCAGGGAAGCTGTCGGGGGGAGCATGAGGGGCACTTTGGCAAGGTGGGTGACAGGATCAGTCAGTTGGAGTCAGGGGCTTTTATTCAAGCCTTTGGACCTCAGGAATGTCAGTGGATGTCTCCTGGTGCTGGCTCTGCTCCCCAGGCATTTGAAAAGAATGATGGCACTGATCTTGGAGGGCTTTCAAGTCGCTGAAATGAGAATGAATGCTGGTTTTAATTTGGACTAATGAGCTTAAAGAGCAAAATGAAAGACTGGGAGCAATTTTGCAGCGTCAAGACACTTCACACCCAGCTGAGGAAGATCAGAATCCTTCCTCTGCAACTGTTTTTCCTCTGCAACTGTTTTCCCTCTGAGATAGAGAAATAGCAAACAAGACCCAGTGTCTGCTTCAGATTAAATGGTTAATTATTACTGCTATTGTTGAAGTCTGACAGGGTAGCAAATCAGTGATGTATGAGGGAGAAATAAAGGCAGAGTTGCTCTGAGCAGCCTGCAATGCAAGGGAGGACACAGACAGCACCAGAGACTCCCAGGATTGCAAGTGGATTTATTAGTGTCATCTCACTTCTCCTGAGATTGACAGAAGATGGGAATCTTTAGCATGGACTTGACTGGAATGAGATGATAGCCTGGGGGCCAAGCACAGGGTGAGCATTAATGAAATAGAAAAAAACCCAGAACCCCAGAGAAGAAATGCCCAGGTTTATTGGGATGGTCACCTGCTCAGCAGGACTCACTCCAAATTTGTCAGTGGGAGAGAAACCCCCAGGGATTTGCTGGGTGGTGACATTGTCTCATCCTGAGCAGTCACACTGGTAGGAAGTTAACATTAAAATACCTATTGCCTTGCAACAATGGTTTTTAGGTTTGTTTGGGTAGCATCTGGTCATATTATCTTAAAAATAAATAAATAAGTAAATAGGTGCAGTTATAGCTGTGGTGAGATTTCTGCAGGGAGGGGCAAAAAAGAAAAGAAGTGTTCCCAGCTGTGTCAGGAAGTTTCCTGATCTGAGAGGCCTTGCTCTGGCTCCCTGGTTCTTGAGAACCAAATCTTGGCAGCTGCTATTCCAGATCCCAAGGGTAAATTCCAGAGGGCTGTGAGGCCTGGGGTATGGAGCTTCTCCTGGTGGGACCTCAGGGGACAAGGTGGGTATTAAAAAAAAGTTCAGCAGTTCTCTGGGGTTGTTGTGTGCCATGCATGGTGGCAGGGCATGGTGACATGCAGGCACAGCCCCATGGAGGCAGCAAGAACAGACCTGCAGGGCTGAGTCCCTCAGCTCGGCAAGCACCAGCCACATGAAACCAGTCTGAGTGGCCACCCAGCCTTATCTGGAAGAAGCTTTTCTTCCTCTTCTTCTGGTATCACAGATGTTGCTGTTCTTCTCATTCTGTGGCTGCTCACTCGTGGTTTTCATAGCAACATCATATTGGTCAGGTGGGAAAAGACCTTTAAGATGACCAAGTCCACCCATTAACCCAGCATGGCCAAGTGTAGCACTAACCCATGTCCCTCAGCACCACATCTACACAGCTTTGAAACCCCTCCAGGGTTTGTGGCACCTTCTCCACCTCTCACATGCAAATCCCAAGCACACCCAGGGGCATGTCCATCCTCTCTGACCATCCCAAACCCTGCCTACACCAGGTAACAGACAGTGGGTCTTTTAGGGATCCTCATGTCCTTGGATGATGGTTTCATACTGTTCCAGCTGATGCTGTTCAGGAGAATATTTAACTGGTCTTTCCATGGGGCCTGGGCTAAGTGTGGCAGGAACATCCACCACTTTCCACTGGGGCTCTGTGGTGCCTCTAACCACCTTCCAAGGGAGGTTTTTAGTTCAGTTTTGTGCCCCTTGAACATGAACCTCAGCATTTCAAGTGGAATCGAGCATGTAATGGGCTTTCCAGAGCTTTCCAGTTGTCCAGGACAGTGGTGCTGGTATGAGATGTGCTTCCAGATGCTGGGGGGGATCAGAGCCCTTCCCACAGCCCAAAGGTTTCTCTGATCTGGACTCCTTGGGAAACCCCATGTTAACCCATCCTTTCCTGGCCAGCTTGGGGAGCACAGCCTGGATCAGCAGGCACCCCGTGCTGAGCTGCCCCCTCAGACCTTGTCATCTGTCACCCCTAAGGACTTGCCATGACTCCGGGCCCCCCAGTGAGTCTCAACGTGCCCACTCCAAACCTGCCACCCTTGCAGCACCAGGATGGAGACAGGCAAAGCTCCCAGGGTGGGGGACACATTTGTTCTGTTGCCTCTGGGAAGAGCCACAGCCTCACTTGGCCAGTGCAAGGGACAGGTCCCCACCAGGGCTGAGCACTACTCCCTGCTCTGGCTTGGGACAGCACCCACCAGGATTGAGGACCCCCTTTCCAGGCTGTCCCACTCCTTGTCCACACCCCTGTCCCTCTGTGCCCTGAGGAATCCCCTGGGTGGCCTCTTTGGCAGGGTGGGCAGGAGACACAGCCTGTTTTCTTATAACAACCATTAAAGTGTGGCTGAAAATCACTCATTTGCCTTTGAGCTCCATCACCACCCTTGCTAGAACTTTCTCCCTCTCCTTTCCCTCCTCCCTAAACCCCCTCAACTCTGCTTCTCCCTCCAGACACTTCCAAGTAGCCAGAAATTTCCTGGGCACAGAGGAGGGGATGTGCATGGAGCAAGTGCACCAACCTGCACTTCCCAGCTGGAGGGTGGTAGGAGTAGAGCTCCAGCTTGGAGCAGGGATGGTGTGTGCTGCAGCATGGGATTCCAGCCCTCCTCCTGCTGCAGAAACCCTCCTCTCCTGGCTCCCAACCCCTCCTCCAGCCAAGAGCACACCCAACAGGCAGCATCCTCCCTCCTGCTCACATCCCACCAGGAGAGAACATCCAGGTGAGGATGGGAAGCCTGGTGGGGTCTGCTGGGCTCTCAGGACCAGCCAGCTGGGGAGGCTTGAAACAATCCAATTTAGCAGGCTCTGCTCACCCAGGGATGTGAATAATGGGAAGTTGATGCTAAACTGGAGCCATAATTTTCATACCAGTGCAAACAGATCCAAATTGTGATAAAAGGTTTTCATCTGCGGAGGCTTCGAGAGGCCCCTGCGCGCTGATTTACTGGCCTCTTAATGTCACATCTGACAGCACTTTGCAAACAAAATGTTCTGGCCATAAACTAGCAGGAGAGTCTGTTAGTGAGGGTGGGGGAGGGGGTGAGAGGAGGAGGGGTGAAAGGGATGCCAGGAGCCCACCCTTGCTCTGTCCGTGTTCGCCCACGAGGTGGGAAGAGACGAAGCAGGAGGCAGAAGGAAGATCAGAGAGGGACCCTGAAGGTCGAGTTCCTCCTGCCCATCTCCATGGGAGCTGCACATCCAAATGGGCACCTGGGCTATCCCCATCCCTGAGGGCAGACCAGGGGTGTTAGTGGTGGTTCCTGCTCTCCTCAGTCAGGAGAGACCCAGGAGCAGGGCACCTGGCTGCTCTGGCTGAGAGGTTTCATGGTCTGGCAGGGACACAAAGGTTGCAGGGCTGCTTCCCCTGCCCTTCCCTGCCACTTCTTCTGCTCCTACAGGTGCCCTATTCTCTGTCCCTGCCACCATCCCCTCCTTCAGCCTGGGTGCCTGACCTCATGCTGAGACCAGAGACCCCCACATCTCCTGGGAAAAGACCTCAAGACCAGGAAAGATCAAGCAAGAGTGGTGACAGAGTCCACCAGGAGAGGTGGACATTGTCCCTCTTGCCTGGGAAGGGCCTGTCTTCTACCATGATCTCCCCTTTTAGCCCCAGCCATGGAGAGCTGAGGAACCCACTGCTGGGAAAAAAAGTGTGAGATGCTTCAGCTTCTGGGCTGGAGTCTGGCAGGGGTGGTGGGTTAATTGGGAATATGGGTAAGGAAGCAGGAGCTGCAGGCTGATGGATCACAGCCCCCAGGCGTCTGAGCACGCAGGCTGCTACGTTTTGCACCAGTGGAAGCTTTCTCAGCCTGCTTGGCTCTATTCCCAGATATAATGAGCTGCAGTAATTGAGCCCCGAGGTCAAAAATGTGCAGCTCAGTGTTGCCAGAGTGTAGAGGGCACTGTCTTCCACGCAGGAATGGCTTGGCGAAGGTGATGTCTTGTATCCATGGATATTTGGATGTTGAGCAGCATGGATGGAGCTGAAATGACCAGGAAACCTTCTGGGAACTGTAGTGCCAGACAAACAGGCTAGGCCCAGAGTTGATGTGCAGGGTGTTGCTGAGCTCTGGCCACAGCACTGCCTGGGCAGGCACCAGATGGAGAAGTGCCAGGAGGTCCCCAGGGTCCAGCCTGTGGCTCCAGGGTTCCTGCAGGAGCTGGTACCTGGCTGGTGAGCAGGCAGGGAGAGCAGGCAGCCCACACACTGCTCCCACTTCCCCTTTCCTCTCTGCCAGCTCAAGGGTAAGATGGGATCTCATCCAGCTTTTGTTGTGTAAATTCCAGGGCTGGAGCTCTGCTGGTTGGCTTCCAGTCAGCAGGGAGGAGCAGGCAATGTTTTGTCCAACCTATCTGAGGACAACAGAACTACACACTCCACAAGAGTGAGTAGGTCTCCATTGGAGCCAAGTCCATGCTGAAATTCAACCAGATGAGTCTCTTGACCCTGGATCATGGCTTTTTTTTTCCCTCCCTAAACCTTGTGACCAAGTTCAGTACAACTTGTGATGCTCTTCCGTGGTCTCTCCATCACCTTTTCCTTTCTCTCCAGCCAGGCTGCCAAGTGAACACCATCATTTTTTTAAAAAAACAAACACCTAAATGTTGTCAGTCCATAGTTAGTCCAGAAGGTTCAGAAGGGGTCCCATGGCCCATACCTGTGGGTCACCAGCAGACTTGCAGCCCCTGTGCTCCACAGCCCCTTAGCGAGCAACCAACCCAGCAATGCTCCGAGGAAGCGCTGACACATTTGTCACTCGAGCTGCCTCCTGTCCCCTGGGAACAGCAAATGACATTATTGTAACCCAGGAGGTTAATATCAGGCCTTCCTGCCTCCTGTCCCTTGCATGTGCAATGACCACTTCAGTGCTGACAGCAGGTGAGCACGTTCTTAATGTCATTCCTGGCAGCTCATCCACGCTCTGGAGGGGACAAATCCCTGTAGGCACCCATAACGTGGCTGAAAGGAGCAGGCTGGGATTTGCTGCCCCATCTTGATGTGGCAGGTCCTGCTCATGCTGAGGAAGCATCAAGCTCAGCAGGGAGGGAAAGTGAATGCAAATACCCCAGGGAAACAGCCCACCTTGGGTCCCTCTGCCTGAGACGTGCCCCTTGCTCCCTTCTGTTGCAGAATGATCAGCTCTAGCAAAACACTTCTCCACCTTCTCCTCTCTGTTCTGCAGTGTGGTCACCAGCTGTGTGCCCTCTATGCCTGTGTCTACCCTCTCTGTCTCAATTTTGAGGCAGGATCTCCCCAGTTCTTGGGGATTTGTCCTGGTCTCCACCAGCAGGCTGAGATGATCCCAAGCTCCTCATGAGCTCAAGCTCCTACCATGATCCCATCTGTTCTTTCCTGAACCACTGGAGATTCCTGACCTGGTGGAGATCTTGTATGGGCCCAGAAAGCCCTTTATAAAACACAAATATCTTTTTTGGGAGGTAGCTACTGTTGTCCCACTGAGGTTGGCCATGAGTTTTGGTGTTTGCTGTGGTCAGCTGAAGGACATTTGAGATTCAGCACAGCACCCTGTGGGCACAGACTGATGGCTCTTGGCCCTTTTTCTTCTAGGGAAGCTTTTGCTGAAAGGTTGCTGACACACTACTTGGTCTCCACTTTGTCACTCTCACCATACATTGCCCTAGGAATGACCACGATGCTGGGAATGGGCCTGGGGAAAACCCAGAACACAAAGGAAAATCAGCCAGTGTTTAGTATAGAAGAAAGACACCAAAGTCAGGGTTCTGGGGCAGACAGGCTCTGGCTCTGACCCAGCCCATAGTTCTGGTGTTTCCATGCACTCCAGCATTGACAGGACAACTCATCTGCTAGTGGATCTCTGGAGAAGAAGAATGGTGCAAGAACAGGACCCAAGAAGTTGGTGCACAATGAATGTTTACCAAACACTGCTGGCTAGGAAATTAATTTGGAGACAGCTTTTTTTTCCAACACTCAGGAGACCAGTGTTCAACATTCCAGCATGAAACATGTGGGTTTCCTCCACAGTGAATGTGGCCCTGCCAGTGGGCACTGCCCAGCCTTGGCCAAGTGGAAGACATCATGCTTTCAAGCCCTGTTGTGTTGCTGGGTATGATGCTCACCAGGCATTATGTACTCTGGTGGTGCACCCAGATCTGTTCTTTTGTTTGAGCCAGTGGTGAAGGAGTTGCAGCCCCATACATTGAGGTTTTAGATGTTTCTTTTCATCAGCTTCTGTCTGGAAAGGAGCCCTGGGTGGGAGAGAGGAGTCCCCAGGCAGAGACATCTACCCTGGGTTTAGGTGGACTAATGCAGCACCACGTGAGCTGGCAGCTAGACCACCCAGGAACCAGGGGGTTTATTTCAAGGGCTGGAGCTTTTTTAATACCCCTGAGAGATGATGTGCTCCAAAAAGCAGACGTTCCTAAGAGCAGACAATTTATCATCTTCTGGAGCAAGGAAAGCACATCCTGTGACTCCAGCAAGTGGTAGACACACTGGAGAAGCTCACACCGAGTCCACATCCTCCTCACCCAGGGACCAGGCTGCTTCAGCTGTTGTCAGAGCAACAGCAGCTGTTCTGCAGCTCCTCCTGGCACTAAAGTTTTGCACTGAACCTCAGCAGCACTTACATGTACTCCCAGCCCAGATGCTTCCATCATATCTCCTCCTTGTGTTGCTGCTCAAAAAGGCCAGCAGACAAGGTGATATAAAGCATGTTAGAATTGCCCTCAAGGAGAAACCTCATGGCAGAGATCATCAGGCCAGTAAAACCAGCCCCATTCACCAGTTAATTCCCCCTATAAACCATGCCGCGATACCACAGGGCAGATCATCCTTTATGGCCAGCTCTGCTCCCCACCTGCACATGGTGGGAAATCAGAGGAGATAGGATCAGGTCCTCAGAGTCAGGTCTAAGCTCTGAGTCTCATTTCACCTGCTGAAGGTATGGCAGGTGCCTGCTGTGGAGATTTGTTTGTGCTGGTGTGATGGGGACCTTCCACTTCACCAGTCAGCTGCAGCCTGTGCACAAACAAAGGACCTGATCCTATCTCCTCTGATTTCCCACCATGTGCAGGTGGGGAGCAAAGCTGGCCATAAAGGATGATCTGCGTTGCTGGAGATTGGGGTTAAACCTCCTGGTCTCCTGCCACCACCTGCAAGGAGTTTTTACTCCTTAGGTGCAACCCTGGGTGCTCAACATCCCCCAGGTGACCAGGGGAGTCCCCATGACACTGGTACCCGTGAGGGCACCTGGCCCAGTGCAAAGAGCTTTTGTACTGTACAAGTTAGGTAGGTAGGTAGGTAGATGACAGATAGATAGATAGATAGATAGATAGATAGATAGATAGATAGATAGATAGATAGATAGATAGATAGATAGATAGATAGATAGATAGATAGATAGATAGATAGATAGATAGATAGATAGATAGATAGATAGATAGATAGATAGATTACCCTGGTGGGAGAAACAGTCAGTTTGGGGTCCTGTGTACCAAACCCAAGCACACATAGCAGAGGTCTGGGGTGATGGGCTCTCCAGTTGCCCCAGTCTGCTGGTGGTGTTCCCTGGGGATGGTGCACCAGGCAGCCTGGAGCAGTGCCAGCCCTCCTGGCTAAAAGCTTTGCAGCAAGAAAACAGGCATAGGGTTACAGGGAGGAGAACATGCTCTGGCTGGATTCTGGGGGTCAAGCAGTGGTTCAAGCAGGTTAAACTGGAAGAACTGCCTTCTCCTGGGGTCCTGCTCTGTTCTTTCCCAGTGCTTCTGTCACTCCCTTCAGCCCCTGGTAAAAGAGCTGGATCCCACGCTGGTGGGGATGGCAAAGGGACAGCTTCTAAACTGGGGTGCCCAGCAGCGGCCAGCACAGCAGCTTCGTAGGACAAATCCCCAACGTGTGGCTGCTCTGCATCCCAGGAAATCCCCCATCCACCTGCTCCTGGGAGCTGCTGCCCTGGGAGGGCTGCAGGCTGCCAGCGCCCGAGCCCTGGAGCAGGGCCACCCGCCTCCCGCAGCCCAGAGCCCTTCCTGAGCAGCACAATAGCTCCCTACAATAGCCCTTCCTCTGCCCCTCCGAGGACAGGCCTGCAATCCTTCTAATGCCTTTGTTCCAAATGATTTTTCCAGGTTTTTTAACCACAATTGCTCCCCCCTTCCCAGCTGCCTGACTCTCCCAGCTCGCCCAGCGCCGGGGCCGCTTCTCGCGCCGTTTCATTATATGAGCTGCTTTTTTTCTCCCTTTTTTCTTTTTTTTTTTTCCCCCTTCTTTTCCCCACCTCCTTTCTCTTCCTATTCGGTGTGTGAATTCAATGCTTATAATGCACCCTGGGAACCCCTGCTCTGCGTGTGCTCTGCTGGGTCCCAGCACTGCTGATTAGAAAGAGATCCTTTATCCGCGCCGCAGCGCCTGGCGTGTCAAAGCAGCCCCAACTTTGCCATTCACATCTCTCCCCCCCCTTCTCTGCACTGCCTGTGGGTCCCTGCCACACTCAGAGCCCCTTTGAAATTCCCTGCCATTCCAAGAGCCAGCCTGATGCTTTCATCACCGGGGTCATGGCTCCTACCAAGAGTTATTAGTGTGCTTTGCTCTGCTCTTGAAAGCTCTTTCATATAATGTTCTTGCCTGTTTGTGTTTAGAAAAGGATGTTGTAGAGGTTTGTCACTGGCTCAGCTCGTTCTGGGTGCAGCTTTTCTCTGGGCTGGGGCTGGAGGTGCCCTTTGATTCCCTTTCTCCTGGCTGAAGAGGCTCTGGGACCCCCGACTCTGGAAACTGGGGGTGCCCAGCCTGGAGAGCAGGAGCTGAGGGGAGACCTGCTGGCTCTGCAGCTGCTGAGAGGAGGTTGGAGCCAGGGGGGTCGGGCTCTGCTCCCCAGGAACAAGGGATGGGACAAGAGGAAATGGGCTCAAGTTGTGCCAGGGGAGGTTGAGGTTGGATCTGGGGAACAATTCCTGCCTGGCAAGGGCTGTCAGGTCCTGCCCAGGCTGCCCAGGGCAGGGGGGGAGTCCCCATCCCTGGAGGGGTTTCCAAGCCCTGGAGATGGTGCTGAGGGACATGGGGCAGTGGGGACTGGGCAGGGCTGGGGGAACAGTTGGACTGGGTGATCTGAAAGGGCTTTTCTAACCAAAACCACTCCATGGTTCCATGATTCACTGGAGCTCACCTGGTGACTGTGCTCCCCCAGGTCTGAAAGCAGCAGAGTTTGTGTGGTCCCAGATGTCCACGAGGATGTCAGGGCTCCTCCCAGGGATAGGCACCAGCCCTGACAGCTACAAGGCACAGACTTGTGTGTCAGGGAGGGTTTCCATCCCCTTGAACTCTTGGGGTTTCTCCCATCTTTAGGATGTGTAAACACAGCTGCATTCTCCTGTCCTGCCATGGGCTGAGCACCCCTGCACCACCAGGGCTTTTGCCACCCTGACCAGAGCTTGTGACAGTCACATCCCACTCCAAAACCAGCTGCTGTTCTTTTTGCCCTTCTCTTTTCTGCAGTCAGAAGAAGACTCCTGTTCCATTCTCTCCACATCTCAGCCAACAACCAGTTTTCCCCAAGAAAAGGCAGCTGGCAGCCCTCAAGATCCCACAGCAGGAGTGAGGCAGGTGGTGGACCTGGGGAGCAGAGGGCAGGTCCTATCTGCAGTGGGACAGTCCAGCTTTGCTGCTCTTCACTAGGACCCTCTCATTTCCTTTCCCATTCTCAAGTGCTGCCACCATAGCTGGTGTCTCCTCTCCAGACTCTTTGGCTTTGTCTTCAAAGCCCCCAGGCTGGAATCTGTTTCCTTGCAGGTGCCTGAGAGCACAAGGATGTGGTTGGTTTATGACCCAAAGCACTGGGGCTCATCTCCTGGTTGAGTAAAACACATGATCCTGTCCAAGGGTGCTCACCAGGGACCTCATCTAACCCGTCTACGGATCTAACCCTCTTCTGATCCCTGCCAAATCCACATCCTTGGGCAAGCCTCGTGGCCATGAGTCCCTCCAGCTAAGCTTCTGCTCTACACATGAAACTGTTTCCTTTATCAATATTAATCAGGTTGCCTTCTAGTTTAATGGCCTGGCACTTCCTTTTCCACTTGGAGAGAAGACAGGCAGGCAGACAGGCTGTTTGTGACATGACACCTGCAAGAAACAGGTTCCCTGAACCTCATCATCTCTTCCCTGCACAAAGTGATCCCTGCCTTTTCCCAGCTCCCTGAGGGGCAGCATTTCCACCACCCTGATGTTGGCTGATTCCACATGAGGTGACAAAAGGGAACATCTCCCTCTTCCTTACAACTTGCCTGGAAGAAATCCAACCTGGGAGCTTCACCTGAGCTTGGCACCAGCTACAGCTCCAGGCCCATGTCTGGCCCAGCTCTTGCACAACCTCCAGCTCAAAGACAGATCCACAGCATCTCCCATCCCATTTCTTCTGTGGCTTGGGGTGGTTGGTGGGTTCCTGATTAAAACAGGGTGTGAGTGGAAGAGGATGTCCATGGTGAACCAGGGCACATGAATTCACAGCCATGCTCACCTCTGCTCTCCAGTGCATGCTCTTTCTCTTTGCTGGTGCTCCTATTTACCCAATCTCAGGTCCTTCTCCTCATGCTTCTCCAGGCCCAACTTGTCTTCATTATCTTTGTCATATCTGAGGTCACTGTTGCCCTTTTCCCCTCCCATTATTAGCTAAGGTTTTGTGCCACAGCTGCTATGTTGGAGCACTAGGCAAAGCCTTTCAGATCTTCCCCAGCAAGGGAGAAAATATTCAGCCTTGGGAAGGCAAGGCAGTGCCTCTGGAATGAGGGACACGTGGGCTGGGAATGGGTGAGCGCAGGACATCCATTAGCTAAAAGCCCTGCAAAAAAAAAAAAAAAAGAGAATAAAAGAAAAAAAAAATCAATGCTTTGCTGCTGAGTTCCCCTCTGCAGGTGCTGATCTTCTCCTGTGCTCCCTGGAAAAAGCTCTTGCCCTGCCTGCTGCAGTGCTGGGGGCACGTGGGGGTGAGTGTGCAGGAGAAGGAGTGTGCTCAGAGCTGGTCTCACCTGGCTCTTGATGTCTGGAGTGAACATCTTGCCAACTGGGCCAGTCATTTCTGGTTCATTTGCACTCACTGCAGAGAAAAAGGAACTCCCAGGCAATATATGGCTGATCTGCTTGGCACGTGCCCCAAACCAACTGCAAGAGATGCCCAGGGTGATTATTTCAGGTGAGGATGCCTACCTCTGGTCAGCTTAGATTGAGCCTGTGCCTGGTTTCATCTTTCCAGGAAGCATTTTCAAGGAGTGAAAAAACCAGAGGCTGCACAAACACTGTGTCTGAGGCCTCATTCCTTAATGGAGGGGAGGAAAATAGCTAAAGCCTGTGAAAAAACATCTAGGAGGGCTGGAAGGAGTTCAAGCTCCTTCTAGAGGCTTTCTAGGAGACACAGAGAGATACCCTACAGCAACAGAGAGGTCAAAGCCAATTGCCTGGAAGTGGAACCTCTGCTGAGGTCTCAGATGTTCAGGCAGTTTCAAGTGCAGCCTCAAACTGCCCAACCGTGGCTGGCAAAGGGGCTGAGGACCTGACCCCTGACATGTCTCCCTGGAACCATAAAGCTGCATGAAAGCAGAGTGAAGCCAGCATGTCCTGGCCTCCCTGGCACCTGCTAAGAGCTGAGGGGCTCAGAGAGCTGCCTTGTGCACTGACCTGAGAGCTGGCAAAGCACCTCCAACCCCCAGCACGGCCCACGTGCCCAACCTGGCTGAGGCACAACAACCCCTGAGCTTTTCTGCCCTCTCTGCACCCCATGGCAGAGCAGATTTGGTGCTGCAGGGCTCTCCCCCTCCTCTTCCCACTGCTGCCCCCCCCTCCATGCAGGAGTGGCTCAGGGCTGTGCTGCATGGACAGGCAGAGGGAGGGACCAGGGCAGGGGGATGAACCCCAAGGGAAGATCATCCAGGGAAGGGCAGGCAGGGGATGAACCAGAAGGGAAAGATGAACCAGAAGGGAAAGATGAACCAGAAGGGGCATGCAGGGAGATGAAACAAGCTGGGCTAGGTGGGGAGATGAACCAGGCAGGGGATGAACCAGGAAGAGAGGTAAACCAGGCAGAGGATGGAGAAGGTAGGAGATGAACCAGGCAGGGACATGCAAGGAGATAGACCAAGCAGAGAATGGACCAGTCAGGGGATGGACCAGGAAGGGAGATGAACCAGGCAGGGGATGGACCAGACAGGAGATGAACCAGGCAGGAGATGGACCAGGTAGGAGATGAACCAGGCAGGGGATGGACCAGGCAGGGGATGGATGGGGCAGGGGCAGGCAGGCAGATGAAGCATGCAGGGGGATAGAGGAGGCAAGGAGCTGATTCTGGGCTGAGCAGCCAAGCCCTGATGATGTTGCAGAAATTCCCCTGGCCTGACAGATCCGTCTGGAGTGAACATCTTGCCAACTGGGCCAGTCATTTCTGGTTCATTTGCACTCACTGCAGAGAAAAAGGAACTCCCAGGCAATATATGGCTGATCTGCTTGGCACGTGCCCCAAACCAACTGCAAGAGATGCCCAGGGTGATTATTTCAGGTGAGGATGCCTACCTCTGGTCAGCTTAGATTGAGCCTGTGCCTGGTTTCATCTTTCCAGGAAGCATTTTCAAGGAGTGAAAAAACCAGAGGCTGCACAAACACTGTGTCTGAGGCCTCATTCCTTAATGGAGGGGAGGAAAATAGCTAAAGCCTGTGAAAAAACATCTAGGAGGGCTGGAAGGAGTTCAAGCTCCTTCTAGAGGCTTTCTAGGAGACACAGAGAGATACCCTACAGCAACAGAGAGGTCAAAGCCAATTGCCTGGAAGTGGAACCTCTGCTGAGGTCTCAGATGTTCAGGCAGTTTCAAGTGCAGCCTCAAACTGCCCAACCGTGGCTGGCAAAGGGGCTGAGGACCTGACCCCTGACATGTCTCCCTGGAACCATAAAGCTGCATGAAAGCAGAGTGAAGCCAGCATGTCCTGGCCTCCCTGGCACCTGCTAAGAGCTGAGGGGCTCAGAGAGCTGCCTTGTGCACTGACCTGAGAGCTGGCAAAGCACCTCCAACCCCCAGCACGGCCCACGTGCCCAACCTGGCTGAGGCACAACAACCCCTGAGCTTTTCTGCCCTCTCTGCACCCCATGGCAGAGCAGATTTGGTGCTGCAGGGCTCTCCCCCTCCTCTTCCCACTGCTGCCCCCCCCTCCATGCAGGAGTGGCTCAGGGCTGTGCTGCATGGACAGGCAGAGGGAGGGACCAGGGCAGGGGGATGAACCCCAAGGGAAGATCATCCAGGGAAGGGCAGGCAGGGGATGAACCAGAAGGGAAAGATGAACCAGAAGGGAAGATGAACTAGAGGAGGGCATGCAGGGAGATGAAACAAGCTGGGCTAGGTGGGGAGATGAACCAGGCAGGGGATGAACCAGGAAGAGAGGTAAACCAGGCAGAGGATGGAGAAGGTAGGAGATGAACCAGGCAGGGACATGCAAGGAGATAGACCAAGCAGAGAATGGACCAGTCAGGGGATGGACCAGGAAGGGAGATGAACCAGGCAGGGGATGGACCAGACAGGAGATGAACCAGGCAGGAGATGGACCAGGTAGGAGATGAACCAGGCAGGGGATGGACCAGGCAGGGGATGGATGGGGCAGGGGCAGGCAGGCAGATGAAGCATGCAGGGGGATAGAGGAGGCAAGGAGCTGATTCTGGGCTGAGCAGCCAAGCCCTGATGATGTTGCAGAAATTCCCCTGGCCTGACAGATCCCGAGCTGGCTCTGATCCCTGCATGCTGCCAGATGACAGCCTGCCTTGGTCTGGACTCACCAGAGGTCCAGGAGAGCAG
>NW_009953903.1:95963-100627 GCF_000747805.2 Chaetura pelagica
AGGCCTTCCACCTGGCCAGGGAGTAGAGCAGAGCAGCACAGCTGGGTTTGCAGGTTCTCAACCACAACCTGGGGGGGCAGCCAAAGCCCATGGGGAGGAGCAGGGGCCGTGGTGGGGCTGCAGGACGTGCTGCAGGGCTGGAGCCCAGCCTTGCCAAGGAGAAGCTGACTTCCACAGGGCTGTGCCCATGGGGGTTTCTCACATACAGCATGGAGCAGGGCTTGCTCCTTTGATTAATGATCCTCTTGGACAGTTGGAGAAATTGTCGGGCTCAGGCAGTGAAACAAAAGAGATTGGCAAGCACGTGGAAAAAGAAGGAAACGGGTTCAGCAAAATCCTGGCACTGTGAAATGAATGTTATTAATTCCAAGCCAGCCAGGCCAAAAGTGTCACAAACATGAAGGGCAGGGAGAGGGGCAGGAGCAGAGGCAGCAAATGCCATGTGGGCAGTGGCTCCATGGTTTTCTTGTAGGTCTGGGCAGCTGAGCAACCAGGGTTGGCCAGAGGGTGCAGCAGGGGATGAGAGCAGATGTGTGACAAGTGCCCGGAGATGGGAAGTGAAGGGAAGGGGTGATGAGATGGAGGAGAGTTCAGAACTGCCCCAAATTTCCTCATGGTTAATTCCATGGGAGGACAGTGGGAGCAGCTGGTCGGCAGGTGAGCACCCTTGCTGAGAGGAGCCTCTCCCACCCCCAGGGGCTCCAGCAGTGGTGATGTCCAGTGGGGACACACGTGGGCAGCAGGGTCAGGCAGGGAGCCAAGGGCTGTAGAGTGTTGGTATTAATCAACTACTTAATTAAATGATTAATTAATGAATTAATTAACTGAATGGCCTGGTCTGGCGGGAGGTGTCCCTGCCCATGCAGGGGTGTTGGAGCCAGATGGTCTTGAATGTCCCTTCCAACTCCAGCCGTTCCATGATCAGCTCCTGCTGTGTCTGTAGGCTCAGAGCAGGTCCAGGTTCCTGTCGGGTCACAAAATGACTCAGTTTCACAAGAAATAAAAGCCCAAATGAACAAAAAACCCAAACAAAACAGGAGCAAACAGTTGTTATTGGCATCTTGGAACTGCAAAGGAAAGCAGAGGTGGGTGTTGCCCAGGGTGCCTGGTGGAATCCTTCTCTGAGGTTTGCAGGAACAGCAGCCCGGAGGGAGTATGAGAAGCTCCTGAGTGGGGTGGTCCCTGCTGGACTTCCATGGGTGATCCCCAAAATGCTTCCTTGGATATTCAAACCCCTCGTGGCAGTGAATCAGTTTTCAGCCCTGCCCGTGAGGTCACCCCAGCACTTCCCAGTGCAGCCCCCTCTGCAGACCTGCACAGGTCCCACTTCAATCCATGCCTGGCTGACCACAAGCCTTGGGAGCTGCTCAGCCCCATTGCTGGCAGCTCCTCTGCAAGAGCCAGGAAGGGACCCAGTGAGCCCCAGGCTGCACAATGGGATGTCTGAAATCCACCTGGTCTGAAATCCACCTGGGAATGGCTTCATCCCACCAGCGAGGATGTTGCCTCTGGTGTCCTGCTCAAGGGAAGTGACAAGGTGGGTCTGTTGGACTTGTTGACTTTACAGCCCGTGACATAAAGCAGAGAAGAGGTTTGAAGGGAAAAGAAGCACTCTGGCCTCCAAATGGTGGGGCAGATGAGTCAGAAAGGCACCTTTTGGTGTCCCTCCAAAAGCACGTGTCTTTTTGAATGTCTTTTGGACATCAGATTGTCAGCTTCTGCAGGAAGATGGGCAGGTTTCTTGGCCTGGGGAGTTTCTGGTGGCTCTGGAGGCTCTGGAAAGTGGAGTTAAGAGTGTGAGGTCAGTTTGCAGAAGCAGGCCAAGCTGGGCTTGAAACATCACACCTCCTTCACTGCTCATGACCCAGAGGGCTTGTCACCCCGAGGGGCTTGCTCCTGTCATCTCAGAGCTGGCTGCCCTGCCAGGGGGTGATGCCTCCAACACAAACATCTCTGCAGCCTCTGGCAGCTCATATTTAAAAAGTCAAGTGTTGAGATTGAGGAGGTGAACACGCCCCATGCATGGGCAAGAAACTCCAATTTGTGCCACTTCTGAGACCTGGGACCAACCCCCAAAAAAACCCAAGATATTTGGGAGCTGCAGGGAGCACAAGAGGCAATGGTGTCTGTGAGATGGAAGATCTGGGCTGATGGGAAGCAGCAGAGAAAAGTGAGTGTGGAGCACCTTAAAATCTCAGCCTTAAATCACAGGCAACTCTACAGCCACAGGGTTTCTGTGCTGGCACCAGCTGGTGTGATTGGGAGGACTTGCTGTTCAGAGTTTGACAGATTGTCACGAGGAGACTCTATCTAAAATAGCTCATGGAAGTACATTTGTGCTAATTACACCCACCAGACCTGAAGCAAGGATTGCAGGCACTCCTCTCTGCTCTCACCACTGACCATGGTTTGCAGTTCCTGAAGCAGAGCGTGGCTTTTAGCAAGACCTGCCAAAGGAGAGTGAGCAAAAACCTCTGGAGCTTGCAAGAACATGCTGGCAGCCTCCTGGGCTGGAGAACCAGGTGGTGGCATGGAGCCAGAGGAGCCTTTCAGTACCTCTGAGGCATGTTGCCTCCTGGCAGGATTGCTATTTTCAGCCCTTGCCCTGCAAGGCTCCTCAGATGTTCTTTGTGACCTGAGGGACTTGGATGTCACAGGTAGGTTTTCACAGTCACCCCAGAGGAGTTTTCCTTCCCATATCTTCAGGACCTGAACTGATCAATCTGGTCTCCTCTCCTGGGAGCTGGTTGCTGCCGTGGGAGCCTTCCTATGAATGAGGGTGCTGGGTCAAGTGGCTCCATAGCTCAAGGAGCTCACTCTTGTGGAAGAGAAGGCTTCTTCCTTCCCAGGCCCACAGATCCAGCCTTTTCCCCCCTGATGTCCCTGAACCTCTGGTGAAACTGTGGTCCATGGACAGGCAGCAAAGAGCTGCAGAGTCAAGCTGTGAGGCTGCAGGTTTTGGTTGGTCCTAGTGCAAACCAGAGAGAGGAAGGCAGAGGGTGAGGCTGTAGGAGAAGGCACCTGCCTGAGGTTGGCACCACGATTAAGCTGCTGGTTCTCAAGGGGCATTTTCAACAGGAGGAGAGCCTGTCTGGAACACAGATGTACCCTAGCACCTGGTACCACTTGCATGGATGAAGCCCTCCCAGGCCAAACCCAGAAGAAAGCCCCCCAGCTCAGAAAGCCCCCCAGCTCAGAAAGCACAGCTCTGCCCAGGAGCTGTGACTGCAGGTGCCCAGAGGGGTGACCTGCCTGAAGAGCAATGGCAGAGCTCAGCCCAGCTGAGAAGTCCCATGGTTGTCATCTCACACTCAGGAGCACTTTTAGTTCAACAAACTCCCCTCCTGGTGCTTGTTTCTGCCCCAGGTAATTGCAACTGCAAAGATCCAGGAGCCAACAATGTGCCCTGGTGGCCAATAATGTGACCTGGAGGGCATGAAGAAGAGTGTGGGCAGCAGGTCAGGGAGGTTCTCCTGCCCCTCTGCTCTGTCCTGGGGAGGACCCATCTGGAGAACAGGGTCCAGTTCTGGGCTGCCCAGTTCCTGAAGGACAAGGAGCTGCTGGAGAGCCCAGCACAGGGCCCTGAGATGCTGAGGGGGCTGTGAGGAAAGGCTGGGAGAGCTGGGGCTGTTCAGCTGGAGAGGAGGAGGCTGAGGGGGGATCTGCTCAGGGCTGGGCAATATCTGCAGGGGGTGGCAGGAGGGGGCCCAGAGTCTTCTTGGGGGTGCCCAGTGACAGGAGAAGGGGCAATGGGCACAAACTGGAGCACAGGAGATTTAACCTGAATAGGAGAAAATACTTCTTTCCTGTGAGGGTGCCAGAGCCCTGGGCCAGGCTGCCCAGGGAGGTGGAGGCTTCATCTCTGGGGACATTGAATCCCACCTGGATGTGTTCCTGTGGGATCTGCTGTAGCTGAGCCTGCTCTAGCAGGGGGGTTGAACTGGATGATCTCCAGAGGTCCCTTCCAACCCCAACCATCCTGTGAGTCTGTGACCCCAAGAGCCAGGGCTGGGCTCAGGAGTGCTTGGACCAGGGGACAAGACCTGCTGCCACCAGCTCCTCAAAACCACTGTTTCCTGTTCAGAGGAGGCAATGGGGAGCATGAGGGGTCAGCAGGAGACTGCCAAGTTGGACAGCCAGTTTTTGCAAGTTGAGGAATGGGAAGTGACAAAATCTGGGCTCCTTTTGCCCAGGGAGGAGATGTTGTTGGCACGAAGGGTCCACCCGGTGCTCCTCAGGGCTGCAGCTCGATGCTGGAAGTTCTGCCCTGGAGCTGCTGCCACCACAGCATGGGCAGAGTCAGAGAGAACCTTTCTTTTCCTCCCAGCAGCTGTGGTGCTGCAGCCAGTGAGGTGCAGATGTGTTTGCTGTAGGAGATCCAGGTGCTGGTGGCAGGGAAAGGCAGAACTGAGGACTGGAACAGGTCACAAGCTGCTCCAGCGTGTTTTTCTGAGCAGGTTGCAGAGGATCCCAGAATCAATCCCAGAATCAATCCCAGAATCAATCCCAGAGCCACAGCATGTCAGGGGTTGGAAGGGACCTCTGAAGATCACCCAGTTCAACCCCCCTGCTAGAGCAGGACCAAAACCAGGGCAGGTCACTCAGAAAGGCACCCAGACAGGGCTGGAAAGGCTCCAGAGAAGGAGACTCCACAGCCTCTCTGG
>NW_009953903.1:102079-104125 GCF_000747805.2 Chaetura pelagica
CTCCAGAGAAGGAGACTCCACAGCCTCTCTGGGCAGCCTGTCCCAGGGCTCTGGCACCCTCACAGCAAATAAGTTCTTCCTCATGTTGAGCTGGAACTTCCTGGGCTCCAGTTTGAATCCATTGCCCCTGGTCCTGTCCCAGGGCACAAGGGACAAGAGCTTGTCCTGCCTTCTTGATGCCCTTATGTATTGAAAGACATTAATTAGATCCCCCCTCAGTCTTCTCTCTAGACTGAACAGCCCCAGGTCTCCCAGCCTTTCCTCATCAGATGTTCCAGTCCCTTCCTCACCCCTGGTTTCAGCCTGGTTTCATCCTGGAGCACATGGTTCAGCCCCAGCACAGGGCCAAAACTGCCCCATGTCCCTCAGCACCATCTCCAGGGCTTGGAAACCCCTCCAGGGATGGGGACTCCCCCCCTGCCCTGGGCAGCCTGGGCCAGGCCCTGACAGCCCTTGCCAGGCAGGAATTGTTCCCCAGATCCAACCTCAGCCTCCCCTGGCACAACTTGAGCCCATTTCCTCTTGTCCCATCCCTTGTTCCTGGGGAGCAGAGCCCGACCCCCCTGGCTCCAACCTCCTCTCAGCAGCTGCAGAGCCAGCAGGTCTCCCCTCAGCTCCTGCTCTCCAGGCTGGGCACCCCCAGCTCCTCACCAGACGTGTTCCAAGGGCTGTTGCAGCTGCTGCTGCAGATATTTGATGCCCTCGTTCAACACAGGGACCTACCAGGAGGTGAGAGCAGCTCCTCCACACCAAGCTCAGGCAGGAGCACACAGGGAGGTGACTTTTCTCCCCCAGTGCCCATGGCAGGTTCCTCAAGCTGCCAGGTGATGTGTTTGGGAAGAGACCCAGGTCTGTAATCTCATTGCTGTCCTGCTGTGGGGACACAGTCTGGGCACAGTGGTGATGTGAGAGTGACCTCCAATCATGGGGGGTCCTTCAGAGCCCTGTGGGCCACCCTGTCCTCTCCTCACCCATCCCCATCACCACAGGGCCTCATGCCAAACCCAAAGAGCTCCTTGGGAAGGATTTCCAAGCCCTCCTGGGTGACAGTGGCTCCTCTCCCACTAAGCGACCACCACTTCTGTCCCTCACTGCCCCACTCACTTGTGCTTCAGGGGTCCCTTTCCCAGCAAAGAGTTTGGGATTTTGCCATAATCTTGTTTGTCCTGATGGAACAGAGGACCTGTTAGGAGACCAGCTTAGAGGAGAGAGGTTTCTGGGAAAGAAAACGTTTCCTTTCCTTCAGCAAAGAAAACCAAGAGCTGGATAAATAAGGAAAGGGTGATGTTCAGGGCTGGTGATTCCAAGAGTGCTGGTCCCTACCTGCCCAGAGGGAGATTTGAGCCCCCAGCAAAGCACAGCACCAGGCTCCTGGGGCAGTGATGGCACCTGAGCAGGGGGAGCAGCAACAGAACATGGTGCAGCTCCTCCTGTGTGGACCCCTGGGCTGGGAGACCCTCCCTCCTTGCCCATGGGAGCAGGGTGACCTGCTCAACCCGGGAGGCTCTGAGCCAACCCTTCCCAGCTCCCCTTGGGAGGCTTTTCCACAGCCACCCTGATCTTCTGATGGCTTCAGCAGTTTTTCCAATTTCTCCTCAAAATATATTCATGAATAGTTGATCCCATTTGCTCTTCTGCCAACACTGGCCTCCAGTTTAAATACCAAGCAGCCCTGCTGCTGTTTACCTTTCCCTCCCTTCCCTGCTCCCAACAATATTTCTAGAGCTCTCTCTCATATCTCTCAGCCAGCATTTATTTTTGCTGGGTTAAACATTCTGGGGCAGTCCCATGGTTTATACATGAGCTGAGCCAGGAGAAGTCCTTTGCAGGAGAAGTCCTTTGCAGAGCACCTGCCCCAAGCAGCCTCAGGTGCACCAAGAGGCAGGAGCTCAACAGCCCCATCAATTAGCAACACAAAGGGGCAGAAGAGTGTTCCCCACTGGTGAAGAGAATCCTGTGGGCACAGGGCATCCCTGCACTGGTTTCCAGGAGATGGGAGTCTTTGGGGGTGGTTCAGGACAGGGGTGGCAGCAGGAGACAAGGGTA
>NW_009953903.1:104402-119536 GCF_000747805.2 Chaetura pelagica
CAGCAGGAAACAAGGGTACATTTGTGGTGTCCCATTTCCTGTGCTGCACAAGCTGCCCTGGTTCCTCCTCCCTTGGCTTCCTTGTCTCAGTGTGGTGCTCCCAGTCTCTCAGCCTCTCTTCCCCAAGCTCTGTAGGTCTCTGGACTGGGTCAGACTCATGGCTTTCCCCAGCAGGGATCCAGCTGGGCAGTTTCCTTACTCCTGCCCACACTTCCTCTCTCCTGGGATGTCCATTCATCCTTTTTGCTTTGCTTTCCATTCTTCTCCCTGGGTAAGGACATTAGAGTAGAGCTGATGAGGGTCCTTCCAGCCTTACTCTGCTATCACCTAGTGACTGATCCTGCCCAGCAGGACAGAGCCCTGCAGACGTGCAGGTATCATCTGCAGGTGGGTGATCTTTGCAGCACCATCAGGCACCATCACCTACCTGGAGACACAGGCTGAGCTGGACTCTGAACTCCCCAGCCCCCTATGCAGACACCCTGCATCCTGCACGTGGTGGGCAAGAGACTCCATCCTGCAGAGCTTCAGATGTGTGGTGGTTCCCTTGCCCAGGCTGCATTTCCACCAGCTTTCTCCTGGACTACATCAGTGCTGGTACCACAGGAGCCTCTGACTGACCAAAAAGAGGAAAGAACATGATTTGGAGAAGAGGTGACTTGAGACCTGACCTCAATAACAGGCCAGGCTTTAGAATAGATTTTCAAGCAATTTGTAATTAAAAGCATTGAAGGAAAAATAAGTTCTTAAATACCACCTGGATTTACCAACTGGGGCAGGTTGGCCTCCTAGCTGGCTTCAGGGAGGTGTCTCCTTTCCCAGACAAAAGAATTGAGGTAGATCTCATCTCCCTGAACCTCATTCAAGCATTTGATGGAATGCACATGAGAAATTATTAATTAAACTGATGAAGATGGGGATTAATGGAGAAATGACAAGGAGCAGGGGTGAGATGGGAAATGGCTGGAGGGGAAGCAGCAATGGGTGGTGGTAGAACAGCAAGCATGGAGCTGCAGGCAACTGCTAATGGAGCTCCTCCAAGATCCACCTGGGATCTGCTTTTGCTTCATATTTCCACTAATGATCTTTGCACCAAAGGTAGGAAACTGCTGCTAGAACCTGCTGAGGATTCAAAGGAGGAGGGCAAGGAGCTGCAGCAGGGGAATGTCAAACAAAAGTGATAGGGTGACCTTGAAAGCTGCAGTGAGACCTGGGAGGGGATTCAGTAGAACAGATGGGAGGTCAAGGGACTGATGGAGGAACTTCAGCTGCAGCTGGAAGCAAAAGAAAAGCATCACAGAACATAGTCTCATAGTACTGTGCTGGTTGGAAAAGACCTTCAAGATCATCATCACCAACCCCCTAGCTCTGCTACATCCACCCCTAAGCCCTGTCCCCTGGCACCACGTCTCTTTTGAGGTGTCTCCAGGGATGGTGGCTCAACCACCTCCCCAAACAGCCTGGATCACCCAGTCCAACTTCCACCCCAGAACAGGATGACCCCAAAGTTCACACCATGTCCAAGTGAAGCTTGTTTGGGGGGATCAGTCACTGAAGGGCCATAAACTGCCAGGTTGGGTCAGTGGTGGAAAAAAGCAGGTGTGAGCTGACCTGGAGACAGAAACCCCCCAGTGCTGCAGGGGGCACATGAGTGAGGCCTCACCAGAGCAATCCTGCCAGTCCTAGTGGCTCTGAGGTTCCTAACACGGCCTCCTCTCCATCTTTGGAAGAGTTTGTCCTGCCTGCCCCCCAGGGTGGCTCAGAGGGCATCCTGCTCTCCAAAAATGCTCCAAGGAGGCTCGGGGAGAGCCCTTGGAGCTGATGGGTGACACAGACACAAAGGAAAATAGTGCTGGACAAGCCATGGGGCTACTGGGGCAGTGCTGGAGCAACCTTCAGTGCTGAGATGTGACAGCAGAGTGACTGAGCAGTTTGTGTGATGGGCTACACACCGTGCTGGGCAGGCTGGAAGGGAGCTGGGACCTCCTGGTTCTGCTGACCCCTGGAGACCTCCAGCTCTGTGAGCATCCAGAGCTGCTGAGCTCTGAGCTCCAGGCTTAGTCATAGAGTCCTCAGGGCTGGAAGGGACCTCTGAAGGTCACCTAGTCCTACCCCCTGCTAGAGCAGGATCACCTTCAGCAGAGCACACGGGCTTTGGATGAGCTGTCTGGTCTCCTGCTCTGGTGCCTCACTGGTTTTTTTCCCCTGCCTGCTGCCCAAAGGTTGTGCACCAAGTGGGTGCAAAGGGCAGTTGTCCAGGTGTGTCACCTGCCACACACTCCACCCCTTCATCAAACCTGACAAGGCAAGACACTCATGACGTGGTGGCCCAGTCTCAGTGTTGGTCAAATCTCCTCCAGGAAGGGCTGTTGAGAATAAGAATGTCTTGGCTTCTGCTGATGAGTGATAAAACACCAGTGGGCCCATGCAGGTGAGCAGCTCAGCTGTCCCCATCCCTGCTGAGAGCAAAGCCACATTCCTTTGAGATGTCACTTCTTTCATTCTCCTCAAAGTCCCATGAGACCCTGCAGCTGGTGAGAGCTGCACATGATGCTGCTGGCATCCTGCCTTCTGCCCAGGATGTGACCTGATGAGGCTGACCTGACACTTCTCCATCCATCCTGACACTTCTCCACCCAACCTGACAGCTCAGGACATTCCGTGGGGCAGGCAGGCCCCACATGCCACTCACCAAGTGCAGCAGGTCCCAGTGCTGGTGCAGATGCTTCTGCTTCCACTTCACAGCTCCTCTTGGGCCAGCTCCTCTCCAGCACTGGCAGCAGCAGCAGCAGCTCCTTGACTTGACACCCCGTGGACATCAGGTCTTGGAGAAACCCTGTGCATCTGTATTAGGCTGGTGACAGGGACTGTCAGGCATCCCCCTCTCCTCCCGTAAGGGTCTCTCACCCCTCCTCTAATGCATATTTACTCCACATTTTAGGGCTGAAAACATGGATTGTTTCCCTCTGCTCTGCTCAGGTGAGACCCCCCTGCAGGGCTGGGGCCAGTGCTGGGGTCCCCAACACAGGGAGAACATGGAGCTGTTGGAGAGAGGCCTGAGGAGGCCCCGGAGATGCTGGGAGGGCTGGAGCAGCTCTGGAGCCAGGCTGGGAGAGTTGGGGTGTTCAGCCTGGAGAAGAGAAGGCTCCAGGGAGACCTTAGAGCAGCTTCCAGTGCCTGAAGGGGCTCCAGGAAAGCTGGGGAGGGGCTTGGGACAAGGGCAGGGAGGGATGGGATGAGGGGGAATGGATTAAAACTGGAAAAGGGAGATTGAGGTGAGACATTAAGACATTCTTCACTCTCAGGGTGGTGAGGAACTGGGATGGGTTGCCCATGGAGTTTGTTGATGCCCCATCCCTGGAGGTTTTTAAGGCCAGGTTGGATGAGGTTTGTGCAGCCTGGTCTAGTGGTTCCAGGGGGGTTGGAACTGGATGAACTTTAAGATCCCTTCCAACCCAAACCATTCCATGCTTATATGACTCATTACTTGCTGTATATCCCCGAATATATGAGAAGAAGCAGGACTAAGTGATCTCTTAGAGAAGCAGGTTTGGAGCTGGGGTGCAAGGACACTCCCTGAGAGCACCCAAGAGCTGGGAGCAGCAAGTCCTGCTTGTCATCACTGGGTGTGCTCACTCCAGCAGACATTGGTTCTTTGGGGTCAAGTGAACTGTGAGTCAGCCCAGAGCAGCAGTTTCTGTGTTTCTTTTGTCCTCCCACCTTCCCCTGGAGGCTGCAGCAGGAACCCAGCCCTTCTCCTGCTCCCCTGCCTGTTTTTCTCCTCTCTAGAATGAGATGTTCTCATTGTGTGCTCCTGTTTGCGTGGCCCTGGCTGAGCTTAGCTTCAAGCAACCACAGGGCATTCCAGTCCAAGTGCTGGTGATTTCTGCTTTTATCCAGCTGAAAAAAAAACCCAACAACCTGCCACTGGGATGACTGAGCCCAGGGACAGGCAGCAGCCAGATGCTTGGCACTCCCGAGGAGCACTGGCAGGGGACTGAGCTGTCCCCAGGCTGCCCAAGCCACCTCTGCTGCTGGTTGTGAAAATAAGAGGTGCCCTGTGCTGCTGCATGGGTGGGAGAAGGTCCCTCTCCCATTTGCCTTTCCAGGGGATGCCCTGGGAATAGGACCTGGTGTCTTTTCAGCATCATGAGTGTGGCAGAATCACAGGGACCCATGGGCAGGGACACCTCCAGCAGCCCAGGCTGCTCCATCCAACCTGCCCTCCAACCCTGCCAGGGATGGGGCAGCCACCACCTCCCTGCACAAGCTGCTGCTTCCCCTCCAGGCTGCTGCGGCACCTCAGCCCTGCAGCAGCACCACTTGCTCCAAGGCATTGCCCTCCAACCAGGTGCTTCTTCCCCTCTGGGACAGAAACCCCAAGGTCCCAGAGCTGCCACATGGTGTGTTCAGCTCAGGTTGGCCATGTCCCCAGCAGGATGGTGTCATCCCAGCACTGTCTCCTTCAGTCTGGGACAATGGAATCATAGGATCATTCAGGTTGGAAGGGACCTCAAAGATCATCCAGCTCCAACCTCCCTGCCATGAGCAGGAACCACCAGCCCAGGCTGCACAAACCTCATCCAACCTGGCCTGAAAAACCTCCAGGGATGGGGCATTAACAACCTCCCTGGGCAACCCATCCCAGCTCCTCACCACCCTGAGAGCAAAGAATTTCTTCCTAGATTTGCAAGTGGAACTGGTGGCCAGTAAGGACATGCTAACGTGGGGGACAAGGTCCCATCTGGCTTCTGAGCAGGTTCCTGGGTGCAGGGAATTGGATGGTACCAACAGGGGTAACACAGGCAGCTACGGGCAGGGAACTCCTGCTCTGCCCTGCCTGGGGGTGCTGGGTGGGCAGGGGGCCTGGATTTTACAGCCAGGAGCAAGTTGATTGAAAAAATGTCATCAGTGCAGCCCCAGTGTTGGCTAAAACCCCTGTGTTTGGTACCACCAAACAGCTGTGTGTTCCCTAAGCTTTGAGTGGAAGAAAAACAACCCCAAAACCTAACAAATCAAAAGTGTTTGGAGTCACAACAAACTGGGGGGGGCAGAGAGAGGTGGGAGTGGGAGAGATGGGGATTTTTTTTTTTGGTGCTCCACAGCCAGGAGTGATGATCCCACAGAGGATTGAAGATGAGACCTGTTGGGTGGGCAGGATGCTGGAGAGGGGGTGGGGGGACAGAGCAGCCACCACCCCATGGGGACAGACCCTGCAGATACCAGGGGGGGCTGCCCCACACCTCCCAGTTTGCAGCAAGGGAAGGGAAAGACCCAAACCAGCCCTGAGCAAGGTGAGGAGCCCCAGCTGCTGCCCCAGCTGGCTCCACTGGCCTCATTCCTTGTCATCTGGGAACACAACTGGTGCTTTGACAGTTCATGGTGATATTTCTCTCTCTTTTTTTTTTTTTTTCTGTCCTCCTAACTTGATTTTGCTCTGTAATGAACTCCCACAGAAGTTGATCAGCCTGAAGTGTCCCTGAGAGGTGGCACTGGGGAGAGACTCAGCTGTGGGGGAGGGACACACAAGGAATTTCAGCTTCAGTGCTGGTGGGAATCTGGCAAATCCAACACAAAGCCAAACAAAACAAACCAGGGTTTAATGACCTGCCCCCAAAAATTGGGGTGTGTATATGGTTGGGTGATTTCAGAGCCACTTGAACAGCCCAGGGTGCCATGGCCAGGCAAGAGGTGCTGGGTGCTGCCTTTCAGAAGGCTCTCTCAAATCCTCTTTTATGGTGGTTTTGCCCAAATACTAATAAAGAAAACAGAATAAAAGGTGTCTATCCCAGAATCCCAGGGGTTGGAAGGGACCTGGAAAGCTCCCCCAGCCCAACCCCCCTGCCAGAGCAGGGGCACCCAGAGCACATCACACAGGATCCAGGGGGGTTGGAATGTCTCCAGAGAAGGAGACTCCACAGCCTCTCTGGGCAGCCTGGCCCAGGGCTCTGGCACTCTCACAGCAAAGAAGTTCTTCCTGAGATTCACATGGAACCTCCTGTGCTCCAGTTTGCACCCAGTGCCCCTTGTCCTGTCACTGGACATCACTGCACAAAGCCTGGCTCTGCCCTCCTGACACTGCCCTGAACAGATTTGTGCCCATGGATGAGGTGGCCCCTCAGTCTCCTCTTCTCCAAGCCCAACAGACCCAGCTCCCTCAGCCTTTCCTCAGCAGGGAGATGTTCCCCTCCCTCCAGCATCTCTGTGGCTCTGCCCTGGGCTCTTTCCAGCAGTTCCCTGTCCTTCTGGAACTGAGGGGCCCAGAACTGGACACAACATTCCAGATGTGGCCTCCCCAAGGCAGAACAGAGGGGAAGAACCTCCGTTTCCCTACTAACCACCCCCTTTCTAACCCACCCCAGGTGCCATTGGCCTTCTTGGCCACAAGGGCACATTCCTGGTCATGGTCCTCCTGCCCAGCAGGACCCCCAGGGCCCTTTCTCCTGCCCTGCTCTCCAGTCTCTCATTTTTAATAGGATCAACTATTCCAGAGCTACCAAAATGTTTGTTTCAGGACCTCCAGGCTGAGGGATTTCTCTCTTTCTTCAACATGACATTTCTGGACAAATTTAATGGAAATGGTTTTTGTCTCCTGCTGTTTGAAAAAGTCCCAATGGCAGTGACATGTTTGGGTTTTGTTGACACTGAACGTTTGGACTGATCCAAAAGAAATGCTTCCAGAACTTTCTAGAAGAGGAAATCTGACTTGGATGGGATTGTTTGGTTTGGAAATGAAGGAAAAATAAAATAAGTTAAAATAAAATAAAATTTTAAAGTATAAAATAAAATAAAAAGTATGAAATGAAATAAAATAAAAATTATAAAATGAAATAAAATAAAAAGTATAAAAGGAAATAAAATTAAAAGTATAAAATAAAATTAAAATAATAAAGAAGAATAAAAAAGAATTTAAAAAAATAAAATAATAAAATTAAATATAAAATGAACAGTCACACCCTCAGCATTTTATATATAAATGCAGCTCCTTCCTTCCTCCTGTGGCCTCCAAGGCTTCACAGAGCAGACATGGGACACTGTGCTCCTTGGCTGTGGGTGCTTGGCAGGTGAGGGTGTTGGTGCCCAGCCCATGAGGGGGTGCAGGGTGGTGGCAACACCTGGGCAGAGCTGAGAGGTTGAGGTGCTCCCAGGACCTGCCTGACCAGGTCCCCAGCAGTGGGACATCCCAGTCTGCTCTAGTTTGTCCCCCACGGAGGCTCTGGAGCAGGAACCATCCCCAGCAGATCCCACCTCTTGTTCTCCCAGCAGCTCTTTAGCAAGACCCAGTTCCTACAAGCTGAGTGACCAGTGGATCAGTTATTCCCATGTTTCAAGTTCCAGGGAGCTTTGGGGGGGGAGGGGGGGCTCTGCAGCACTTCAGAGGGATTTGCAGCCACTGGGATCTTCGTAGGATCATAGAATGGTTTGGGTTGGAAGGGACCTAAAGGACCATCCAGTCCCACCCCCTGCATGGGCAGGGACACCTCCCACCAGCCCAGGCTGCTCCAAGCCCCATCCAACCTGCCCTTCAACACTGCCAGGGATGGGGCAGCCACAGCTTCCCTGGGCAGCCTGGGCCAGGCTCTCACCACCCTCACACCAAAGAATTTCCTCCTCATCTCCAACCTCAATCTCCCTCTCCCAGGTTTCATCCATCCCCCTCATCCCATCCCTCCCTGCCCTTGTCCCAAGCCCCTCCCCAGCTTTCCTGGAGCCCCTTCAGGCACTGGAAGGTGCTCTAAGGTCTCCCTGGAGCCTCCTCTTCTCCATCTTGTGCCTCACAGGAGACTTGGGCCAGTGATGGATGAAGCCTAATAAATGTGATGGTGCAGGTCAGTCTCGGCACTTTCTCCCACTCTGTAAATGATGTTTGCTGATCAGTTTACTCCATTTATCATCTGCTGGCTGGTGTGTGCCAGCAGCTCCAGGCCGTGCCTGCAGAGTCCAGTTGATGAGGAGAGATTGCTCCTCTAATTCCAGGGCTGCTGTAGCAGCTCAGGGCAGGATGCACCTTTGCTGGGCTGTAATTAATAAAGCAGCAAGACCCAGAACTGAACCATGTGTGTGTCCCCCTCCCACAACCTCCTGCCTGCTGAGAAAGACCTGAGGAGTAAAAAGGGTGATTTTTTGGGGGATGGCATGGGGAGAACATGACATGAGAGCAGCTCCCAGCAAGTCCTGCCAAAGAGTTGAAGGGGAATAAAATGGTTCTTACAAATATATCAAGGGAGCCTCAAATACTGGCGAGAAAGTCGAAGCCATTAATAAATTAGGAAGAAGATTAAATTAATGATGACTCTCAAATGGCTGAACAGCTTCACAGCCTTCTAAAAATCTGCCTTTAACCAAAAAAAAAGAAAAAAAAAAGAAAAAAAAAAGAAAAAGCTAAAGAGCATCTGCAGACAATAAGAAAACAAAGGAAACCTTGTCAAATTGTCCAATATCGTTCTTGAGCAAAGGGCGGGTGAACCTGCCGGGCTCAGCAGGGCTGGGGGGAGGCAGCAGGGAACAGGGATGGGACTGAGCTGCTGGAATAAAGGAGAGCCTGACAATAGAGTTGTTTAAGTTACAGAGAAGCAGGAAATTACCAGAGGATTTGGGAGAAGGAAATACAGCAGCTTTCATGAAAAGGCAGCGATCCCAGCAGCGATAACTTTACGGCTCCATCTTCAAGCCAACAATGGAGCCCCTAGGCAGGGAAACTGCTGGAAAAGAGGAAAATTGAGGCAGTTTCCAGCAGAAGCAGGGGAGGCAGAGGGGTGAGACCCCAGCTTCTGCAGGCTGTGCAAGTGGGTTTGACCCCCTGACTTACCCCGGGCACTCCTGACACGCTCTTTTGTGCCAGCAATCAGAGGGCTGGTGTAAGAGGCAGCCCTGGGGGGAGGAGGTGTGGGTTCTGCTTTCAGGCTCCTTCCTTGAGCAGCTCTGAGGGTCTCAGGAGCTTCAAGCGGAGCCACGCTGAGCTGGAAATGTGACAGAGGCAGCCAGGAAGGTCCTAATCAGATGGAGAGGTAGAAACAGTGATGGTTGGTACATCTGCTAGATGAGTCCAGGTCAGAAATGTTGAATTCTAGGTGATCTGGAGAAAATGCACAGGGAAGAGCCCCTCCCAAGGCTCAGGCCCAGAGGGGCAAGACAGGTTCCTGCTCCAAGACCTGCAGTCCTGGGTTCTGCAGGCCCTGGTGAGCTTCTCTGGAGCAGTCACACATCCTCATCATCAGGAGGTTTTTCTCTGCAAAGCACGAGAAGCATCGCTGGGTTTAGCCCGGAGCAGAGACTTTGGCCCAAATTCTGCAGAGAGAAAAAACTCTGCAGCACCGAGTGCTTGGGAAAGCAGAGCCCTGGGCTTGCCCAGAAGCAGCTCCTCAGTGCCCAGGACTTGGCTGGGGGTGGAGCAGACCCTGGGGGATGCACCAGCACGGCGAGCTGGGTGACTGCAGCCCTGCCCCTGCCTCCTCTCCCAGCCCTGCTGCTGCTCCTGCTTTTGCAGCTCTTTTTTTATTCTTTACAGGATTCCAGACTGGTTTGGGGTGGAAAGGACTTAAAGACCATCTAGATCCAGCCTCCCTGCATGGGCAGGGACACCTCCCACCAGCCCAGGCTGCTCCAAGCCCCATCCAACCTGCCCTTCAACACTGCCAGGGATGGGGCAGCCACAGCTTCCCTGGGCAACCTGGGCCAGGCTCTCACCACCCTCACAGCAAAGAATTTCCTCCTCATGTCTCACCTCAATCTCCCTCTTCCAGTTTTCATCCATCCCCCTGCTCCCATCCCTCCTTGCCCTTGTCCCAAGCCCCTCCCCAGCTTTCCTGGAGCCCCTTCAGGCACTGGAAGCTGCTCTAAGATCTCCCTGGAGCCTTCTCTTCTCCAGGCTGAACACCCCAACTCTCCCAGCCTGGCTCCAGAGCTGCTCCAGCCCTCCCAGCATCTCTGGGGCCTCCTTGTCAAGGATCAAGGGGTAAGAGGGGCCTGGGGAAGGCTCTGAGGGCTGCCCAGCTCCTCAGAGGGGCTTGGCCTCACTGCAGAGTTTGCAGAGGAGAGTTCAGAGGGGTTAACTGGGGGCAAACAGTGCCTGACATACAAGGTGCCCCCCGAGCATCCTTGGGGACCCCGGGGACATGGGGTGCCAGGGTGCAGCAGCCCTGCCAGGCATTGCAGTGGCACCAGCAGCCCCTGCCTGTGGGGGGTGTTGCCTGGGCACAGCTGGGCACAGCTGGAGGCTCTGCTGTCCCCAGGAGATACAGACACCACGGAGAGACACCAGGGAAATGATGAAGGGGCTGAAGGATGGGATTTAGGAGGCAGATTAAATGAACTAAATCTGTCTAGCTTTGCTGATCAATCATGCAGGCAGGAGCTGGATAACTGTCTCCCAGTGCCTGAAGGGTGAAAACTCTGAGGGAAAAGGAAATTACTTGGGGGACTTGGGGGGTGTCAGAGGGGGAAGGGGAATATTGGTGGTGCTGATTCCTGCTCTGGGTGACGGGTCCTCAGGAGCAGGGGATGGGACCTGAGCCCCAACCAAGCCATGCCTGGGCTGCCAGGGAAGCTTCTGGCCCAGGGCTGGCTGGTCAAAGGGGTCTGGAGAACTTGTCTATGGGGTGAGGGGAGGGTGATGGAGGATGGAGAACGTGGTGGGGTAACGGGACTGTGCGAGGAGAGCAGCAGGGTGAGGAAGGTGAGACGGGGCTGGTGAGCAACCACAATCATGGCAATTTCTGTTGCCTCTCTGTTGCTACAGACAGCTTTGGCAAGATGGCTCCATGGGGTACTTCCTGCATGGACTTTGTCTCAGGTGCCTGTCCTGGAGACCTCGGGGCAGAAGCTGTAGTGGGAGAGCCCCAACAGGGGAAGGGGATGCTCTGAGCAGCAGCCCAAGCACATTCACCAGCTGTACCCTCTTCAGATGCCACAGGGACACAGGTCACAGAATCATAGAGAATGAATGACAGGAAGAGTTGGGAGGGACCTTAAAGATCATCCAGTCCCACCCCGGCATGGGCAGGGACACCTCCCACCAGCCCAGGCTGCTCCAAGCCCCATCCAACCTGCCCTTCAACACTGCCAGGGATGGGGCAGCCACAAGTCACAAGGTCACCCAAGTCGTCGTCATCATCATCATCATCATCATCACAGAGAGAGCTCAGGCCAGTTGGTGCTGGGGGGGATGGGTTTGGGTGCCATCACTCCTTCCTGGTGGGAAGCACATCTCCCAGCACCATGGACCAAACCTGCTGCTCTGCCCTGCTGCAGGGCCAGCAGCAGCCCTGGCTTTGCAGGACTGATCATTTTAACTGCCCCCCCTCCCCTCCATGCCAGCATCAGCCCCCCCCACCCCCCATCCCAGCCTGCTGGTTTATTAGGGCCTCTGGCAGAGCTCTGCCTCATTCATGCTCTTTATCTGTTTTCATTTTCTATGCACACCTCTGGGGCACTGTACACACAGAAAATAATCAAAATGACAGTCCCCAGATAAAGGCCACTTTTGTTAGGAACACACCAAGTTCTGATGTAAAAGCACACAAATGGCAGTTTATTTTCCATCTCAGCACCTTTTGGGTCTTGCAAGCATCCAATGCCCCACGAGTCCAAAGGAAAATCTCCTGGTCAGCTCTTTCCCACTCGTGCAACGTGGCTCAGTGCAGAAAGTTCAGAGCCAGGAGTGAATAACAGTGACTTTCATTAACTGTCAAGTGAAACCAGAGGCAGGCTGAAGTGCCAATTCCAGTTGGGACCCGTTCAATAGCAAATTAACCTGCCAGTGATCTCCCAGTAGGCTCCTGAGGGGAGCGGGAGGAATAATTTGAAACTAGGTTTGTAGAGGTAGGTAATATCTTTTTTATTAGATCAGCAGATAATTTGTAGCCAGATATTTATTCAATGAGCCTCTGCGTGCAGGGGTGGGTACCTGCCTCTGCCTCCCCCCTCCCTGGGGCTGCACAGGCCACAGGGACATTTTTGGATCTTGCTGTGGACCTTTGGCACGAGGGGTGGGGGTGGAGGTGGGTGCTGGACCCAGCCCACTGGGAACTGGGGGTGCAGGAGCATTTGGGGTGGGCAGGCTGAGGGGAGTGGGGGATGGCTTGGAAAGGGTAGGGGTTTTTTGCAGCTTCCCCTGGGGAGCTGGCAGGGCAGGCAGGGAGGAGCGTGACATCAGTGCGGAGCTGCAGAGCCCGAGGAGGAGGAGGAGGAGGATGCTGGTCTCCTGGCAACCCCCGCGCCCGTCACATCCAGCAGCACCAGCCGCTGCAGGGCCCAGCGCTGCCTCTGGCAGCTCCTCCCTCTGCTGAGGGCTGTCCTGGCCTGGGTGCTGGGTGCCAGGGAAGGGGTCCCTGGAGGTGGCAGCTCAGCCCCACAGTGCCAGGGTTTTCCTGACACCTCTCCAGGGCAGCTCAGGGCTGGGCAGTGCCCGGCGAGAGGAGCAGGCGTGGGGCTGGGGAAGCAGAGCCCGGGGGGGATGGATCCCCCCAAACCCGAGCCCAAAGGGCTGCACCAACCCTGTGTTTGCACCCACTGCAGGGTCACGGCACCCAGCGGCAGCAGAAAGGGGGTGCTGGGGCAATCAGGGCCTTTCCTGCAACAGCAGCTCCGATTTTCCCCAGGCTGGGAGGCAGGAGGGGATGCAGCTGCCACCAAACCGGGTCCTGCGGGGACCCTCTGCCCTCAGGGCCAGGGGGCACAGCAGGAGCAGATCCCATCCCCAGGAGGGGCTGCAGCAGCCTGGGTCGGTGGGTTCCTCTGGGTGCCTAGGGCATGGCACGCACTTACAGCCCATTTCACTTCCCCATGGCCTCCAGCATTCCACGCTTTCACCTCGTGGTCTCCAAAGGGATGGAGAGGCAGAACAGCTGTGCTTCCCCTGCTGGGGGGTGCAAGCCATGGCTTAGTCCAACCCCTGTCTTCAGCCTAAGGTGCCTTCCAGAGCACCCCTCCAGAGCATCCCTCCAGCCTGTGCTTCCTCCCCCTGCCTCGAGGCACAAGGTCCACCAGCAGCTTTGTTCTCTGGTCTTCATGCCACCCCATCCCACCCCACCTTCTGCTCCAAGCTCCCCTGCATGTGCTTGGTGACCATTCAGGCAGGGCCATCCCAGTGGGAGCAGCACAGTCGCTGGGATAAGAGGCCAGACAGGCTGGGGGATCAGCCTGGGACTGTTGGCCAGGGCCTCTTCTGGCAACTGGCAAGTTGCCTTCAGACCCACAGATGAGTCTTCCAGCACCTGCACAAGCAGGGACTTCCACTGAGAGTCTGGAAGGGGGATGGGAATGAGGCAGGAGAGCTTTCCCTGCTGGAGGAGGCACACTGGGATGGACTGGAGGAGGAGCAGAGGGATGGGGAAGGGGCCAGCAACAAGCATCCAAGGGGATCTGCTCCCTCAGGAAGGAGATGTTGGCTCCTTGGCTGCTTGGAGCCAGGGGCTGCATTTGCAACCGGCTGAGCAGCAGCAGAGCCAGTGGGGGGTGGGCTGGAACCATCCTGCCCCCCCAGCCTGCTCCTGCAGCCGGGAGGACCCCCAGCCCTGGCAGGGATGGAGATGGAGCAGCCACCGTGTCCCCGGGCTTCCCCAGCTCCCGCGGCGGCTGAACGAGACGGGAGGGAGGGAAAGTGCGTGGAGAGGAGGGGGAGAGAGGGGGGAGGGAGAGGGAGGGACTGGGGAAGAACCCGGGGAATGGGAGGCAGGCAGAACAGCTAATCGAGGGTGATTGAGGGAGAGAAGGAGGGCGAGGGAAAGACTGAGACAGAGTGATAAAGAGTATGTCAGAGGGACAGGAAAACTAATGAAGAATAATAAACCCCCCCTGGACAAACGCAGCAAGGGGGGCGGGCACAGTCATGTGTCCCTCCCCCACCCTAGGGGGGACACGTGGGGACATGTCCTGGGGGTGGTAAGATGCACAGCCCCCCCCCCCCCGCACATATGGTGACAGGCACAGCATCCCTAGGGACAGCATCCCCAGGGACAGCATCCCCAGGGAGAGCTCCTGGCTCCCGGGGACAGGGACACCCCTGTGCCCACCCACTGGCTGGTGCCTGGCACTGTCCCCAGTGTCTGGGGGGCTCACAGGGTACCCAGACTGATGGGGATTATTTATTTATTTATTTATTTATTTAACAAGGGCCTGTAGCAATAGGTTGAGGGGGATGGATGAAAAGTGGAAGAGGGAGATTGAGGGGACACATGAGGAGGGAATTCTTTGGTGTGAGGGTGGTGAGAGCCTGGCCCAGGCTGCCCAGGGAAGCTGTGGCTGCCCCATCCCTGGCAGTGTTGAAGGGCAGGTTGGATGGGGCTTGGAGCAACCTGGGCTGGTGGGAGGTGTCCCTGCCCATGCAGGGGTGGGACTGGATGGTCTTCAAGGTCCCTTCCAACCCAAACCAGTCTGGGATTCTATGATTTTTTTCCCCCTCTCCCAGAAGGTTCCTCTGGGGCTGATGCTATTTCATGTCTGTGACCCATTTGGGATCTGACCATGTCCCAAAGGCTCTGTGGCACCTGCAGAGGGTTCCAGCACTGCTGCTGGCTCTGCTCTTGGCAGCACCACAGCGGGCAGGAGGGGGAATCCTGCAGCAGCAAGTGGGGTTTTATCATCCCTTCACCTCCTGCAAATTAGAGTCCTGAGCATCATTCAGCATGTTCCAGGCTAGGGAGGGCTGTGCAAGGCAGGGAAAACCTCCCCTCCTTGGCTTTGGGAATGGCCAGCCCTCCTCCACACCCTGTCCCCCCAGCAAGGCACTTTGGGGGTGCAGATGTTGTTGTCAGCATCTCAGATGAGCTTGTCCCCAGGGTGAGGGAGCTGGGCCATGGCACACTGACTCTGGCAGCCAGAGAGGCCCTGGGAAAGATGCCATCCTTTCCAGGGAGTTTGGAAAGAGCTGGGATGAGCACAGCTGATCCTGGGAAAGGAATGCCATGATCTCACAGCCCTGCTGGGTGGTGGCTCCTGGGCTGGGATAGAACTAATGGTGGGGGTGGGTGGAGGGGTCTTCCACACATGAGTGAGGGGAAAGCTTGAAGCAAGTGAGCAGAGCACGTGGGAGCTGCTCAGTGTGTGCATGGGGGAGTCCAGCCTGGGCCAGGAGCAGAGCAGTGAGTGGAACAGGACAAGGAGCTTTCTGTTGAGATCAGATGAGATAGGGAAAG
>NW_009953903.1:119561-124022 GCF_000747805.2 Chaetura pelagica
AAAGAAGGTCCCATCCCTCCTGGCACCTTCCTGCTCCCTTTCTTCTGCATCTTACTTCTGCCTCATTTCTTCCCCTGGTCATCCCTAACAGTTGGACTTGATCTTCAATGGGGTTCCCTCCCTGCTGGAGCAGATCCTGATGGTGCTAATCCCATTTGGTCTCTTGGTCCCTTCCAGTGCTCCCTTGCCCAGAGAGTGTCTGCCCTGGTATGGACCAGGCTCAGCTCTTCCACCACCACGAGCAGATGGGGAAGGAGAACCACAGTCCTACCAACTGTGCCTCCTTGTGTGATGAGAACACGGTGCCAGATCATCCTGGTGTGGGAGCTGGGAGCTTCAGCTCAGGCTTCAGGGTGCAGCACTGCTGGGAGCAGCTCAGGAAAGGGGTGGGAACTGGTGAAAAGTGCTGAGGGCTGATCCTGGCCCTGGGGGAAAGGAAGAGACTCTCCTCTCCTGTGATCTCCTCTCCTTTTGCAAAAGTGGATGGTGCCACTTCCTTGCTAGGAGAGGGGGAGAAGCTCCTGCTCTTGGATGAGCTGCAGTTCCCAGCACCCCAGCCTTTTCTCTCCAGCAACCTGCCCATGGAGCTACACGTTCTGCTGGGGCTTGGATTAGATAGACCCCTGGAGTGGGGGCAGGGCTTGCTGCAAGCCTCCTAATCCCCTTCATCACACTGCCAGGCAGCCAGAGACATCTAGCAAACTGCTTGGGCTGCCCCCCCTGCCTCCCCCAGAGCTGCCTGTAAATCCCAGTCATCCCATGGTGATTACAGGGGCTTCTCCTGGAGCACAATCTCCCCCCAGGGGCCACCACAACATCTGTAGGCTGGAGCTCCAGGGCTGTGGCAAGCAGAGGCCACTCTGCCCATCAGTGGCAGTGCACCAGAGGGATGGGCAGGGCATGGCCAACCTGCTTTGCAGCTTCCTTGCACCATGGTCTTGCTCCTCCTCCACCATGGGCTCAGCTCCTGGCAGAGTCTCACCCTGGGGTTGTGGTTCTTCAAGCCCATCACTGCCCTCTCCACGGCCAGCCCTGCTCTCATGGCTCCACAGCTGGGAAAACACAACCCCTGTCAGCTCTTGCTTGGATTTCAGCTCTTTTGGAAGCTCTACCCTGAGGGTCTGGCTGGCAAAGCCAAGGTCCTGCTGCCACACCATGAGAGCATGTGTGGCCACCACCCCAGCACAGCTGGGCTGCCAGGGCTGTGCTGTCCCCTCAGGAAAGCCGCCCTGCTGGGAACTCATGTCTGGCCACTTCAGCCAGCTCTGTACAGAGCTCTGCTGTCTCACTTTCCCTTCCCACCAGCTCTGTTTGGCCCAAGGACCATCTCAAGATCATTTTCTTGCTCTAAGTATTCAGCAAACATAGATCAGGGAGTTCTGTGATCTCCACCTCCTTCCAGCTTGCAGAACTGCCCATTGCTCTACAAGTGGGGAACTGAGACAGGGAACCAAGCAAGCCCAGATCTGTGGTCACTGACTGCACTGCTTTAAACCTCGTGGTGCTCTTACTAAGCAAAGCCAGGCTGGGAAAAAGCCCCATGAAGAGCAGCCTCCATGAGGAAGATGGTGCTGCTGCTCCTGGTCACTCCTGGCTGGAGATCCCAGACCTCATCCACTTTGCCCTGCAAGCACAGCCCATGGACCTGCCAGATCTGTGCAGGCAGCTGGACAGATGAAGCTGCAAAGTCAGGCCCTCAGGAGACCCCAGAATCAGGTTGTCCATCCAAATGGATGCCCTGGCCTGGCACACACCCAGTTCCTGCTGCCCTATTCAACCAGGTCAGAAAAAAGCCTGTGCAGCAAGTGGTTCCTTGCCCAGCCCCTCTTCCTCCAGCCAGGCAGCCCATGGCCCCTCTTTGCAGATGCCCTCAACTCCCAGGAAGCCACCAAGGAGCAGGCAGGAGGAGCAGCTCCCTGTCTCCTCCACCTCAGCCCAGGAATGATTCTGGTGGAACCCCAGGCTGTGTCAACCCCCAAGGACCAGTGGGCTCAGCAGGGACACCAAGGCCACAGCACAGCCTGGACTGACAGGGGAGGAAAAGGGAGTGTGAGGAGCAATTGCAGGGCTCAGCACAAGGTCAGGTGTGTTCAGGAGGGACAGGGAGGTGCTGGGGCTGCTTCTGCTTAGGAAGATGCTTTGATGATCCTGGTTGTCTTGGGAGCAGGTGGGTGCTGGCAGCTCTGCCTGGGTGCTGCTTGTCCCTCTGTGCCAGCTGTAGGAGCCTGGCACCATCCTCAACATTTGGATCCTCATCGTGGGGCATCTATAGGCAACAAGGCCACTTGTTCCCCAGGACCCCTGGGGACACATCCCTGCTGCCCAGCTGAGAGCCCCCCACCCTCACCCATGAGGACACAATCCCTCAGGAGTGGGGCAGCAGCAGTTCCTCTCCACATGGCCCAGAGGGAAACCCAGGGAGAAAGGGATGGTAGAAAAGGAGGCTCTACAAAACTCCTCCAAGGGAACCATGGTCTACATCTTCCCTTGGGAACTCATGCTTCCCAAGGGATGCTTGTCTATGGGTGGCTCCCAAGCTGTGGGTGGGTCTTGCCTTTGCCTGGTGCATCTGTGGATCTTCTCAGAACAGTTTTGTGCAAAGGCCAGCAGGAAAACCCAACATCTCCAGCTGAGCAAGCTCCCCGTGGCTGTGGGTAGGAAGAAATGTGCCCTGGTTTGAAGTGGCCTGAATCTTTCCAAAAGCTCTAAATTACCTAAAACCAAACCAAAACCAACCCCCACACCCACGCTTGGTAAAGGAGATGGTGAAATGGTGGGAAATGTGAGCAGTGATGGAGGTGGGAAGGGGTTTGGAGCTGGTCGGTGGGATGTGCCCTGGTTCCCACCTCAGCTGGTGATACAAGCACAGGCAGCTTTGGGGTTGAAGATGCCTTTTCAGGGAAACATTTTGGTTTTCAGTAAAGGAGACTGGTGGGTGTCAAACTGCTTTGTGGGGTTATCTTACTCAACCCTGAGCAGAACCATCCTTCTTCACCAGAAGGGTCGTCAGGCCCTGGCCCAGGCTGCCCAGGGCAGTGCTGAAGTCCCCAGCCCTGGAGGGGTTTAAGAGCTGTACAAACATTGTGCTGAGGGATAAGGTTTAGTTAAGGGCTTGTCAGTGTGAGGCTGATGGTTGGGTGATCTTGAAGGTCTGTTCCAATCGAGGGAATTCTGTGATTAAGCTGGAAAGTTGTAATGAGGCAAAGGCAGCCCCACCAGGGCTCCTCGGGTGGGAAGGAGGTATCCCCCCCACAGCCACCAAGCCTCTTCACTGCCACCACATGCTATTTTCACCCCCCCTCAGGATGCCCCAGACAAGAATGTGACACAAGGCAAGAACCCACCGGGCAGCCGGGTTTTCACGACTTTTATTGTAAAGCTTTAGGAAGGGGCTAATTACAATGGAGTTGGTCATCTGACAGCTCAGCAAACAAACAGAACAGGAGAAGAATGGAAAGGGGATCACGACTGGGTGTCATGCTCACTGCTCTGAACAGAAAGAATTACAAGGGGGGAATCAATTGTGCTCACAGCGCCCGGGGAAAAGAAAACCAAGCCCAAGGCCCCTTCCCCGCACAGGGAAATGCATCACACACTGAGCAATACAACCTTAGCAAGAGGCATTGCCTTTAGACATAGGTTCACCACCTGAAAAATAGTGGGGGTACTTTACTCTGCCAAGAGGATTATCTCCTTTAGAAAAGCTACACCTGCGTGTACATAAAACTGTACAAAAAAAACAAGGCATCACAAGCAAGGAAATGAAATCTCGTATAAATAGAAACCGACACTGAAGAGCTACAAAGGGGTCGCTCGGATCCTTCCCACGCAGCCCGCCTGCTCCCTGCCTCCCACCTTTGGTTTTTCCCCCTGGCTTGTCCTAGTGCAGTGTGAGATCCAGTGAAACCCCCCCCTCCCCTCCTGCAGGGGTGCTGAGCTCCCCTCTTCCCTGTGCTTGTCTAGACTGGAGCCCATGGGGAGTTTCTCCCCCCCCCCCCCGTGCACAGAGGCTTTATCCTTCTGGCTTATAATTGTGCAAATGAGCTTCTTTCCACAGCACCTCATCCTCACGTGTCCCCTGTCCCCCCACCCCCAGGCTGATCCCCAGTGACACTGGTCACTTCACCCCAAAACAAACCCTCAGCCCTCCCTCTCCTAGGACCCAGCTCCCTCCCCAGGGACCCGTCCCCGCTGCACCCCACACAGATACACCCCACTCCTTGGCACCCCACTGAGGACCCCCTGCCCCCTCTACTCTTCCCCACAGATCCACCCTCGCCCCCCCTCCAGACACACATCACCCTCTCTACCCCCCCACAAACAACCATGTCCACTCCTCTCCCATCCCTCCATTCCTTTGTGTAGCCCCACAAGATTCATCCCACCCCAATCTCCCTCCCCATGGCTCCCATTCCCAGCACCCACCCTTCCCTCCCACCCTTTGGGGACCCCCTCTGTGCT
>NW_009953903.1:124338-125515 GCF_000747805.2 Chaetura pelagica
GTCACCGCCGCCGTGCGAGCAGCCGAGTTGGCAGTGGAGTCAGAGATCCTGGCCAGCGTGGCCAAATTGCACATTCTGCCCAGTTTGGCCCTGAAAACTACAGAGCTACAATAAAAACGAGTTGAAGGAGCGTGACCTGCTCAGGCAGCCAGGCCAGGGGGAAACGTGGGCCCCAACCGGGCTGGGCGAGGGTCGAGCAGGGATGCCCGGAGGGGTGGGCAGGCACCCACCAGAGCATGGTGCCCACCCCGAGGGAACCACCGGTGCTGGGAGCCCGGGAGGAGGGTCCTGCCTCCTCCAGGTGACCCCCCGAGGGGGGGCAATGCAGCGTGGGCTGGTGCCACCCGGGGAAGGCGAGGAGCAGGAGGGAGAGGTGCCAGCAGGTGCCTTTCTGCTGCCCTTCCCTTGTCACCCGGGCCATGTCCCCTGGAGCCCCCCCGGGGAGCTGCCCACATCTCGCCACCACTGCTGGAGCAAAGGGAGAGGAGCTGCTCAGAGAAGGGGATGGGAGGAGGCTGAGCACGGAGGGGTCCCCGGCACCTCGAGCCCTCTCAGGCACTACAAGCAATGGCAGGGCAGCCGCTGCCCTGTCCCCGCCGTGTCCCCGTGCCCGCCGAGGCCCACAGAGGCCCCCAGGAGCTCCGGGGTGCTGGAGCACATGGCCCCAGGGTGAGCTCTGGGGGAGGGACCCATCCTGCAGCCACCACTGGCTTCGGTCCCCAAGGAAGATCCCAGAGATGAAGACGAACAGAGTACGGGAAGAACAAGGGTGCAGCGCAGCCCTTCCCTGCATCCTGGCGGGAAAGGGCCGGGAAGGGCAACCCAGGGGGGAGCCAGGAATCTCCTGAACCCCCCCCCCCACTAGGGGTGCACACAGAGCCCCCTCCCCCCAAAACAGGACTGTGGGAGCAGAGAGGCTCAGGAGGGGTTCTGACCTGCAGGGATGAGCCGAGGGTGCCGGGGCAGTGGGAACCCACCGGGGAGACTGGGCGACCTTTGACAATGGAAGAGAAAGCTGGACCCCATGAGAGTGGCCCTGTGGCCTAAGGGCAAGAGGGACTCCAGCGGGCAGGGGCTCGGTGGCCCCCGGTGTGTGACCCTGAGACAAAGCTCCTCCTCACAAAGGCAATGGTGGCTTTACAGGCAGAGGGGACGGGAGGTCCAAGGCATGGCACCG
>NW_009953903.1:126550-132994 GCF_000747805.2 Chaetura pelagica
CAGAGCCCCCTCCCCCCAAAACAGGACTGTGGGAGCAGAGAGGCTCAGGAGGGGTTCTGACCTGCAGGGATGAGCCGAGGGTGCCGGGGCAGTGGGAACCCACCGGGGAGACTGGGCGACCTTTGACAATGGAAGAGAAAGCTGGACCCCATGAGAGTGGCCCTGTGGCCTAAGGGCAAGAGGGACTCCAGCGGGCAGGGGCTCGGTGGCCCCCGGTGTGTGACCCTGAGACAAAGCTCCTCCTCACAAAGGCAATGGTGGCTTTACAGGCAGAGGGGACGGGAGGTCCAAGGCATGGCACAGCCCCTCGTGGGCACCCCCTGCCCCTGGGGAGGCACCAGGCGATGGGCTGAGTCACCCGTGACAACCTCCCTTGCCAGCAGAGCCAGGGTTTCTCCAGACCCAGCCAATCCCTGGACCAGGGGGGTTTTCCCATCCCTCCTCCACCTGCTGGGCACAGGGACACCCTCAAGGACACCCTCAGGGACACCCTCAGGGACACCCCCAACCCCAGAGCCTGCCTATGGCACCAGGTAGTCCCTAGGGACCCTGCAGCTTGTGGGCACAGTGACAACGTTCAGAAAGAGATCCAGGCTGAAAAATAGCAAAGTCCCTACAGTCTGGTGAGGACGCTGCCCCTTCTCCTCCAGCTCCCCAGCTGCTGTTTCAGGGACTGGTCACATCTCTATTTACAATATAGAACACGAGTGGGGGCTGGAGGCTGCTCTCCCACGGGCTCTTCCACGCAGCAAACCATTCGAAGCTGGAACTTGCTCCCTGTGGTTTGTTTCTGTTTTCTTTTTTTTTTTTTTCCCTCCCCCTCCCTTTTTTTTCCTTTTTTTTTTTTTTTTTTTCCTTTTCGTTTTCTTTTTCTTTAAAAGTCCGTTGTTTCAAGGACAATTAAAAAGTTTCAATCAGGCAGGACTTGAATGTCATTCCTAAGGTTCGTATTTACAGGAGTCTACAGCAAAAGAGACAGGCAGTTCTCTCCCCCGTGGGTGGGGATGTCCCTTGTCCTATTGCCCCAGGAACTTCACCAGCTCTGCGTGGACCTTTGGTACATAAGCCCTTCTCCCCAGCTGTGCCCTCCACACCAGGAGCCTGCCCAGCCCTTTCCTGGCAATGCAGCAGTTCAGAGACACTCGGGAATCGGGTGTTTCGGATGTTTTCATCCTTCCCACCCATCCCTCCCCACTGGCCCTGGGAAAACAAGGGGTCAACCCCTCCCCCTCCAAAAAAACAAACAACCAAACAAAAAAGATGCTCCTCTCATCCCTGCCTTGCCCTGTCTGCTGAGCCCACCACCTGGAGAACCAGCCACTGGAGCCATAAAGCATTGAAATGTAAAATGTTCCTCCGGACACCGGCCCCAGCAGCTCATCCCTTCCCTGCCCCTCTCGCCCAGCCTCACAGGTAAATCTCCCTCTTGGTGGTCTGGGAGGAAGGGGTGGTGGCTGGTTGGAAGTCCGAGGTCTGGGTGAGAGGAATTTCCTCCATGGGAGAGTCCTTGCAGGGCTCATGGCTACTATTGGAGAAGGCACTGTACGTGGGGAGCAGGCGGAGGTTGGCCATTTTGGTTCTTCCGAGAGCCGGGGGCTGCCATTCCCGACTTGCTCTTGGCTCCCTCTGTCTTGGTAAGGCACAAAAGTGGAGAGTTTGAGGGCGTTCTTGGGCCTGCGGCTGGGGGAGGACTGGCCGGGCATCCAGCAGGTGTCGGAGTGGCCAAACTCTGTGCACTCCCGGGTGCAGGTCCCAGTCATGGCTACGTCGGGGAGAGGCCGGAGATCTGCAGGGGAAGCAAGCGGGAGCATGGTTAGCATTCCTGGCTGCCACCGGCTCGGGAGTGGGAGGGTGGAGCACAGGGCTGAGCAGCAGAACCTGGAGAGCTCCATCCTGCCCGTGCCTTCCTCCGGTGGGAGGACACAGATGGACCCACTGGCAGCCAGGGAGCTGGACCTGTGGTCACTCAGGGAGCTGGACCCACAGCCCCCAGGGGATCTGGATCCGTGGTGATCCAGGGAGCTGGACCCACAGCCACCAGGGGATCTGGATCCGTGGTGATCCAAGGAGCTGGACCCACAGCCACCAGGGGATCTGGATCCGTGGTGATCCAAGGAGCTGGACCCACAGCCACCAGGGGATCTGGGTCCATGGCCATCCAGGGAGCTGGACTCATGGTAACCCAGAGAGCCAGACCCACAGCCACCCAGGGAGCCAGAGCCATGTTATCCTGGGAGCTGGGCCCATGGCCACCCAAGGAGTTGAAGTTCTGGCCAGCCAGGGAGCCCAGGCAGAGCTGTGAGGCAAACCTAAGGCTCTGGGCAGCTGGTGCCTCCTGTCCCAGCTCCCCCTGCACACACAGGGTCCCTACAGCAGGAAGCAGAGCCCAGCCCAGAGCCCACCCCCTTTGGAGGTGAGCATTGCACAGGAGGGGCCCCTGGATTTGCACAGCAGGACACAGGTTGCCACCAGACTGGTCACCCCAGAGCTGTGGGCACCACCAGGGCCCTGCTGGGCTGCAGGAACCTCCTTGGTTCAGCACCCTTGGGTACTGCTGACAGCTTCACCACACAGAGACAGGGAACTGCCCTCAGCACCATCAGGCTCTTTGCTGCCCTGAGGTACAAGCAGATCTCCTGAGCACCATCCTCAGGCAGCCCTGCCCTCCCCAGTGCCTGCCAGCCTCCCCAGGCACCCATTAGCAGGAGCCCCAGGCCCAGCCAGAAGTCCTCAGATACTGGCTGGTCCCCCGGGGAGACTCAGATCCCTGAGCACAATGAAGCACACTTGGGCAAAGCCATGCCCACCTGCAGGGAGGCTGGGCAGCTCAGATACTCCTGACTCACTTTCCCAGGAGTGCCCAAGCCTCTCTGTGCACCAAACACCTGCCTCTGAGAGGCCAAGGAAATCTGAGGGCGTCCTGGCATCGCTGGGAAACTCTGACCATCAGCTACACCAGGTCATGGTCTGGTGTCCCCACACACCAGCCACCCCCTGCCTCAGACACAACAGCCTCCTGAGCCACAGACCCTGCACACAGGGAGCACCTGTCACCATCTTCAGAGGCCAGAACTTGGCATTTCCATGCAGAGGTGTGTGTCCCTCAAGAGCCATCCCAGGCACAAGCCACCCCTTGCCTGGGACACATCACTGCTCACCACCACAAGCACTTGCTGGCAGATCAAGCCTGGTGCTGATGCTGGTGTGAAGAAGGGGTCTGCTCTTGGTCTTGTGACTGCTCTGACTTGTGATGTCCCTTCTGGTGGGCAGAAGTCCTTTCCATCTCTCCAGCCAGGAGCTCACTCCTCTGCCTCACTGACTGACAGCTCTGCAGGCTGATGGAGGGAGCTCTGGGGACCTGAGCTGGGTGATCCTCAGCTGAGGGCATCACCCTTCCCACCAGATACACCCTGGGACACATAACCCCCTCCTCCCCCCCAAAAAAAGGCCAGACCCTGAGGGCGTCCTGGCATCGCTGGGAAACTCTGACCATCAGCTACACCAGGTCATGGTCTGGTGTCCCCACACACCAGCCACCCCCTGCCTCAGACACAACAGCCTCCTGAGCCACAGACCCTGCACACAGGGAGCACCTGTCACCATCTTCAGAGGCCAGAACTTGGCATTTCCATGCAGAGGTGTGTGTCCCTCAAGAGCCATCCCAGGCACAAGCCACCCCTTGCCTGGGACACATCACTGCTCACCACCACAAGCACTTGCTGGCAGATCAAGCCTGGTGCTGATGCTGGTGTGAAGAAGGGGTCTGCTCTTGGTCTTGTGACTGCTCTGACTTGTGATGTCCCTTCTGGTGGGCAGAAGTCCTTTCCATCTCTCCAGCCAGGAGCTCACTCCTCTGCCTCACTGACTGACAGCTCTGCAGGCTGATGGAGGGAGCTCTGGGGACATGAGCTGGGTGATCCTCAGCTCAGGGCATCACCCTTCCCACCAGATACACCCTGGGACACATAACCCCCTCCTCCCCCCCCAAAAAAGGCCAGACCCACTGGCACTGCCTCAGCCCTGGAAAGAAGCCAACCAGCCCCATTCACACCAAGCTGGGGGCTCAGCCCTTGTCACCTTCTCCCTCCTGCCACCACTTTGGGGGTCTCAAACATGGGGACCCCCCTGGCACAGCTTTCCCACACGGGAAACCCCAGCAGGGAAGGATGATCTCTGCAGGAGAAGGCTCCAGGAGGAGGGTTAACAAGAGTGGGAAGTGAGAGCTAAGGAGATGGCCATGGGAGAAGAGGCAGTCAGCAGCAAACCAGCACGTGAGCATGTCTTGCCCTCAAGAAACAACCCCCAGTGACTGTATCTCAAGTTCTCTGGGGGCTGAGGCACCCCAGCTTTTCCCCCTGGGATCTGCAGAGGTTCTGGCCCCCCGTGCTGGGAGCACATCCCCATGTCCCATCCCCTGGCACACAGGGGAGCTGTGACATCCTGGCCGAAGCCCCCCGGACATACCTGAGCGCAGCCCCCTTCACAGCCTGCTCCGCTCAGGGGACTCTAATGAGGGGCAGAAAAAGGACGAGAGGGTCACATCATTGCACAGCCCCCAGCCTCCACACCCCCCCTCAGGACCCTCCTGGACCCTTCAGCCTCCCCATCACATCGTGCCGAGCCCCTCAGCATCCCTTGGGTACCCACTGCCCTCAGGAGACCCTCAGAGCCTCTCCTCGAACTGCTCTTGCCTCCTTGAGGCTGCTTGGCCACCACTGCTCATCTCTCACTAGTTTCTTCAGCCTTATCTTACTTTCCTTGGCACCCACTGACCCTTGCAGGACTCACACGGGCACCTGAGGCAAAGCTGGAATTCCCCAGGCTGGTGCCCATCCCCAAGTCACTGTGTTTGGAGGGCACAGGGCTGGGCACACAGGTGGGTGGATGAGCACCAAGGTGTTGGGGCACCCCAGACCAGCACCCTCAAACCAGCTGGGGGCAGGGGACAGCCATGCTCATGCTGCAGGATGCAAAAGCAGGAGCCCAAGCATGGCAGGGGGCAAGATGCCCACCCAGGCCTGTGTGACAGCACAGCTTGTCTGTGGGGTCATTCTCCGGGCTGGACACAGGCCAACTGTCCTATTTCCTGAGCATGTGGAGAGCTGCCTCGTTTCTTTCTCCTGGCTACAGATAGAAAGCAAGAAATGAAACCAGAGGCAAGGCAGCTCCGTTTTCATCTCTACTTCGTGCAAGTCAAGAGGCTGGAGCCTGTGATGATCCACCAAGTCCTCCTTCTGCTCAGCACCTCAGGATGCCTCGGTGTCTTGGCCATGTTGGGGTGGAGTTCTGTTTTTTCACCTCAAGGTGCAAGGTCTGTCTCTTGTCTGCTTCCCCAGCAGATGGAGGGCAGGGCTCAGCATCACTTCCCCTTCCCCCAGTTCCTCGGTGCTGTGAGCCCCCAGGCTGGGGAGTGGGTGGGTGTCACCTCCTCTTGCTCCAGCGGAAGGTGCTTTGCTGAACCCCCAGAGGGTACTGGCTGGACCAACATAAAAGCTACCTCTCCAGGGAACCAAGCTCTGGGGACTTCCTTGTGCCAAGGGCAGCTCAGAAAGCTCAGGATCAAGCAGGAACTCTGTGTTCAGGGGCTTTTATTCTGCTTTTCCCATTGTCTGTTCCTGGCACCGAAGGCTTTTTCCAGCGTTGTCCCTCCACTTGCAGGGAGCTGCTGGCATCAGAGCCCTGCTGCTAAAGGGGAGTATTATGTGCCATGAGCACAACCAGCTCTGCTTCAAGAGCCCGGGAACAGGGCAGGGTGTCAGCCCTGAATAGCTGGGATTTAGAGCAAACACGACCCTGTGGCCTAATTCTCAGTGCCCGCTGGTGGGCCAGAGGCTTCCATGTGCCACCTCAGACAGGCAGAAATCCTCCTCTGCTTGGGGGATCGTTGCCCGTGAGCTGCTCCTGGATGCCCTGTGGAGCGGTGAGGAGGCTGAGCCCAAACCTCACCCTGAGGTCCAGGTGCCTTACAAGGTGTACTCAGCATCTCAGATCTTTCCTCCACCCCAGGAGCAGAGTTTTGTGCCCCTCACCCCCTGCAAGGCGCCCAGGTTCCACCACAGAGATGGCCAGGCCCCCTCCAGCCTCTCATTCCTCCACAGCATCCTGGCCATGTGAAGCACAAGCCATGTCTGTGCAGCCTTTGGTGTGTCCCTCAGCTTTGCCATCTCCAGAGGGCTGGTCCCACCCTCTTATTCCCATTTCCACACCAGAAGCCTGAGCTCCACAACTGGGAGGGCTGCCTGGGCTGTTCACAGCCCTCACAGCTTTCTGGCTCCCCCCCCCTTTCTGGAGCTTTGCATTTATCTGGATCTTCTTGTTATCTGCCCGGGCTCATCACACAGGAACAAATCCTGCCTCCATCCCTTGGAACTTTTTCCAGATGAACAGGGGGCACGGGGGGGGGGCGGGGCTTTGCACCAAGAGGCATTGAGGGATGCACCCAGG
>NW_009953903.1:133057-133415 GCF_000747805.2 Chaetura pelagica
TCTTGGCTCCTGACATCCAGGGCACCTCTGCTCTCTGTGCAGGAGATGAGGCCAGGCTGTCTCCTCTGGGAAGAGGCACATATTGGTGCTGCTGCTCATTATTTCTCTCTCTCTCTCCCCACGCAGGGCAGGAACACATCCTGTTGCAGCCACTTGCAAGGGCTCCTCTAAGAGTATTATTGCTCTTCATGGGGGATTTCAACAGTGCACCTGAGCACTCCTAGGAGACAAAAGCAGGCAGCCTCATCCAGCAGGCACTTCCAGCTCCCACAGTAGCTGTGCTGAGCTTCACTGCAAGCCCTGTAGCTTCAAGCAGAGGCTGAGAGCCAATCTCAACCACTTTTCTTTTTTTTTTTTT
>NW_009953903.1:133867-150707 GCF_000747805.2 Chaetura pelagica
TCCAGCGAGGGGCGGGGAGCCAATCCCACCCCCTTTTCTTTTTTTTTTTTTTTTTTGGCCACCATCTGCAAGGCACCCAGCCTGGTTTGGCTCTCCCTGCCTCCCACCCATGTCAGAGCTCAGCACCCTCCAGGTGAGGTGCTGAGCAGGGATGCTGCAGCTCAGGAGGCCAGATCCTGTGGGTGAGGGGATGTAGCAGAGCAGCTCTGGGAGGGAAAGCCAGCAGGAGCATGGGGATGTGACACAGCAAAGCAGAGCAGCGGATGCAGAGCAGCCCAGAGGGAGGAGGAGGAGGAGGGAAGGGCAGCATGCTGGGAGGGACTGGAGAGGTTCAGTGGTATGGAGAAATGTGGAGAGAGAGCAGCTTGGAGGGAAAGCAGGGTGATTTCCTGAAGCATCAGATCAGAGACTCATCCTCCTGTCACTGGCCACTAATGTCCACCAGCCAGCCCTGTTCAGAGCCCAAGAGCACTGCACCTCCCCTAGCCTGGGAGGGTGGAGCACACTCTGTGCTGCAGAGGGACGGATGCAGATCATTCCTGCAGAAGGCTCCTTCAGCCAGGAAAGGCTGCAGGGTTCCAGTCCAGGCAGCTTTATCACCTCTGCTGCCCCACTGCAATGCCTGGAGACATTCATCCTCCCACACTGTGCCCCTCAGGGCTCTGCAGACCATCCCTGGGACATCCCACAGTGGTGACCTCCCAGGGCATCATATCCCAGCAGCACTGTCCTCCCTTGCCTGCCCTAACAGCGCCCATTTGACGGGAACAGTCCCCTGCTTGGTGCTGTTCTTCCCAGCTACTCCCTGCCTACAACACAGCCCCTGAGAGCAGGCACCACTCCCCTACCCCACCACAGCCCCTCACACCTACAGGTACCATCTCCCACTGTGTTTTTTTTCCTCCAGGCTCCATTTCCTCCTGCAGTGTTGCTGACAGGTCCCATTGTCCCCCTTCTGTACAGGTACCACCCCTCTCTAGCACCACTACCCCCAGGTATGGCCCCCCCAGTGCTGCTCCTTGCAGGTACCATCCCCCCCCCCAGGGTGTTTCCCAGAGGTACCCTCCTCCCGTGGTGTTGCTCCCTATAGGTGCCATTCCCAGGAAGCACAATTCCTCCATGGAGCTGCTGCCTACAGGTAGTGGTCCCCCAGGGTGCCACGTCCTCCAGGTGCCATGTTCTGTGCTGCTGCTCCCTCCAGGTGCTGCCTCCCCCTGCTGCTCTCTTCCCTCCAGGCACTGCTGCTCTCACTGTGCTCTTTCCTCCAGGTACCATGTTTTAAAGTGCTGTTCCCTCCAGATATCACTCCCCTGCCGTGCTGCCTCCTCCAGGCACCACTGCTTGGGGGCTGTTCCCTCTTCACTGCAGCCCAACAGCACAGCTATTTGGATAGTGTGCCCCAGCATCTCATCTTTTCATACCAGCAGCTTCTTCTCTTCTCTTCTCTTCTCTTCTCTTCTCTTCTCTTCTCTTCTCTTCTCTTCTCTTCTCTTCTCTTCTCTTCTCTTCTCTTCTCTTCTCTTCTCTTCTCTTTTCTCTTCTCTTCTCTTTTCTCTTCTCTTCTCTTCTCTTCTCCTTTCTTCCCCTCTCCTCTCCTCTCCTCTCCTCTCCTCCCCTCTCCCCTCTCCCCTCTCTCCTCTCTCCTCTCTCCTCTCTCCTCTCTCTCTTCTGTCTTTGCAACCCAGCCATGCTGGGATGAGCCCCTTGAATTATTCCCTCCCTTGACTGCCCCCCCAGCACCCTGCCCCCCCAGGAGCCTGGAGGAGTCCCCCCCACATTGGCAGTGAGATGCTGGAGTGCCTATTGCTCCCATCCCTGGGTGGCCCTTTCCCACCACATCTGCCCCTGGCAGGAGCCCCACCACATCTGCCCCTGGCAGGAGCTCTGGGGAGGGGGAAGCTGTACCAGAGCCAGCGGTGGAGCCATGATCTCCTTTGAAATCCCAGACACAAGGTTCCCAGTTCAAGTTCCCAGATGAGGTGGGCACAGCCGGGGAACACCCACGTTCTGGACACAGCAGCTCCCCAGTCACACCTCCTTTCTGGTCTCTGACTCCCATCACAGGTGGATGTGGCCAGAGCAGCCCAAGCACGACACCAGTTCCACTTCCCAGGCCTGGGGGAAGGCTGCTGGGCTGCTGCCTGTTCCCACAGTGCTGCTCCAGTGACCGGCGACGCGGGAGCTGCCGGCACCAGCCCAGCTCCCCGTGCTCCACGTCAGGCCCTATTCTCCCTAGACTGAGCTAACACCCACCCCTACAACCCCCAGGCAGACGGTTTGCAGGACCATCCCTAGCACCACAACCCCCAGGCAGATGGCTTGGGGGACCATTCCTGGCACCACAACACCCAGCCAGATGGCTTTCCAAACCTGCCGCCGCCGCTCCTGCCCGCCCAGGGGGCTGCTGGGATCCCACACTCACCCGGCACTGCCCACCGCGCTGGCTCCTGCCACCCCTGCAGCTCTGAGGGACAACCCCCAGCATCACCCTCCTGTACGATCCACACCCAGGAAGACCCTCAGAGCCAGCACAGAGCTGGGTTGCCCAGTCACGCGGCTCACCCAGACCCCGCAGCACTCAGCAGCTCTTCCCTCTTGCTGAACAGCAGTATCTAAAGCCCTGGTACAGGCAGCTTGCTCTGAAGTTAATGGGCCTGTCAGCCCCCACAGATACAGGCACAGATCAAACCCTGGCCCCTGGAGTGTGTTACAACAACACCCAGGAGCTGCAGCACTGAAGCAAATGACTTCCCAGATCCCGCCGAGAGTATCGCAGAACCGGCAGGAACGAGCCCGGGCAGGTGCAGCCACCAACCCCCCAGCACAGGTAGCACAGCACGAAAACATTCTGCTGGCAGCGAGGGGCTGAGCCCAGGCTCCCAGGGGACATGTTCTTCTCCTGATGGTGGGGCCTGAGGAGCCACCTCCCTGCTGCTGCGGCTGGGAAGTGCGGGCATCGCAGCACCAGAGCAACGGGATCTGATCCCTACCCTGCACCCCTGGCACTGCCCAGACCCTTGGCTCTGGACACTGGCAGTGTTCCTGCAGGGAGCAGGCAGGGCTCAGAGGGCTCAGGGACAGACTGCAGCACCCATGGGACTCTGGAAACCATAATTTGCCCCCACCCACCCTGGACTTCACTGCAAGCCCTGATGTCCAGTGAAACTAATTCACATCATATAGAATGGTTTGGGTTGGAAGGGACCTCAAAGACCACCCAGTTCCAACCCCCCTGCATGGGCAGGGACACCTCCCACCAGCCCAGGCTGCTCCAAGCCCCATCCAACCTGCCCTTCAACACTGCCAGGGATGGGGCAGCCACAGCTTCCCTGGGCAACCTGGGCCAGGCTCTCACCACCCTCACAGCAAGGAATTCCTTCCTAATATCTCACCTAAATCTCTCCTCTTCCAGTTTTAATCCATTCCCCCTTGTCCTCCCTATCTTTCCTGGAGCCCCTTCAGGCACTGGAAGCTGCTCTCAGGTCTCCCTGGAGCCTTCTCTTCTCCAGACTGAACAATTCAATCCCTCTGTAACAGTTTTTGTGCTTGTGGTACCACTGACGTGATCTCTTACCCTGGCACAGTGGGGCTTCAACCTTCACTGGACTATAAAAAGCAGAATTATTACATTAAACTACTGAATAATTATGTTAAGAACGACCTTAATAGGATTACCAGGGTTCAAGGGTTAGGAAATGCCAAAATTAGGATTGTCCATGCAGGCTTAATTCAGTTCATGGAACTCTGCTTCATGATGCAGACCAGCATTACAACCTGGTGGCAAATATTTGCCACCTCTGGGGGAGAGGACTGAAGCACCTGGGAGATTCCCCAGGCTTTTTGGGAAGAAGAGGCTTTTCCAGTGAGACTCCCCCCTCACACACACAGGCTGCAGAAATTAGGGAAGGTGCAATTCAAAGGTCAGGAGATGAGAAAGAATTGCCTCTCTGAAGCTTGGGGCTGGAGGAGAGGGGGATTGCTTTACTGTCGTGTGGAAAACTAGCAATTTCCTTTCCTGCCTCCTTTGCAAAGTGAAATATCTGGGCAGATTCCACTGCCACTTCTCAGAAAATACTCCGTGATTGGTACATACCCACTAAAGAAAATGGTGTCTTTGCAATCGAGTGCCTAAATCTCAAGCAACTGAAAACAAAGCCAGGTCATGAGCATTCCTGGGCAACCCTCTTCACCCACCTTGTATAGGACACAGTGATAAGTCAAGCTCCTGGCTGATATAATATCCACTGTCCTCTGGCCAACCAAGAGCTTCTCCTGACACCTACAGACATCAGACCTGCCACAAATACCCACCAGAAAGGTCAAAAAGTCACACACCAACCAAACCAACCTGTGCAGCAACCAAACCAGTTTCATTACTTGGTCCTGCAGTTATCCAGGTGGGTGACAACTCCAGTAGCACCTTCAGGAGTGCCCAAAGGTCTTGACAAGGACCCTTCTCCCCCCAGCCCCTCCACCTGGAAGAGGAACACAGGGCTCTTCTGGCTCTTTTACAAGGGCTGATGTTGTTCTGTAAATCCACAGCACCTGCTCTCCCCAGGGGCTCTCAGCTCATGCATGCCTTGTATGCACATTCCTGCCACCCAAATACCTATGCAATTGCTCCTGCCACATTCCCACCTTGCTTTTGCCATGCCTAGGATTCCTCCCAGCCCTTCCCTGTGGGACTGGCCTATCCCTCAGTCCAGCCAGGGCCTCCCAAGGACACAGGGATGCATTGCCCAGGGGGTCCTGGCATGTCCCAGTCCTGCTGTGCTGCCCGGTTTGGCCACCAGGGCCAGGAGCAGGGCCACCCATGTCATGAGAGCCCTGGGCACCCAGGGACCCCACCACATGGTGCCTACAGCTGAGGAGACCTTGCCCAGCCCTCCAGAGCAATGTGCTCTCAGGCTGGGAACATGGCAGGAGAGCAGAGCTTGTGGCCTTTGTGCCACCAGGTCCTGGGGAGCTCCTGGTCCATTTTATCAGGGGTTGCTGACATACAGTGGTGCTCCCACCCCACCTCCCCTCAGAGCATCACTGAGACACTTCTGGAGGGCACTAGAGACCTGTCCCATGGCTCCTGCAGGAGGATTGTGTCCTGCTCTCCTACCACTGCTCCAGTGGGGCTTGGGGACATTCCTCTGCTTGCACTGACACCCTTGGGGAAGCCATGGGAACACCCAGATGCCCCAAGGCCACGCCAGAGCTGCCAGGAATAGGAGGTGTTAAAGCATCAAATGCTACTTACAGGAGGTACCTGGGCAGCTAATCCTTGAGCTTTACCTTGTGCCTGAGCCTGTGAAAGGTTGGGGTCAACCCCTCCCCCCCCCAGCCCCTCTGCTCAGGGGCAGGGGGGGAGCACAGAGGGGTCCCCTCCAGCCCATGCCCCACATAGGTGAATCCCAACCCCTGGGGTTGGCCTCAGCCCCTTCCCTCTGCCCCAGCCCCTCCAGCTCCAGCCAGCCTCCCCTCAAGGGTTAAATCTGAGCTTCTCAAAGCTCATTAGGAAGAGCCTGGGCCAGTGTGGTGGCAGCCACCACCCGCTGCCCTTATCTCCCCTTATCATTTAATTAAAACTGCCTTCCTGCTTCCCTTCCTGGCAGCAGCTCATCAGGGAGGGCACTGGAGCTTGAGGCAGCCTCTGCCACTTTGCCAGGGAAGGAGAAGAAGAGCAGGGAACGTGTCCCAGGAAGGACAAGACTAGGGAGAAGAAGACAAAGAAGAAGATAAAGAACAAGTCTCTCTGTGCTGGCAGCCCAGGGCAGGGACCCAGCCCCTCTGCTATGGGTGGGGGGATGTGGAGTCCTCTCAGCTCGGGGGGGACCTGTGAGATGTCAGCCTGGGAGGGAGCTGAGAAAGCTGCCTTCAGCCCAGGGCTACAGGCCAGCTCCATCCCCCAGCAGGAGCAGGGCCCTGGACCCCCACCCTGCCCCAGGGCAGCTCTCCCAGAGGCAGATGAAGCCTGAGCTGGAGCCCCCGTGTGCCACGTGCCCCAGCAGCAGGGTCACACTCCAACCTCCTGCCAGCAGGGAACAACCCCTGCCAGCAGCACCCAAAAGAACCCTGGGGACCCCCAGAGCACTGGGGAAGGGGCATGTCCAGGAGGGATGCCATGGAGCACCAGGGGGGCCACCAAGATGGTCAGGGGCTGGAGCAGCTCTGGAGCCAGGCTGGGAGAGTTGGGGTGTTCAGCCTGGAGAAGAGAAGGCTCCAGAGAGACCTTAGAGCAGCTTCCAGTGCCTGAAGGGGCTCCAGGAAAGCTGGGGAGGGGCTTGGGACAAGGGCAGGGAGTGAGAGGACAAGGGGGAATGGATTAAAACTGGAAGAGGAGAGATGGAGATGAGATCTTAGGAAGAAATTCTTTGGTGTGAGGGTGGTGAGAGCCTGGCCCAGGTTTCCCAGGGAAGCTGTGGCTGCCCCATCCCTGGCAGTGTTGAAGGGCAGGTTGGATGGGGCTTGGAGCAGCCTGGGCTGGTGGGAGGTGTCCCTGCCCATGCAGGAGGGTGGGACTGGATGATCTCTAAGGTCCCTTCCAACCCAAACCAGCCTCAGATTCTATGATTCTACGCCCACCAAGGAGGCAACAGGAGAGATGTCCACCAAGCAACAGCAGCTGCAGCCAGCTCCTAGATCAGGTCTATGAGAGAGGACCAGGATGTGTAAGCCCTGAGAAATACCATTGTTTGAAGGCCACACAAAGGTGTGTGGGCAAAGCTACATGGGGATGCAAGCTGGCAGGGACTCAACAAAAGACTCAACCATTTTGGGGAGAAAAGCCCGCAGCTGATGCTGACAGCCTCCTTCCCAAATCCCAGCCCTCTCCTCCAAAGGGTGGTTAAGCTAATGGCTCTTGTAAAGAAAATTCTTGTCACCAGTTTGTTAGCAGGGCTGAGCTGGCATGTCTTGTTCTCAGAAACCAGCTGGAACCCTCTGCTGAAACTTAAGGAAAAAAAAGAAAAAGAAATCAACCTGAGGGAAACCCAGCATGGAAAATTTAAGCTTTGCTGTTGGAAATCTGCTGAAGTGAGAAGCAATCGAGAAGATCTGTCTAATACAGAATGTCAAGTGGCCCCAGGCTGGAAAATGATCCTCCTTCCCAAAGCTGCTGTGGTTGGGAGATGCATGTGTGTGCTTGGCACAGTAGGAACATGGCAGGCAAGGAAACAGCACCAGGGAGATGGTTTAGTGGTGGACTTGGCAGTGGTAGGTTTGTGGTTGGACTTCATGATCTGAAGGGTCTGATCTTCAGATCTGATCTGATCTGATCTTCAGATCAGATGATCTGAAGGGTCTTCAACCTAAATGATTTTTTTTCTAGGATGTGTTTCAGCACAGTCCTCCCACTGCTCCTGAAAAGGGTGGTCTCCTCCCACCACTGCTCACCTCCCAGTTCCTCAAGGGTCCTAGTTGTGTGAGCAAGAAGTAACACATGGGATGTTTTATATTAATATTATTATTATCATTATTATTAATATTATTATCATAATCATCATTATTATACTTTTCAGCCAGGCCAGTTTTCTGGAGGTTGTAAGGAGGGGGGGATCAGGCTGGTTAATGAAGCTACAAGTGATGGGATAAGAGGGAATGGCCTCAAGTTGTTCCAGGGAAGGTTTAGATTGGATGTTAGGAAGAATTTCTTACCCCAAAGGGTTGTCAGGGCAGGCTGCCCAGGGCAGGGGTGGAGTCACCATCCCTGGAGGGGTTTAAGAGCCATACAGACATAGTACTTGGGGATGTGGTTTAGTTCAGGACTTGTCAGTGTTAGGTTAAGGGTTGGACTCAGTGGTCTTGAAGGTCTTTTCCAGCCAGGATAATTCTGTGGTCCCGTGATTTTCACCTCACCTCCAGGCTCCTGTCAGAGCCTGGGAATGCACTGCAAGGTGCACCAGTCCATCCACCCAGGGACTGGGGAACACAGCTCTGGGTTTATGAGCACTCCCTGCGTTTGCTCCTTGGTGGCTGCTTTTCATTGTGCACTCGTCTGAAAGCTCTTGTGTCAAGGAGAAAAGAACTGGCACACACATGTCTGCCTTTGAACAAACCCATTGTTGAGCTCCATCAACAATTTAATAATCTGTCACTAGCAGGACAATGAGTCGGGGGAAATGATTCTTGCAGGAGGGCTGGGAGGCACAAAGCAAAGTGCTGCTCAAAGCCTTTGAAGTCACAGAGGTGTTGGACTGACAAAAGAAATCACAACTTCATGAAAAGGACTTGCCTCAAGAAGGGGAGCTGGAACCAAAGGGCAAGGAGACCACTTGGAGAGAGGAGGCAGAGCAGGGGGAGAAGGAAGAGCCCTTGGAAGAGAGTCAAGCCCAGCCCCAAGGAAACTGGGAGCGGAAATGACAATATGGATTTGCAAACACATCCCTTGTTTGCTTCCCACAGATCTTGCCTGGGCTGCTTCAGAGTGAAGTGAGCACATTCACTTGTCATTTCAGCTCCTCTGCAGTCTCTTCCAACTGCAGAGACAGGCTGGTTGCCTGACCCAGACACGGAGGAGGAAGAGGCCAGATCCTTGCCACAGTTTGCCATGGGTATTTGAAGGATCAAAGGGATGGGCACTAAATCCAGGGCTGATGCTCTTGGGAAATGCCTGTCTGCTGCTGGAGGATGCACAGACAGATCCACACCCAACGGCAGAGTGAAAACCAACCCAGAGTAGCTTTGTGAGCATCAGACCAGGGGTGTAGTCATGGAAATTTGGAGGAATGATCTGACACCAGACAGGGTGATTACTTGAGGATCAAGAGCAGCCCATGCAGGAGAGCCTGAACCTCTGAGCTACCCAGCCCATTTCTCTGCTGTGAAGGGACATGCCCTAAAATAGCTGAAAATTCACATTATTGACACCTCAAACACCCATAGGCTCAAGAGGCTGAAAAATCTGCAGTGGAAGCAAAATGGGGAGAGGTTTTGTGGCAGAAGCAGCATCTGCACTGGTCAAATGCACGTCAATAAATCATCCCAGGTGGTTCACATTTCTGAACTGAACCACTTGCCATCTTGCTGGCATCGTTCCCCACCCAGGCCCTGAGAAGATCTGCAGCCCTGGTGGCAATGGCCAGGGAGAAGTCACCTTCTCAGGTGGAGATAGGAAGTGTCAACACCAAAGGTGCAGCTCTGAGTGAAGAGGAGGACATCAAGGGTGCTGATTTTAGGAACAGTGCAGATGGGTTATGGCTTGTTTGGGATGATCCAGTCAAAAATAAATCCCCAGATCCTGATGGGTTCTGCTCTGCCCTGTGTTTGTTCCCAGGGTGGCAGAAAGAGACTCTGGGGGGAGAGTGGGAAAGAGCAGAATAATCATTTCCGATAGGGAATATCAACCTCCAGCTACCCCTGGGTGCTGCAGTTTGCAGACTGCTGGAGGTTAGATGCAATCAAGTTTGCAGCACTCCAGGGAGAGCTGCCAGAGGCAGCCCTAAAGGCTTGGAATGACTAAAACCCCCTTGAAAGAAGGAGGGAGGAGGATTAAACCTGCTGCTGAAGAGCCCGGCAGGACAGCGGGGCTACAGCAGCCGCTGGAATTAGAAGCCAAGGAGATTTGCCAGCTCTGTCACCCCCAAAGCACAAGGGAACAGCAGGGTGATGATGAGAAGATTTTGATTTCACAGCCCAGAGATACAGGAAAACTTCCAGAATGGGTCCAAGAGCATAATTTTTAGAGATTCTTTTTCAAAAGGGAGGTGACAATAATAGCAGGTCTGCTCCTCATGGATGGTCCTGAGCAGTGGGAAATAAACGTGTAGCACTGAGCAAAGCAGTGGAAATCTGCTTGAAAGAGCAACCCAGAGCTGAGCAGGTAGAGAGCTGAGCAGGAGCTGGGATTTGAGAGTCCAGGATCAGCAATTGACCCTTGGAAAGAAGCCATTCATCATCATTAAGGAGCTTTGTGTCCTGAGGGACCAAGAGGCAAAACAACAGGAGCCCAGTGTCTTCTGATGTGGGTTTGGAGAAGGGAAAAATCAGATGCCTGTGGGCAGCAGGGTTTACCTGGAGCTGCCAGAACATGGGAAGGCTCCAGGATCTGGCTGCAAAGGGAAGCTGATAAGGTGAACAGCACTGTGGAAGCAGCATTGTTTTCAGGACAGGCAAGATATTTGCCTTCCCTCCCTGATTTATCTGCATCTCTGTGGGTGCCCCTTCCTGTGTGGCTAATAAGCAGCAAGAAGCTAGACATGGAATACACAATTTCTTTTCCTGTTATTCGTTTTCTTTTGAGATATAACTCTTGCTTTTGTCAAGATCCCTGTTGTCTGGGTAATTTCATCTGGAGATCCTCAAGGAATAGAGATCTCCATATCCCTCCAAGTTTAATATCTTGGTTTTAGCTGGTGTATTTTTAAGCAATAACTTATAAAGCCAAAGCACACACACACAAAAAGAAGATTACTTCTGTCTAATTGGCATTACACTAATTACCAACAAAATACATCAGGCAAATATCACATCTACTCACTCTCTGTCATTTCACATACCCTGCTCCATCTTCTTTTCCCCCCGAGCTATAAAACAACACAACATGCTGTTCTGACACATCCCTGAACAAAGATCATTCCCAAACCCCCTCCTTCCTTCCTCTTGCTGCCTCCTTCTTTTTCACTTCCAAGCAAGATTTGAAAACAGACACAGGACTGAGGGAGAAGTGCTGGGTTTAGGAACCTGTGCCCGTGTCCTCCAGCATCCTGCTCTTCCCTCCTGGATCCCTTCCCCAGCCTCTTCAAGTGTTCCTTGCACAGGGGGTTTATGTCCACCCAAGTGGGAACATTTTACCTGATATATGTCAGTAACTGTGTGACCAGAGATGTGTCCTCTCACACATGGGCCCTCTCAGCTGGTTAACTCCTGATTCACAGCTTTTTTTTTTGCCAATTTACCCTAAATTATTTTAAAAGTGAATTAAGTTAAACTTGATAATGCTGGAGTAAGGGTTCTGAATGTAAACCTCAGCATCTCCAATCATCCACCTTTCTCATGTCATAGAATGGTTGGGATTGGAAGGGACCTTAAATATCATCTAGTTCCAGCCCCTCTTCATGGGCAGGGACACCTCCCACTAGACCAGGTCATCCTCATCATCCAGCTCATGGTGAGGTTACCTTGCTTTTGCCCAGTGCAGAGCACCTCCCTGACAGACAGAGCCCTGGCACAGTTTGGGGCTGAATGTCACCTTCCCTATGGGCAGGGAGGATGAAGCAACCCTGACTGAAGGAGTTTAGCCCAGTGGACATGAGCTGTGCTGGGGTAATTGGCCTGAAAACCTAAGAACAAGCTCTGGCTCTTCGTGTTTAGGGCTGCATCACCAGCAGCCTGACCAGGAGGTCAAGGAAGAAGATCCTCCCCCTCTAATCCACTCTGGTGAGACCCCCCTACACGGCTGGGTGCAGTTCTGGTGTTCCCAACATAGGAAGGGATCCCAGGGCTGCAGCAGCTCTGCTCTGGAGCCAGGCTGGGAGAGTTGAGGTGTTCAGCCTGGAGAAGAGAAGGCTCCAGGGAGACCTTAGAGCAGCTTCCAGTGCCTGAAGGGGCTCCAGGAAAGCTGGGGAGGGACTTGGGACAAGGGCAGGGAGGGATCGGATGAGGGGGATGGATGAAACCTGGAAGAGGGAGATTGAGGTGAGACATGAGGAGGGAATTCTTTGGTGTGAGGGTGGTGAGAGCCTGGCCCAGGTTGCCCAGGGAAGCTGTGGCTGCCCCATCCCTGGTAGTGTTGAAGGGCAGGTTGGATGGGGCTTGGAGCAGCCTGGGCTGGTGGGAGGTGTCCCTGCCCATGCAGGGGGTTGGATCTGGATGATCTTTAAGGTCCTTTCCAGCCCAAACCACTCTGGGATTCTATGATACTGTGGTGGTAAAAGCACCCATGTAGGGCTCAGGATCCCTCAGACCCTGGTCAGTCCCATTCTTCCATCAGTGCAGCCCTGCTTTCCCATGGGGAGTGTGGCTGAAGCCCATGGGAGAGATGATCTGGGAAGGCTGTTGCTGGTGCAAAGGCACAGCCCCTTCTCCATCCCACTGCTGTCTCCAGCAACAACAAACATGGACTACTTGTCACTGCATGATTCTAAGCCCAGTTGAGATGTACCTGCCTGGGAAAATGATCATGCCAAGCTACAGAGCAGATGAACTTCCCCCATTTCTGCTTGTTGAATCATAGAAGCATAGGGATTGGAAAGGACCTTTGAAGATGATCAAGTCCAACCCCCCTGCTGCAGCAGAAACACCTAGGGAAGATCACACAGGAATGAGTGAAAGCTTGTTGTCCTGCTTGGACCAGACAGAGGGATGAGATGTTAGAATGGGAACCCAGGTCCAACCACACTAGCCAGGGAAGAAGGAGCTGGCCACTAGGTCTGGAACAGCCTGCATCAGCTCCCACCAAATGAGCCCTGGTTCCTGCAGGGGAACCTCAGCTCGCTGCAAGGGAAGGCCAAGGCAGGGGCTGACATGGTTAGGTAACCCCTGAGTCAAAGCAGCCCATCCTTGGCACCTCTCCCCAGCTGCCATGACTAATGGTAGATTTATGGAGTGTCCTCTCTGCAAGGAAAGCCAGGAGCTGGCGTCACAACCACTTAACGGAGGTGACTTTAAACCAGGATGGATGAGAGCTCGTGGGAAGGAGACAGGAAGAGAGATTCATTGATAGTGAGAGCACAAAGGATAAAATCCTGGAGAAGAGCCAACAGCTGAGCCTGGCATTTGACCCATCTCAATAGCAAAGCTCACATTGATTTCACCAGGGACAGGAAGGAATCCCTCATCCTCTGGCTCATGCCTACGAGAGAGATTTTCCATCTAAGGGATCTACACCTGATGGATCCTTCAAACTCAGGCACCTGCTGTTTTTATGAGAAAGAAAACGCAGTGTGAAGTCTTCAAGAAGCTCAAAAGGGAGAGCCCCTGAGATCCTCCAGCATTAAGTTTCAATCCCACAGCAGTGCAGGTCCCTTCACACGGGAAGAGGCACCGCCGAGCAGGAAGGTTTATAGACACATTCAGAGGCAGATAAAGGGGACATAACTGAGTCAGATCACACAGGAGCTGGAAATGGCACGTCAGATTACTTCAAAAGGAGCTTTCTAAGGAAGCAGGGCTTTGAAAACAACAAATAGTCCGGGACTGCTGAGGGATCCTGGTTGTCTGTGGCTTTGACACTCGAGTTGCTTTTTCTGGTTTCGACATTTTCGAGCGCTGAGCTCACCTGGCTGCTCCCTGCCCTGCTGCAAAGCCTTGGCTTTCTGCAAGTTCAGCTCTTTGAGGAGCCACAGAGTAGGCAGGTTAGGAAAATTGCTCTGCCTGAAGAGTAATCTGGCCCAAAAAAACCCAACAGAAACAAAACAGGCAGGGAAACTTCAGCCCCCTGCTCCAGCTCCCCACGCAGCCAGACAAACAGCTGTGTTGGCACCAGGGAGCACATGGCACAGGGACAGGGATGAGCAAACCAAGATGCAAAGGAGGGAAACTGCCTCTTTTGGCACTCATGTGAATGAAAGTCCTGGGGGTGCTGGCTGTGGTGAACAGGTTCATCAACAGAAATGCTCCTAACTCAGCTGCTGGCTCTTCCCCGTGGGTACCACACAGACCAGCTGCAAGTGCTCCAAGCACCTGCCCACAGGCAGGACCACTGGGCCTTTAATGTATATTTGACAATGTTACAGAAAACAAAAAAGAAGATGCTGAAGGAACTTCATCCAACCCCTCATTCTGAGGAAACATCCTCCCTGGAGAGCAAGGTGGTACCAGTGAGGAAGGGCCCCACCCTCCTGGTCCTTTCCAGATGTGACACCCAGGGCTTCTTCCTGCAGCACCATTCAGTGAACTCAGGTTGAGCCCAAGAGTAATTTGAGGGTGACATAAACTGCTCTTTGCAAAAAACAGACCTTACACCAAAGAAGAGATGAGAAGGATATATAGGAATATATATGATAGATAAGAATATATAAGGTGTATAAGGATAGCTGGATGTGTCCAGGGACACTTGCATGGGCATTTGCAACCATTGCCAGGCAAAAGCAAAAAAAAACCTGACTCTGAGTGGCATTAACATGAATCTCACCTTGCAGTCACCTTGTGAAGATGAAGAGTTGCCTGTTTTAATGTCACTGGGGCTGCAGGAGTGCATGTCCTGCCAGGTGAGAGCTACGAGGCTTGATGAGATGGAATTGTAGTGGAAAACGTTCCTGCCTTGGACTTGAGAAGACACATGACATTGCTTGGCCTCCCTGGTCTGGGAGACTGGGAAATCTTTCTTTCCCTGGGACAGTAGAAGTCATCTTCCCTGCATAAGAGAAGGCTCTGGGGAGACCTTGTACCTAAAGGGAACCTACAGGAAAGATGGGGAGAGACTTTTCACCAGAGAGGGCAGTGACAGGACAAGGGGTGATGGTTTTAAGCAGGAAGTAAGGAGATTTAGGTGAGACATCATGAAGAAATTCTTCACCATGGGGACAGGAAGGCACTGGAACAGGTTGCCCAGAGAAGCTGTGGCTGCCCCATCCCTGGCAGTGTTGAAGGGCAGGTTGGATGGGGCTTGGAGCAGCCTGGGCTGGTGGGAGGTGTCCCTGCCCATGCAGGGAGGTTGGAACTGGATGATCTTGAAGGTCCCTTCCAACCCAAACCATTCCATGATTCTATAAGTTCATTTATACTTCTTAGGAAAAAAAAAAAAAATATATATATTTTATATGCTTCCAGTTGGTTCCTGTAAGAAAAGGAAAAGTCAAAGTTTGCTGTGGAGCTGCCAAGCCTGGAGATCAGGGAAGAGTGCTTTGAAAAGGCCCAGGGAGCTTTGGGCTGGCTCTCAGCACATCCTCCAAGCCCTGTGCTCCCTGCAGGGCTGCTCAGGAAATCATCCTCCCTGATACATTGTCCTGGTTTGAGGCAGGATGAAGCCAGTTCTCCTCCTTCATTGACTCTGGAAAGCTCAGCTTGTGTCACACGTATGTCCAAGGGTGACGTGTGCACTCATGAGAGAGCAGGGAGAGGATTGGTGCTTCCAAATCAAAGAAGGCATAAAGATCAGGAAAAATGTCAGGATTTTCTCCACCCAGCAAGTTCAGAGCAGGCAGAATGTGAAGGACAGAAAAGAAAGGAGAGGACGTTCACTGATTTCCATTGTCTTGCCACAGACAGCAAGAGAGATTGGAAGATGTCACAGCCCAGCCCAGGACCACAAGAAATAGCAGAAAACTCAAAGAATTCAATCTCAGATGCAGGCGGCACACACAGAGCCACAGGGACCTATATATCCTACAAGAGAAGGCACCTTCCCCCTGAAATATGAAGCTTTTTGTCTCTTGGGTATTGATTTAGAACTACTGTCCTGCCTGGATTTCTCATAAGCTGCAGCCACAGTTCAGGGACAAAAAGGGTGAAAAAAGTCATCAGAATCCAACAGGGAAATTTAGTCCCTTCCAATAACTCCTCTAGAGATACCCAGGACCTGGCAAGGACCTTTGGAGAACTTGAGGACAATCTTAAATGTGCACTACCACATAATCCTGGGAGACAAGGAAGTCACTGTCAAATACATTATTAAAGCTATTTTGGACAACTTGTGAAGCAAGTAGCATCCTTCTTAGAAGGTCCTGAGAGGATTAAAAACATTCTCTGTAGCTGCTATCAATGTACTTGTTAGTCTGGGGAAGTAAAACCAGCTGTACCCTGTTCACCCTGGGATCCTCGGTACAATTAAGGAAGGTGACCTGGTTGAGATGGCATTTCAGGGCTGCTCTGACCTGAGCAGCTCTTTCATAAGAGTGAGTTTACCCAGACAGAGCTGCTGGAAATTGGGAAAAGAAGAAACAGGGCGAGAACGAGTTGGAAATTACAGCTCAGCCAGAAATGGGGCTGTTGAAACCATGATGGTGTAATCCATGGCCATTTGCAATCTGTCTCTCTTGATAAGAATCTTTTCCCACATCTCTCCGTGGCAGCAATTAGGAAAATCAGAAGGTGTCTTTGGGGAGGAACCAAGATGAAGTGAAGAAAGCAGAGGAGCCCACAATTTCTTCCACAGAAATGCAGATGCCTGCAGAGCTGAGGGTTCTGAGAAACCCAGATGTAATTTGTGGAAGTAGATGAGATGCAGAAGATGGTGGCACAGAGAGATCTTCATGCAAACCCTAAAAGAGAGCAGGGCTTGGGAACTCATAGTAATAACAAAACATCCAAGATAAGTACTTATTTGGGGTGTAGTGCTCAGGGATGTGGTTTAGTTAAGGACTTGTCAGTCTTAGGTTAAGGGTTGGACTCAATGAGCTCCAAGGTGATTGTGTGATTCCATGACATGGAATTGCAGCCCTGGTGACAATAATCAGTGTTCACAAGGAAAGGGCTACAGGTCAGTTACAAAAAAGCCCCACCTCTCAGCTAGAGAGGAGCCCAAGCCAGACCCACTGGTCCTCAGCCCTTCAGAGGTGTGACCTATCACAGGATCATTCAGGTTGGAAGGGACCTTAAAGACCATCAAGTTCCAACCCCCCTGCCATGAGCAGGGAACCACCAGCCCAGGTTGCTCCAAGCCCCATCCAACCTGCCCTTCAACACCCCCAGGGATGGGGCAGCCACAGCTTCCCTGGGCAAACTGGGCCAGGGTCTCAGCAGCCTCACAGCAAAGAATTTCCTCCTCATGTCTCACCTCAATCTCCCCTCTCTCAGTTTAAAACCATCACCCCTTGTCCTGTCACTGTCTTCTCTGGTGAAAAGCCCCTCCCCAGCTTTCCTGGAGCCCCTTCAGGCACTGGAAGCTGCTCTCAGGTCTCCCTGGAGCCTTCTCCTCTCCAGGCTGAACACTCCAACTCTCCCAGCCTGGCCCAGAGCTGCTCCAGCCCCTTAC
>NW_009953903.1:150812-173665 GCF_000747805.2 Chaetura pelagica
GTCTGCCTCTGGGAGAGCTGCCCTGGGGCAGGGTGGGGGTCCAGGGCCCTGCTCCTGCTGGGGGATGGAGCTGGCCTGTAGCCCTGGGCTGAAGGCAGCTTTCTCAGCTCCAGCCCTGGGATCATCTTGGTGCCCCTTCTCTGGACCCTCTCCAACAGGTCTCTATCTTTCTGGTGCTGAGGGCAGCAGAGCTGCAGGTTTTCAGCCAGCAAAGGGGACACCAGTGCCAACCAGAGACCATCTTTCTTCACAGACAGCAGCATTTGTCCCACCCTGTGCCCTACCCTCCGTTTTCTCCCACAAGCTGTGAGATCTTTCTGCACCTAAAGATGTCTGTGAATCAAGACATCCTGTCTGGGCTCACCAGTTGTTTGACCAGGAATGGCCCAGAAGTAGCTCCAGCCCCACAGCCCAGCTGGAGCCCAGGCAGACACATCCCTCAGAGCTCTGCAACAAAGCAAAAATGCTGCAGGGGACGTTTGGGAAACAAAAAAAACCCCAAACATCTGCAGACTGAACATGTGCTTGGAACACTTTTATGCAAGACAAAAGGGACATTTAAAGATAATGCAAAAAAAAAAAAAAAAAAAAGAGGAGATTAAAAAGCAAGAATAGGTTTTAAGATCTAGAGGCTTCACTCTGCCAGAGGAGGAGATGAAAAGTCATTTTCTTTGGTCCCATCTGCTGGCTGGAAGGAACTGAACAACAACAGCAGGGAGAACCTTAACAAGCAGCTCGTGACCAAGCTAAGCAGGAGCCAGCAGGGAGTGGCTGCCCCAGTGCTGAAGAGCCACCTCCTCCCCACCAGCAGTGAGAAAGGATGGTTGGCTTGGGAGTCCTCTCCTGAGCTGCCCACCTTCCCCAGGTGCTGTGATCTTGAGGGTCAGAGCTTGCCAGCCACAGCTCTGCTTGCATGTGCTGGCCACAGACAGGCCTGGGTGGGATGATGAGGATGAAGCACCAGCAGCCACATCCTCTCTGGGCTGGTGCTGCTCCGGATGCCACCAAGGGCTGCTGGAGAGCTGCAGGCTGTCACCTGGCCACAGCCACACTGCTAAAAGGTTATGGGCAAATTAGTCATCATGCAGGGAGGAAATGATACAAAGGAGTGGAAGGCTTGAACTCTCAACAGAAGTGGAGCAAAAGAGGTGCAGGAGGAAAAAAATGTCTCCCCAAGCTTTCTTCCTAAGGGTTGCCAGGAAGCAGCATGTGCATCCAAGACATGCCAGATGTTGCTGCTGCCCAGAAATGGGGCTGCAGGTCTGTCCTGGCATCATGAGCAGGTGGCAATGGCTGGGAGGAGCCCAAGGAAGGGTGGGAGGAAAGGAAGAGAAACCCAGCTGCCAAAATGTCTCACCTTGGCTCTGCTCAGAGTAAGGACCTGACTCAGGTTATGAGTATATCAAAGAGAAGTTGTTGGCCAGTTTGTGTGTGAGCTACAAGTATGGACCAAGGTTGTGTAATGTTGTGTAACTCAATGGGTAGAAATGGGAGCTAGAGCAGCTTGAGAGGGCTTGTGAAACAGGGGCAGAGGGGACCTGCCCCTGGAAGGGCTCCCCACAGGTCCCTCACACTTGCCACCATTTCCAATCTGCTGTCAAGGTGGGACCTTCCCAGGGGAGTGTTCCTGCTCAGCCACGGTGAGCAGCAATCACAGGGGCAGGGGTTAGACAAGCTGCACCAACCCACCCATCTTTCCAGAAACAAAGGGAGATCTGAACTGAAAGGGGTTCATCAAGACCAGCAGGCAAACCCTGGCAAGGGCACCTCAGCTCATGTGGTGACGCTGTGCTGGGGTGGATGGAAGAGGTGGGAGACCATGGGAAAAAGCTGGTCTTGTGAGAAAAGCTTGTGGCTGTGAACCAGGAGAGAGGGTTTTACATCTAGCTCTGCCACCAGGTCCCAAAGCCAGGCCACTCATGTGTCACAGCTGCCAGAGGTGGCTGGTGCAGCCCCTTCAATGTCCAAGAGCAGCTGGAGACCTGCCTGGTGGCTCAGAGGCACCAGGACCCCAGAGCAGCTCTTGCCTTCCAAAAAGAGCAGATTGAGGAGCTGCCAGCACACCCAGGGGGTCACCAGCAGGCTCCTCAGAAATGCAGATGATCATTTCCTAATTCATTCCCCACCTGTGGTGGAATTTCTTCCCTGGAGGAGAAGCTGTGAGGATAAACTCATGACCATCTGTGAAGCACAGACCCCTCTGCACTAAGTGCATTGCAAAAAGCTCGTGAGATGATTGTTAATTACATGTTCAGTGTGGGGTGTAATGGCCTGCATTGAACATGCCATGGGGTCCCCACTTTAAATAATGGGGATAAACCAGCTTGAACCTTCTGTGGGCTGCAGAACATGACTCAGAAGCCAGTCATCCAAGTCATCATCATCTCAGGTACCTTCTGTACCACCCCAGGGACAGTTTCCCAAACTGCACATACTGGGTCCTGCAATCCTACTAAAATTCTCTCCATCCTGGGTGGGGAGAGCCTGGCAGAGCCCTGATCCAAGCTCCCTGTGCAGGATGGCAGGGCAGACACACTGCAGAGTCCCACCACTCCCAGGCTCCACCCAATTAAAGCAAACCTGGGCTCCAGGGGGAGCAGATGTCTCCAGCAAAAGCAATGGGTGGGCAAGTGGGAGACTAAGCTCAGTTCCCAGCTCAGTGTAAACCCCAGAAGTGGGTAAACAGCACAGCCAAACCCTGGGGAGGAACAGTGGGCAGCAAAGCAAAAGAACAGGGATGACAAATGCCTGGGATGATTGAGGAGCTGCCACATCAATGCCAAGATACCAGAGAAGCCTTCAGCAGAAACATCATCATTCCTCCTGAGCAGGACCTGGCTCAGCCCCTGCAATACAGCATTTCCCTGCAGCCTGCACAGCAAAAAGGTGTCCAAAAAAGGAGGACACTGATATGTGTGTTAATCAAGTGAAGAACCATCTACAAAGACAAGGCATGGATCTGTCTTCCAGTTGAGAAAGCTATAAATAGCCTTGCATACTTGCTTATCAGATTGGTTGGGCTGCAGGGATAATCTCCTGGAGAAGGCAATGGAAGCCCTGTTATGTTGGATATTTATAACTAGATGAAAGCCTAGAAAATGCACAGACGTGTCAGTCTCGTGCTCGTGCCACCAGACAGGGGGGGTGGGATCCAATTAGGCTCTTCAGTTGAATAGAAGGTCAAGAATGGCTTCATCTTCCCAGCTGCAGAAGAGAAACGCCCACTCTGGTCTCTTTGAGGGGCTCTTGGTGCTTAAGCAGCTGCAGAAGGCAAGACAAGGGGAGACAGGCCCCCAGAAGGTCATGGTGGTCCCACATCACTGGAGAGGCTTTGCAGGAAGCAAGGCATGAAAACATGAGCCTTTCTTGGGCAAAAAAGGCAGGGAGGTCTCACTGGTGCCAAGGAGAGGGCTGGTGTGTCCCAGCTGGGGCAGGAGGGCCATGGGGAACACAACTGGGATGAACTGGTCTAACACCACCAGTAAATACTCACCTCCAAATCACCCAGCTCAGTGCTGGGGACGCCTAATAGTCCATTTAATGGATCACAGCCTTGACCCCAGCCCCTCAAGCTCGTCAGACATGATCTGCAGAGCACCAGGACAGACTGGAGTTAATGCTGGTGGATTCTCCAGAGCCTCAGCCTGCCTTGGGCTCCACACTGGCTTTATCCAGGACTGGAGGAGGGACCTGAGCCTGATCCCCAACCACTGCCACGTGAAGGGAGCCAAGCCAGGGCAGGCTGGAGGCTGGTGAGCAGAACAGGTCCACAGTTACCCCCTGGGAGCCCCAGAATGTGTCTGACCCATGTGACATGTTCATGGAGAGGTGTGTGGGCATTTCTGCCTCCGGGGCTGTGAACACACCCAGGGGCTCTTGTGCAAAGGAAGGAGCTGCCAAATCTAGAGGAGAGGCTGGTCAGGAGATGCCATGGGCAGGATCCATGCCCAGGTGCTCTGCCTCTGGGAGCTACAGCCCCAGGCAGTGTCCCCAAGCCTTCCTTGGGTCTGCCCATCCCCAGCAGCAGACACTACAGGGACTTCAGGCAGCCCTTCCAGCTCCTGCTGCAGCTCCTCCAGCTCCTCCCCTCTCACTCCTCTTTCCAGTTTTAGCTTCGCACCTCCCTCATCACCTCTGGGGTCCCTGTCACCTCCAGGGGCTCAGACTTGCCTCTTCTAGCCCCACCATCACCACTGCCACGCTCTAGCCCCCACTACAGCCCTTCAGCATCTCCTTGCCCACATGTCCCTCAAGCCTCTCTTGCAAGCACCTGCCTGGTACCCAAGGGCCCTTGGGAAGTCCAGCACTGTCACCCTGCACCAGGACTCCAGGAACCTCTCCACACTGCTCTTCCCAGTCGACTGGCTGGTACTTTTGGGGAAGAAAGTGACAGGCATGGAACTCCTAGACAGGAGCAACACATGGATTTGGGAACCCTGCCAGACCTGGCACCACCACACCTTCCTTCAACATTCACAGCACAACAAACTCCAGGGTTACTCCAGGAACTAACCTGGGAAGAAAGAAAGGAGAGATGTTCCACCAGACCTTCAAGATCACAAATTACCCTGGGCCCCTTGTGCTCCTCAGCAGGGGCACCCAGCATGTTTGCAGCTCCCTAGACCTGCTGACCACATTGTCACACCACACCCAGGCCCTGTCCCAAAGTCAGAGTTGCTCCCCAAAGTAGGAAGAGACTTCAGGAGAACTCTTTGCATCTCCTCTTTTTCCCTCCCGGAGGTATCTTTGAGCTGTGCCCTCCCCTCAGGACAAAGAGCACAGAAGAAAGCAGAAAAGTAGATGTTACGTGCACAGCCAGAGCCAAGCCCAAGGAAGCAACTGTAGTTGGTCAGAGAAGACAGCCTGGGGAGTGGGCTGGTGGAGGGTGGCCAGGCAGGCAGCACAGAGGCAGCACGAGGAGCAGAACTGGGGCTGAAGCTGTGCCAGGGAGGGGGAAGCCAGCTCTCCTGTGGTGAGAGTGCAGACACCTCTGGTGGGCACCCCAGGAGAAGGTGGACCTGAGCAGGAGGTGACCTGCAGCGCCCAGTGAAGGCAGGACACACGGCTCTCAGGTTTGCCACCAGTACCCTCTCTGATCCTCCAGCCCAGTCTGTGCCACTGAACCTGCCCTCACCCCTCTGCTCCCCAGGAACCTCCTGTGGCTCCTGCAGCCACCACGGCATGGAGAGCTGCACCTTGTCACCCCTGTCCTGCTGTGGGGACAGGCACCCCTGGGACACCCTGGCACCCCTGGGAGACCCTGGCACCCCTGGGAGACCCTGGCTGCAGCCACCAGCCCAGCTTTACCTGGGCTGTGCAACCACCTTCGTCCACCACCACCTCCGACCATCACCTCTGCACTCTGCCAAACCCACCTCAGCTCTTCCCACTCCCACTTCTCCTCACCCCCCCCCTCCAACCCTCCTCCTCCTCACCCACCTCTCCCCACATCCTCCCATCTCTCCTCCAACCTCCAACCCCCACCAGCCTCGAAAGCACCACGAGCCTGTCCCAGCCGAGCTCCTCAGCCCCAACACCACCCACCCCAGAGCAGGTTGCCACGCTGAGGATGAAGAACCCGGGGTGCAGGCTCCCCAGGGCAGCCCCAGGTGCCAGCAGGACCTACCGTTCTCGGGGTGCTCCATCTCCCCGATGCTGCCGTCAGGCGTCGTGCGCTCGTAATGGTCCTCGGGCAGGGCCAGGGGCCCCAGGCGGGGTCCCGAGGAGGATTTGCTGCTGGGGGTCTCAGATTCCTCCAGCCCGCTGTCGTAGTAGCAGTGCTGGGAAGGGTCCTGCAGGTCCTGAGCCTGGCTGGCTGCAGAGAACGTCACCCGGCGATGAGGTAACTGGGGGAGAAGGGAAAAGCTGTTGGATCACCCACCCGGGGGGGGTCATCGAGCCTGAGGGATCCAGCCCAGCACCCCCAGCAGGGTCCATCAGCAGCCCCCACAGACACACCTCCACCCCAGCCAAGAGCCCCCCAGTCAGGCACCCCCAGGTGAGCAGCACCCTTTGCAAGGTCCCTGCCCCAGCCCAGCAGCTCCTTCCACTGCGTGTACCCCAACCTCTTCTTCCACCCAGAGAAGCTTCTCCCATGACAGACAGGCTCCAGAAAGGTCCCCCATTAGCAAAGCATCCTGAATTGTTGTCCCTCACCCTTCACCTGGGGTTTCCACTTTGCCCTCAGACTCTGCAACCACCCTTGGTGCTCTCAGAAACCCTCCTGGCCAAGCCCACCACCCTGAAGAGCTTCTTTCATGGAGTCATCACGCCAGAGCCTGAGAGATCCAGCCCAGCACTCCCAGCAGGGTCCATCAGCAGCCCCCACAGACACAGCATCACCTCCACCCCAGCCAAGAGCCCCCCAGCCAGGCACCCCCAGGTGAGGAGCACACCTTGCAAGGTCCCTGCCCCAGCCCAGCGGCTCCTTCCACTGCATGTACCCCAACTTCTCCTGCCACCCAGAGACTGCCAGCTGGCCTCTCCCATGACAGGCTCTAGAAAGGTCCCCCATTAGCAAAGCATCCTGAATTCTTGTCCCTCACCCTTCACCTGGGGTTTCCACTTTGCCCTCAGACTCTACAACCACCCTTGGTGCTCTCAGAGACCCTCCTGGCCAGACCCATCTCCCCCAAGAGCTTTTCTCATGGCATCACTGCCCAGCAGAGCTTTGGTGACATCATCCCTCCCCTTCCAGCCTCTAACCTGACACCATCCCCATCCTAGGAGGTTCTCCATCACCTCCTTTGTCAGCCTGTCATTTCAAAGACCCTACTTAGCACTTTTACCCCCCCAGCTTTGCCTCAAGCTTGGGAGGAGATCCCTGAGAACAGTCATTCAGCTACATCCTTGTCCTCCCCTCAGTCCTTCCATCAAATCCTTCTTTGTGGTGATCACCAAGGAGTGGAAAGACAGGGGAGCACAATTCATCAGGCAAGAGCAGAAGCACAGGGAATGAACCACAAACACCAGGAGGGAGAAGAAGACAAAACCACCCATGGGTGCAGGAAGGGACCCAAGAAAGGACCTATTTGATGGGGATTTGAAAGTGACCAGGAGAGAGAGGAACCAACACCCCATATGTGTGCAAATACCTTTCTTCCTGATGTCTTTACCACAAGTGAGTGGTAATCAGGTGTCCCACCCAGCAGGAAGGGATCCAGACTAACCCAGGGAAGGAAGACACAGACTGGTTTGGGTTGGAAGGGACCTTCAAGATCATCTAGTCCCAACCTCCTGCCATGACACAGGGAGCATCCAAATGAACCAGCTGCTTTTGGGTTGATTGGACCCACCTGGATGCGTTCCTGTGTGATGTACTCTAGGTGACCCTGCTCTGGCAGGGGGGTTGGAATAGATGATCTTTCAAGGTCCCTTCCAACCCCTAAGATTCTATGATTCTGTGATTCTAAATTCACCCCAGGTGCTCAGAGACCTGATTTGAGCAGCTCAGAGCTCTTAGGGCTCCTTTTTTTTTTAAAAATAGAATTAATTTTTAATTTTTTTTTCAAGGATTTGTAGAGAATCAGGGAGCTTCCAGAAGGGAGCCAAAATAGCACCTGTCTTTAAAGATGAGAGAAAAAAGAAGAGCTGGAGAATTATAAACCAGTTAGCTTAATTTCAGTTCCTGGAAAAATACTGAAGCAGATAAAAGAACTCTTTGTAAGTACCTACAAGATAACAAGGAAATGAGTAACAGCCACTGTAGGTTTGTCACAAACAAACATGTCAAGCCGTTGAACTTCTTTTCCTTTGAAAAGACATCAGGCCTTGTGGATGGAGGAGGAGCAGCAGGAAATGTTCTACCTTGACTTTAGGGAGGTTGGGGGGGGGGGGGTTGACACTATTTTAGGTGATTTTCTCATAAGTAATGCAGGGAAACCAGTGTAGCTGCAGCTCAGGGCTTGGGTGACACAGTGCAATTCCCTGCAGGGTGGATGCAAAGCACTGAGAGGGAGTTGTATTCCAAAAGTTAATTCCTGAAGACAGGCCTTTCAGCTGGGGTGGTGTTTCCAATGACAGGGACACAGATCTACTGGAGAGAGTCCAAGGGAGGCTACCAGGATGATGAAGGGACTGGAACATCTAATGAGGAAAGGCTGAGAGACCTGGGGTTCTTCAGTTTAGAGAGGAGAAGACTGAGGGTCTAATTAATGTCTATAAATGCACCAGGGTATCAAGAAGACAGGGACAAGCTCTTGTCACTTGTGCCCTGGGACAGGACAAGGGGCAATGGATTCAAACGAGCCCAGGAAGTTCCACCTCAACATGAGGAAGAACTTCTTTGCTGTAAAGGTGCCAGAGCCCTGGGACAGGCTGCCCAGAGAGGCTGTGGAGTCTCCTTCTCTGGAGACTTTCCAGCCCTGTCTGGATGCCTTTCTGAGTGACCTGACCTGGTTTGGGTCCTGCTCTGGCAGGGGGGTTGGACTGGGTGATCTCCAGAGGTCCCTTCCAACCCCTGACATGCTGTGATTCCCTGGGTTGTGTCCTGAGCCTGTATTTTCATTAACTGCTGGGATGCCAGATGTGGAAGATCTGTCACATCTGCACACTTGAGAAAAATAATCACCCCTCAAGCAGCAGTCTGGCTGAAGGATGGGGGTTCCCACAGAGCAGGGCTTGGCTCTCCATCAACAGTGTCAATCCCTCACCAAAAAGCACATCTGCATTGGGATGCCTGAAGAGGAGTGTTGGCTTTGAGCGACAAAGGACCTGGGGGCATTAAGAGTGTGGCCAGGAGGTCAAGGGAGGTTTTCCTCCTTCTCTACTCTGCCCTGGTGAGACCACATCTAGAGTTTTGGGTCCAGTTCTGAGCTCCAGTTCAAGAAGGACAAGGATAGACTAGAGAGAGTCCAACAGAGGGATACCAGGATGATGAAGGGACTGGAATATCTGTCTGATGAGGAAAGACTGAGAGACCTGGGGCTGTTTAGTCTGGAGAAGGTTGGGAGGGGATCTTATTGATGTTTACAAATACCTGAAGGGGGGTGTCAGAAGAAGGGGCCAATCTCTTTTCAGTGATGCCCTGTGGTAAGACAAGGGGCAATGGACACAAGCTGGAACACAGGAAGTTCCACCTCAATATGGGGGAAAACTTCTTTATTATAAGGGTGACAGAGCCCTGGGACAGGCTGCCCAGAGAGGTTTTGGAGGCTCCTTCTCTGGAGACTTTCCAGACCTGTCTGATGTGTTCCTGTGTGACCTGCCCTGGGTGATCCTGCTCTGGCAGGGGGGTTGGACTCTATGATCTCCAGAGGTCCCTTCCCACCCCAACCATCCTGTGACTCTGTGATTCCATGTCTGCCTTCCTGGGCTCCAGAAGGACTTCAGAGGCACAGCCGTGGCCAGTCTGGGTCTACTTCCAAGAACACCAGTTGAACACCAGTTAAACAGAGAGGAATGGAAATAAGCAGCTGTTAGAAATAATGACAAACCAAGAGACACCTGAGGAAGCTGCTTTGAGGAGGAGAAGACAAAGGCAGCAGACTTCAAGCTTATAAAAGCCTTCTGCAAAGAGAAGGCTGCTGCTTTTGCCCGTGGACAGGCAGGAATGGCCTTCACCTGCAGCAGGGAAGGCTGAGCTTGGGCACTTGGAACAACCCCCATGGGAGGTTCAGCCAAGTGTGATGGGTTGCCCAAGCAGAGGGTGTAATCTCTGCCATGAAGGGCCAGGCAAGCACCTCTCAGGACGTCTTTGTGTGCAGCTCTGGGGGAGCTGAGGTCAAGGCAGTCCTGCCCACAGCAGAATGGTGTGCAGAGACCTCCAGAGGTCACTTCCCAGCCCATGTTGTAGGCTGGGCAAAGCCTGCAAGAGCTTTTGCTGCTTGGCTGTCACCCTGCCAGGCCAGGATGTCCCTCCACCTCCATGGCTCAGCCTGAGCTCCAAGGCTCTGTTTGCACCCTGTGCTGGTAAAACCCCAGACACCTGGGGCTCCTGGGGCTGCCTGCAATAACACACACAAACAGCCTCAGAAACCCAGCCTGGGACAGCCACTTCCCTTCCTCTGAGGAGCCTCCTTCCAAAGAGAACCACTTCTACCTCAAACCCACCTCCTTTAAGTATCAGATCCTGCAGAGCAGCCCCTGAAGGGCTTTTTTCCTCACTTCACCCCCTCCAGCCCCATGGAGCAGCCTGGTACTGATGGGGGGGCAATGCCCACCTCGGCCTCTGCTCAGCCCCACCACACTGTGACTCCAAAAATATTAGGAGCTTGTGTCTGGCTGAAGCTTTCTGCCCAGAGAGACTTGTTCTGGAGGCATGGAGAGACACTGGAGCCATTTCTCTGGCACTGGCTTGCACAAGTTGAGCTTTGTTTGACCTTCCTCTGCTGGGTTAAAGAGCCTTGCAGTCCCCAACGTTTTCTACACAAGCAGTTGCTTGTACAGCACAACCCACTCCTCCCTCCATCTTCTTTTTGGGGAGTTAAGCAATCCAGGCTCCTTCAATCTCAACCTTCAGCTTTGTGGCCTCCAGCTTTGCCTGCCTCATTTTTTCCCCATCCCTTGCCAGAGGCCACCCCTGCAGAACCATCTCACCAGGGCCTTTTGCACAGCCCTGCTGCTCCTCCTGCCACCTGAGGGCTGTACACACACTGAGCTGCTCCTGCAGTGTGACCCTTCAATCCCTTTTTAAGTCCCTGCTTTCCAGGACCTAAACCAACCTTCCCCACTGCTCCCTGTAGAGCTTTGCATCCGACTGGGTTAAAATGCACCTTGTTTACATGGGCCCAGTTTACCAAGCAAGCTGAGTAGCTCTGCACGACTGCTCTGTCCTCATCACCATCTCCCACTTCACCAATCTGTGTCAGCTGCAAATTGGATCAGTGGTGATTTTAGATTTACTTCCAGACCATTGATTAAGTCGAATAACCAAGAGCTCCTCCAGGAGACCTATGTTCCACAAGGACTCCCAACCAGTCACTGCTTTTCTTCCCTGAGCTGTTGATAAATCAGATCCTCACCTACCTAGCAATGCTTTAATTATAATGAGGAGTGTTAGTTCAAAATAATAATAATAATAATAAGAAGAAGGTATCTCTTTTCAGTGGTGCCCTGGGATGAGATGACAGAGACAAACTGCAGAACAGGAAGTTCCACCTCAACATGAGGGAAACCTTTATTAAAAGGGTGACAGAGCAGGGGGACAGGCTTGCCAGAGAGGTTGTAGAGTCTCCTTCTCTGGAGACATCCCAAACACACCTGGATATGTTCCTGTGTGGCCTGCCCTGCTCTGGCAGGGGACTGGACTCGATGATCTCCAGAGGTTCTTTCCAACCCCAATTCTATCATAACCTATTATCAATGTGGCACCAACCTCCAAGTGGATGAGCTACCCTCAGTAACCTCACATCAACCCCAAACCAGTCCTGCTGCTTCAACCCCAGAGCAGATCCTGTTCCTTACAGTGATCAGGAGCCCAGGGCAAGGCTGAAGAGCTGGACCTGTCAGCTCCATCTCACTGCCCAGTGTCCCAGCAAACATCGATGCTATTTCCATCATCCTGCCTGATCCAGTCATTCCCTGGGGCTGGTGAGGACAGTGTGGTGCACACAGTGTTCCCATCACTATTTCAGCTGCCCTCCCACTCCTCCCAGCCCACCCTGGGGTCCCCAGCTCCATCAGCACCCCTTGATCAGAGCCCTCCTCCTCCAGACTCTTGAAGACTCTGGTGCAAATTCTTTTATGATTCCATTATGTCAAAGATCACTGTTTTGAGGAGCTGATATCTTGAATGTCTTTGCTGGCTACCAGCACATTGGCAGGTGCTGCATCCCATGATGTTATGTCTCAATCCAAATTACCAGAATTATTTATTGCACACTTCTGTAGTTTTCTACCTAATTAACAATTTTGCAGTCTCCATGTGGAATGACAGTTACTGGATTCCACCTCTTCCCAGCCCATATTTTAAAGCACTCCTCATCATGTTTACCTTGTCAAAATTGATTTTCCCACAATGTTTTCAGCTTTCCTTGTCAATTTTCTACACTCCACAACCAATCCTTGCTACTAATTGCTATAGCTCCTTCCCTTTTCCTTCCCCCTCCCCCCCACATCCCATCTCATTTATTGCTGTTTTTTCCTATTTCTAGCTGCTCTCTCCCCTTTGCCACTGCACCAGGATGGGATTTGGGGCAAAACTGTCTGTTTTCTTAGCTGAGGAATTGTGGCTCTGCAGAAAATCACTCCTGAGGGCTTGTTAACTCCTGATGGAGAGACCTGCCTGTGCCAGCCTTCAGGTCTGAGAAGCCAACCCCATCCCTCACATCCCCCAGGAGCACCAGCACCAGCAGCTTTCTGCAGCCAGGGTGGATGCTCTGATGAAGACATCCATCCCTTGGGAAATCCTGGGGGTTTCTGTCGTGCCACAGCTCAGGTTCTTTTTCCTGAGCAAGGAAATCTTTGCAGCTCACCCGTTTCATGACCCCTATCCTCTGTCAAGTGTTCTCACACCTTTTTTTGATTCCATGCCTGCTTTTGGCCTCCCTGGCATCCTGCAGCAATGAACTCTCTGCCCATGTGCTCCATGGAGAAGCACTTCCCTTTGCTTTTACATCTGCTGGTTGTTAATTTTTCCTTGAACTTCTCCTACCTGCAGGGTTATGAGAAAACATGAGTAATTGCACCCTGCTCTCTGCTCCTCTCCAATTTCACAGATCTGGGCTGCATCCTCTGTGAGGACGTGCAGCCTATTCTGCTGCAGACACTGGGCAGGTTGGGCCAGCTCTGCTGCCCCTCTCCCTGCTGGTTCCATCTCTACTGCCTTTCTTCCTGCTGCTTCCAGCTCTGCTGCCCCTCTCCATGCCTGTCTCAGCTCTGCTGCCCTTCTCCCTGCTGCTTCCAGCTCTGCTGCCCCTCTCCATGCCTGTCCCAGCTCTGCCACAGCCTTTCTACACTGGGGAAGCCTGGGGTCACACCCTTGGTTCCAATTTTGGGGTTTATCTGGTAGCAGCAGGGACTTGTTATTGATGAGAAATTTTCTGGGGCTCTCCCCAGCAGCCTTCCCCAGCCTGTCTGGCCCTGGCTGCACAGCCCAAAACCCCCCCAGCACCAGCTCCTGGCAAAGGGCTCCTCTGTCTCAATGCCCTTGACCATGAGGGTCCCACCCAGGGGTGCTGGAGGGTGATTAAGGGGACCCTTTCCCTCCTCACCCTCACTCTGCTCCCTCCTGCCTTTTCCAGCACAAACAGCTCCAAGCTCTCACCAGGACCTGTACCAAGCTGACTTTCCTTGCTAAATCCAGGGAAAACAGTCTCAGCCAGGAGGAGAGCAGTGCTGCAAGGGAGCAGGGCTGTGTGGTGCCCTCCCCCCACCACCACCCCCCGTGCAGAGCAGGGGACTGGGTGGCAGGAGATGTGTTCCCACCTGTCCCACCAGGAGCTGGGCTGTTCACAACTGAAAAACTGAAAAATCCACCCCTTGGTACCCTTTTCCTGCTGCCAGGAATGGTGCAGTGCAACAGTCCCCGAGGAGATCATGGAATCATCATAGAATCCCAGACTGGTTAGGTTGGAAGGGACCTTAAATATTGTCTAGTCCCACCCCCCTGCACGGGCAGGGACACCTCCCACCAGCCCCAAGCCCCATCCAACCCAGCCTTGAATGATGAGCTGCCCTTCTCCGCCCCCCCCCCCCCTGCCCCCAGCACTGAGTGGAAATACCCCCATGGTTTAACTACCTCCAAGAGCAGGAGCCGCGCCGGGCTCAGCCCCCGCCAGCTCCCGCTCCTCCCCGCACACCAGGAGCCTCCCCAGCCTCCCCACAGGCTGCCAAGGGCTCTTGCTTCCCCAAGAGCCACCACAAAGCAGCAACTCACAGGGCTGAACGGGAAAGGCAATGTCAGACCCACTGCCCAGAATGCAAAAAGGAGTGACAAGGGAGCCATTGTGGCACACACGGGTTAGGCAACTTCAGATGAATTCATTGAGCCCCCTCTTTGGAAACCAACCTGGAGCTAACATCCCTGCTTACTGAAAAGCAACAAAAATATTGAAATTATATATATATCTATATATAAGGCCAGGGATCATGCCCCAAACTGCACAGATCCAGCTTTTCATGAGGCTTTGCTGTGAGTGGAAATGATTTGCTGGTGTCACGTCCTGGGAGGAGAGCGGCTCCAGTGCCACACAAGGCAGGCTTTGGAGCAGCAGGCTGGGGGGAATATCATGTCCATGGAAACCAGAGCAAGCCTTGAGGAAAGCTGGGCCTGAATTGCCAAGGACCATCCGGGGCAAAGCTCTGGTTCCAGGAAGCAGGACACAAGCTCAGCTTGTGGCCAGGAGCAATCGACCATTTTACAGCTGGGCTGAGCTCCTGCTGGTGTTTTGGGGTCAGAGCAGATAGTTCTTCCCATCCTTTGCCACACTGTCCAACTGCTGCAGTGACTTCTGGAGAAGAAATCCCCCAAGAGGCAGGCCCCATCACCTGCACGTGATGGGATGTGAGAGCTCACAAGGTTCCGTGGCAGCACCATCAGGGAGGGTGTTTGCAGACCAGCAGCTCCGTGTCAGGAACCCTCTGCTCCTCAAGGACGGTGCTTCTCCCTTCTGTGCCCCTCTGGTCCCCTTTATGGTCTGGGGATCCTCTCTGCCCCAGAGGCTTGTCCCTGCCCTGCCACAGCATCTCCAGATTTTCTGAGGCACAAGGGCTAATTACAGCTTTGTAACATGGACCAAACCACGCCAGAGCTGCAGTGGCCACTAGTCCTGGATTGCTCCCTTTTAGTAAACATGAAGAAATTGAGGAGGGAACTGGCACAGAAGAAGGGAACAAGTCCCACGGGCTCTGCCTGCTTTGGACAAGGGAGTGTTGGAGCAACCAGGCAGGACAACTCCCTGTCTGGATCTCCAGCCAGCACAAGCAAGGGAGGGAGAGAGATGGACCAAGCTCTGAGCAAAGGTGGTGTCTGTGCACACCTCTCCTGCATGCAAAAGAAACATTCAGGCCTTCCCAGAATGTTGTCATTGAAGGTGGTGTCTCCTTACAAGAACTGACAGCTCAGAACAGGACTACTCAAAGACTTAAAGGCTCAGTTTTCTGATCTATCTAATGATTTGCTGGAGTCTCCTCCATCACAGCTACTGTAGCTCCACAAGGCACACGAGCAGTGGGGTGGACAGTTCTGGTCCATTTGATGCTCATGAAGTCTTGCATGATGTGCTCTGCCCACAAATCCTCATGTCCATCTCCACCCCAGTCTCTGAAGTGAGGGTTGTTCCAAACCACCCTTCACTGATGACAGATGAAGCTACAGAAGGAATCCCCAACTGGAGCAAAGGAATCCAAGAGAACCTCCCAATCCCAGGTATCACCTGGAAAGCAGCTCTTCTGGGTGGCTGTTCCCATGGCTTCCACTACTGACAATTAGCAAGTGCTGACCTTGCAGTCAGATGAGAGGTGGCTCCACGTCCTGCTGAAATAATGACAGCAGAACAGCCATCCTAAAATGGACATCGGATCCCCAGGCACTCTTTAATGAATAAATCTGGGTAAAATGTGGTCTGACTCCACACAGGTGCCCTGAAGCCTCCTGAAATTTGCATGATGCTCAAAGAAACTGCCAAAGCCTGGTGCCAACCTGCCTGGTCAGATCGAATTTATCTAACTCATAGCAAGATCTAATGCAATTAGAAACCCATTTAGACAGCCTGAGGACAGAGATTGCCCAACCTCTCAGCCTATCACAGCTCTGAGCCCCTCCAGGATGTGCAATTTGGCTTCTCTTTGGCTGAAATGAAGACTGGAAAGGAAAATATGGAAATAAATCATCCAAAGGGTGAATGAGAAAAATCTAAAGGGGTCATCATCTTCACTGGAACAATGTCTGAATTGAACTGACCATGGTGTCCTGAAATGTCTCTCACCTTCAGACTGATAATGGAGCCATTTTGTAGATAGTTGGGATGGAAAGGAAATTGCTCAGGACACAGAAGGTGGGCTCATAATCACATGAAAACCATCTGAAGATCCCAGGGAGGAAAAGGTTCCAGGACTGGGAGTAACACTTGAATAAAGCCCTCAAGGAGCCCAACAGCTGCAGAGTGAGAAAATAATGCTGGGAGAATAATGAGCTAATCTGGCTCCCAGTTGCACCCAGTGGAGCTGACAGATAGTACTGAAAGCTCTGGGGAGAGCAGGGAGGGGGGCAAGCTCTACAGTCAGGACTTCCAAAGAAGAAAAAGAGAGATAACCAGGAATGCTTCAATGGAAGATTTTGCATGAAAAAAAAAAAGTGCCAATTTGTTGAAATCAGATCATTTTTCAAGTGAGTTCCTTGTTTCAAAGTTGGAGCAGGGAGGGTATCTTTGCTGACATGTAGGAATGAAAAACTGATGCTCTTGCAAAGGTAACTTGCACTTCAGAAGTCAAGCCAAATATTCATGAGGAAGCTAAATTCAAAAGGGTCAGTCAGAATCAGGCATTTAGAAACTATTAGGAAATACATAAATGTATTTATCCATCTGTATCCATTGACTCACTTGAGCCAAACTAGGGGGAAAAAAAGCTATTGCTGGTTGTTCTGAAATGGAGGATTTCCCTCTGATCAACCCTGTGCTGTAACCACTTCTGTTTCCACAGGCAAAGAGCAGAAGCTCTTCCTGCTTGGACAAGGATTTCTCTCTGTTCCATAAGCCTGGGCACCATCAGCAGAGCCCTCACTCCAGTGGGCTGCAACCAACCTGCACCAGATGATGGATGATGATACCAGGTAAGACAAGCCTTCATCTGGAGAGACTAAGCAGGTAAGACAAGTGGTATTTTAAGGCTTGTTAAGGCCACTTATCTTGGCTGCACTGGTTTTACTGACACGGGACCCTGGATGACCTGTCAAGTTCTTGGGCCAGACCTCACAGATCCTGGCTCAAGAAAAATGTCCTGAACGTTAGAGAAGGTGTCTGAGCTCTCTTCTCTAGGCAAGAGACATCCTGAATAGTCCCTAATAAACTGTCATCTACTTGAAATCCTTGGAAAGAAACCAGCCCAAGCTCCTCCAGACACTCCCAGGGCCTTGAATCACAACAACCCAAAAGGTCTTGCCCAGCCTGAATAATAACGAAGGGCTCTTCAAACATCTGATTTTGCTTTCTTCTGGGCTGGAGAGCTTTTGATGAAGAAGCAGGAAGATTAACAGATTAGTGTAAGAGGAACATCAGACATCACATTAGCACGAGGCATAGAGCAGGGATCTGAGTCCTGAGCTCAGACAAGTTCCACCCCCCCAGCAGGGATGGCTCTGGCAGAGCCTCCCTGGCAGCAGCTTTGCAGCTGCTAGAGGAGTTTGGAGCATGTGAAAATCAGGCCACATGGGAGCTAAATAGCTCCAGGCTTTCAGGTTGCTGGGGCCTTGGGAGACAGTGTCAGAGGAGCTGAATCAGGGCACTCAGCTCCAAGGGAGAGGTGGGGATGTGCTGCCCTCTCAAAAACGATGGCTCCAAAGATGGGTTTGGTGACACCTGCCAAGATCAGCAGCTGCCCAGATAGTAGATCAGGAGGTGGGTGTTTCACAAGCAAAGAAGGATGTTTACCTCCTGGGGCAGGGGCACCTTTAGGGATCTTTGGGCAGGACCCACGAGGCATGGCTGGGAATGCCAAAAGGGATGAGAAAAGGTAGGAGTTTTCTGCTGCCCTCCTACAGGTCATGGCCACAAACCTACCCTCCCACCCACTCCTTCCTGTGGGTATCTGAAGGACTGAGGCAGTAAACAGCTTACACCACGTGGAGATGTTGATGCAAAACACCTAGGAGATGTTTTGAAGGGATGCTGGGGAGTTGTTTTCTTTCTGTTCCTTTGTCTGAGCTCATGAGTGCTCAACCACAGGGTTGAGTCAGGAATTCCACTAGGAAAAGAAACCTACACTACTGGTGGGATGTGGAAAGCAGGTCCTCAATGCTGCAGAGTGAGACCTCCAGGGAAATTGCAGGAAGTCAGAGAGATTGCAAGGCCTATGGGGGACCTACTGGGGGGAAGCAAGAGTGGGTCTGAGTCACAGGTGACCCTGGCTCCTAGAGCTGAAACTGAGACTGAGCTTCATCCAGGTTGGACACTGCAGCTATCATCCCACGTGACAAGAATCATAGAATCAGACTGGCTTGTGTTGGAAAGGGACCTTCAAGATCGTTCCATTCCAACCCCCTGCATGGGCAGGGACACCTCCCACCAGCCCAGGCTGCTCCAAGCCCCATCCAACCTGCCCTTCAACACCCCCAGGGATGGGGCAGCCACAGCTTCCCTGGGCAACCTGGGCCAGGCTCTCACCACCCTCACAGCAAAGAATTTCCTCCTCATGTCTCACCTCAATCTCCCCTCTTCCAGTTTCCATCCATCCCCCTCATCCCATCCCTCCCTGCCCTTGTCCCAGGTCCCTCCCCAGCTTTCCTGGAGCCCCTTCAGGCACTGGAAGCTGCTCTCAGGTCTCTCTGGAGCCTTCTCTTCTCCAGGCTGAACACCCCAACTCTCCCAGCCTGGCTCCAGAGCAGAGCTGCTCCAGCCCCTGATCATCTTTGTGGCCTCCTCTGGACTCACTCTAAGAGCTCCATGTCAAAAGCTTAGAGGGACCAAGGGGGACCAAGAAGAAGAGGGAGACCAAGGTGCCAGAGGTAGCTTGTGCCCCTGCAGCCAGGTTCAATCCTTCTCTGTCTCAGCAGAGCAGACTACAGGCTTCCTAGGGCACTGAAGGAGCAGAGAACTGTGTGAAGAATCCATTTTGGAGTAATCTCCATTGACCATCTTGGTTTCTCCCAGGAGCAAAACTTGGGTTGAGTAATTGCAGCTCAGCCAGACTGGCTTGCAGGGCTCTCCTGTGGCAATGGGCTGTGCCCAGGGTTTCATGGGCAGGTGCTCTAACAGGACAGGTATGTGTGGGGATGGAGGGTGGAGGGCAAGGCAGGAGCTTTGGGCTTGGTACAGAGCTCAGCTGCATTCAGAATAACATAATGGCAAGAGAGAAATCTGGCAGTGCATTGCAGGGGCAGAAGGTCCAAGACCTCACAAACCATGCTGAGGAGCTCCTGCTGTTTGTGACCCATCCCAGCACAGCCCCAAGGGAGCCTTGCACACGATTCACACTGGGAGTTCTGAGTGGAAACCAGCTCTGGGGACACACACACCCCCCCACCATCCACCTCTTCACTGCTGCCCCACACCCTCCTGGAGCTACCCTCCCCACCTCCAGCTGACACAGTTCCCAGGGGCAGATCCCCTTAGCTCCACGTGTCCTTTAGCCCCTGCTCTCCCCTGCAACACCCCACCCCCTCCTGCCCTACATCACACACCCTCTCATTACCCCAGCCTCCTCCATCCCACCTTCTCATTACCCAAGCCCCCTCCATCCCACCCTCTTGTTACCCCAGCCTCTTCCTTCCCACCCTCTCATTACCCCAGCCCCCTCCATCCCACCCTCTCATTACCCCAGCCTCTTCCATCCTGCCCCAGAACATCCCAGCTCTATCCTCACCCCACCTTCCACCCACATCCCACCCTCCACCCTCCATCTCCCTCGCCACCCTCGGCCACTTTCTGGGCGGAGGGACCACAGAGTCCCTGGGGGGACACCTGGTGACAGCAGCAGGTTTTTGCCCCAGGGTTGGGGTGAGGGCTGTGGCAGGGCTGTGCTGGCAGGGAGCAGCCCTGCAGCTGAGAGCCCAGCCGAGCGGGCACAGCAGTGCCAGGAATATCAATCAGGGCAGCTCGGAGCTGCCCACACAGCCTGAGCCTCCAGCACACACACTGCTGGGCCACCAGGGCCAGCAGACAGGAGACTTTTTCCCTTTTAGAGGGAAAAAATCTTAGAGGGATATAGCTGAGGGAACTGGGGTTGTTTTAGCCTGGAGAAGAGGAGGCTCAGGGAGGACCTTCTCACTCTCTCTTCAACTACCCAAAGGGAGGTTGTGGTCAGGTGGGGTCTGGGCTCTTTTTCAAGGCAACTACCAACAAGAGGAGAGGGCCTGGCCTGAAGCTGCTCCAGGGGATGTTTAGGTTGGATATTAGGAAGCACTTCCTCATGGAGAGGGTGATTACACTGGAATGGACTGGCCAGGGAAGTGGTGGAGGTACCATCCCTGGAGGTGTTCCAGGAAAGGCTGGAGGTGGCACTTGGTGCCATGGTCTGGAGATGTGGTGCTGCTGGTCATAGGCTGGACCTGATGATCTGAGAAGTCTTTCCCAGCCTTGTTGATGCTGTGATTCTGAGATGCTGGTGGGGAAGGGGGAGGTGACTGCTTGAGCAGAGCAGGGGGAGACATCAGGAGAGGGGGGTGAAGAGGAACAGATAAGATTGTGAAAGAAAGAAGGGAAGGTGAGGGGGAAGAACAGGAGAAGTCACCCAGATCCAAGCTGAGGAAGCCTGGGTGCACCTCAGAGCAACGCTGGCTCCAAATGCATCAGGCAGGGGGTCAGAGAAGGGAGAGGAAGAGGAGGGCAGGGAGCAAGGAGCAGGATCTAGCTCAGCAGGCTGGGGAAGAGGAGAAGTGGCCAGAGCTGCCAGCCAGCAGGCAGCCTGACCTGATTCGAGGAGCCCCAGGTGGGCAGCACAGGCTGGGCCATCCTCTGAGGGAGCCAAGGATGAGGTCCCAAGCACTGGTGGGGCCAGAGACTGTCAGGCAGAAGAAAATCAATGCTCTCCTCAATGGGACAGGGACAGTAAGTGCCATCACTGCCTCCTTGCAGAGGAGTTGTCACCTGCCCGAGGCTGCAGGCTGTGTCCACCCTGCTGTCACCTCCTGCCACACACAGGCCTCTTACACCTGCTGCCACCACTCCACACCACACACAGCCCCATGCCATCCCTCCCCGTGGTACCAGCTGGGTGCCCCCTTCTTCTGCCCCACAGCCTGTACCCCCCCTGCCACCTCCCCACCCCTCCATGGGGTCCTGGTAGCAAACCCCTTTCTGTCTCCTGCCACACACGGAGCACAGGCTGGGTACACCCTGCTGTCACCTCCCACACTGTCTCAGGCTGGACCAGCTCATGTCCCCTGGCTGAAGCTCTCCATTCTGAGATCCCAAGAACCTCATGGTGCTCTCCCAGGTGTGGGCACCCCTCCCCACCACAAACCAGAGTCCTCCAGGAGCCACTGTGCAGTCCTGGCCTTGCTGGTGGGGCTCTTAGCAGCCTCACCAGCCCCCTAGAAGCCAGCAGATACAACCCACTCCTTGCCCCACAAGCACCCAGTGATGTTCACAAACAACTGTGAATCCCCAGTTGTTTTGCAGAGCCCAGCCACCCTCCCCAGCACAGCCCAGGCTCAGCCCCTCACCAACACGCTCCCTCACTTAGTCTTCACATGCCAGAGCCAAATCTGAACCAAGTGCCACAGATCCCGGGAGCAGGAGCTGGTTTGCAGTGCCTAGGAACTGCTCCCAGCTCACTGACTTTCTGAAACTGGGGAAAAACAGGGCAGGTCCCTCATGAACCCTCAGCTCCATCTGTGGCTCGTTACTGGATCCATTTATCAGCTCATTCCACACGAGCGACCTTGAGAAAATCCACTGACCTGGGACAGTAGGACACTTTCCCAGACATCTGCCAACACCTAAACCCGCAATTTATGGAGACTCTAAGCTAAATTTTAAACCAAGACAATTCCATTTCTGTCCATTACAGCTAAAATACTCCTCTTCCTTCCCATCCTGCAGAGAGCAACGAACACTGCCCTGTGCTCCGGAGCCTGCGGGCAGGTGCTCTGCTGAGCACACTCGAGTGAGCACCACTCCAACCAGCTGCTCAGATGGTGGGGGGCTGGAAGGAACCCCCCGGGGCAGTTTTGGGTTTGTGCAGCTGGGAAAGGATGCAGCATAACCCTCCCCAAACACACACCCAGTATAAAAAAATGGCCTAAAGGAGGGAACCTGGGAGAGGGGCAGAAGCAAGAGACGCTCCCCATCAAAGAGCTGCCGAGAACAAGGAAGGAAGGGAAACTTCTCTCAGAAAGTTCCCAAAGGGAAGCAGATAGCAAGGCTGTGCCAAGCCCCCAGACTGCCCTGCCCAGCCCTGCAGGGATTAGTTATTTAGGTGGTTGCTGGTGTCGCCTTTCCTCCTCTGCAGCCATCACATCTCCCCGCAGGTCCCAGCCCTGCCTGCCTAGGAGGCCCAGACACTTCCTGGATGGTTCAAGATAAAACTTTAGGCTGTTAGCAAAACAAACTAGGAGGCTGTGAGAGCCAAGGCTGGCACAGGGCTGAAACCACCAAAGCCAGAACCACTGGTTTCCCCAGATGATCTAATCTCCACCAGTACCTGAGTTCCTCATCTCCAGCAGCCTGGTGCGGCTGGTTGGAGGCCCTGGGGAAGAGGTGAAGCTGGTGTGACAGGCACAGGGGTGTCTGCCCCAGTTTTCAAAGGAATAACATGAGAAAGAGGGAGGAGTGGATGTGGAGGGGAAGTCCCTGAGATGTGGTGCTTGGCTGGAGGGAGAGGGGTGTAGGACAGCCCCATCCAGGGCCTGGGGAAGGGGTGCAGGATCCAAGATCCAGCAGGAAGAAATTCTTTGCTGTGAGGGTGGTGAGAGCCTGGCCCAGGCTGCCCAGGGAAGCTGTGGCTGCCCCATCCCTGGCAGTGTTGAAGGGCAGGTTGGATGGGGCTTGGAGCAACCTGGTCTGGTGGGAGGTGTCCCTGCCCATGCAGGGGTGGGACTGGGTGATCTTTAAGGTCCCTTCCACCCCAAACCAGTCTGGGTTTCTGTGATCTCTCCAATCTGGAGACAAGAGCCTGAGCAAGCCCCACAGCAGCTGCATCACCCCCAGCCTGCCCACCAGGAGGGGCAGGACCATCTTCACGGGGAGCAGGGGGCTCCGTCACCCTCCCAGCTGCACCCCTGCCTGGGAAGACCCCTCCCTGGCTGCCAGGGGGGC
>NW_009953903.1:173767-175572 GCF_000747805.2 Chaetura pelagica
CCCCGCCGGCAGGATCCAGGTCATGCCAGGCAGGGATCGACCTGCTCCTCCACACACACTGGCTTGGGGAGGTGGCTGGGTCCAAAAAGGACCTGAGGAGGAACCAGGAAAAGCTACACAGAGGGGTAGTGGGGTGGAAGAAAGCTGGGCTGGCTGGTCCATAGCTGGGACCTGTGTCCACGTGTGTGGACATGCATATGCTGTGACCTGTGTCCTGGGGGGAGGGATCTCATCAGAGGGCCAAGAAGTGACTGGAGGTGGGACATGTCAATCTGCAGACAGGGGTCAGTACTATGAGGCCTGGGGGACTGGCCACACTGGGACACTGTGGAGGGCTTGTGGAGATAGCTGGCCCACGTGAGCATCACTCTGCAGGGCCTGAGTGCTCCAGTGGCTTAGGACATGGAAAACATGCCCGGGAAATTGCCTGGGAGCAAGAGCATCTTCAGGGGCAGCAGGGAAAAATAAGGCACAACTGGTCAAAAATAGAAAACTTTATTGAAGTCAAATCCAACAGGGCAGCTGAGCTCAGCCCCACGGCAGGAGCCCAGCCTGCCACTCACTGGGGTACAAAGATGGGAGCAGGGGTCTCCGTGGGGCACCGAGGGTACAGCGCAGTGGGGCAGCGGGTGCTCCTCACCCACAGTGCCCAAGGAAGAAGGCAAAGCCACAGACACTCATCCCCCCTCTCCCTCCCTAGCTAGTGAAGGACAGACCCGACAGGCGCCAAAGCAGAGAGATGTGGTGCAAGCTAACTGGGAGACAGCCTGAGGAAAGTGGGTCCTGCAAGCTCTGGGCTCCCCCCGTGACCTCCAGGAACAGCTCCAAGCTCCAGTGCACACCAGCCAGCAGCCCATCCCTGCCCACTCCGCAGCCAAGACCGACCTCTGCCCGGCCCCCGCACGCAGCAGAAACCCCCAGCTGGACCAAGAGCAGTGACCCCACGGCAGCAGAGCCCCCCCGTGCCCCTCCTCCAGCCCCAGCACAGAGCCAGACCCATGCTGTGCCACCTGGCAACCAGGAACCACTCTCCCCCTCCTTGGCAGCACGGCTCCCGCAGAGCTGGAGCTCCGGGCCCGATGCTGGCGCTGCGGGAAGGCCGGTTTTCATGGCACTGGTTGTGGCAGAGGGCCCAGGCCCGGGGGAAGCCAGAGCCCGAGCCTGGGAAAAAGGCAGAGCTTTGCTCCTCCACCCAGCCCCACCTGCCTGGGCAGCCACGGCGGGTGCAGAACTCCCTTTGGGGTGGCTTTGCACAAGGATGGTGAAAGATTCAGCCACACCAGCCGAGCCAGGCTGGCAAGAGCACAGATAACACCTTCCTGACATCTCCCTGGTCCGGGCAGGGCTGGGGACAGGCTGCCCAGGACCATTCCCACCTGCCCCTGAGCCAGGCCAAGCGGAGGGGTGGAAAGACGGAAGGACAGGAAGATGGGCACTGCCCTCCTCAGTGCTCTCAGACCCGGTCCCAGAGGGGACCTGGGCAGGTGGAATTCCCTCCCCGGAGCTCCACATGCAGAGGCACACACATGCAGCACCCTTCACGCCACCATCACCCAGGCAGCGCCACCAGGACCCAGCCCCGGGCGCTCTGACAAAGGCTCCGACATTTGGGATGGGGGATTTTCTTTGGCCTCCCCCGCCCTTTTCCCACCAGTCCCCTCCCCACACCCAGGCTCCGTGGCTCGGCTGCAGGGTGTAGTCCTCCAGCAGCCCCCCCAGGCCAGGCACGCGGGGCTGGGGGCCAGTCCAGGCTCACTCCCACACCTCTGTCCAGATGGCTCCCCGGTGCAGGGGCGGAGCCGCTG
>NW_009953903.1:175632-180743 GCF_000747805.2 Chaetura pelagica
TGTTGCTTCGTGTAGGCCGAGGGTGACTGATGCTGGAGCTGGATGGAGGGCAGCGGCGAGTTGGAGCGGTAGTGGCGACCCAGGTCTGGGCTGCCCGGGGGGTAGTTGAGGGGCAGGTGGATTCGGGGACTGTCACTGACAGAGTCATTCATGAGGTTGAACTTGAGTGATTTCTGCAGCCCTGTTTCCTCCTCATCCTCTGTGGGCTTGGGCGGCTTCGGAGACTTGCTCTTCTTCACCTTGCTCTTGCTCTTGCCACTCTTGCTGGCCTGCTTGGGCGTGTACAGATCCTTGGTCTCCTTCTTGCCTGCCTGGTAACCACTCTTGGCCTCCCGCTGCCGGCAGTAACGCACCAGGACGACCAGCACGATGACCAGGGTGACGGCCACGATGCCAGCGATGACTCCGAAGAGGATGTTGCTTCGCTGTTTGCTGCGCTCGTACTCAGGGTCTCCGGCGATGTCGATGTCGAGCGGCGTGTCCAGGCTGTGGCCCACCAGCGTGTCCAGCAGCGTGCGGTTGGCCAGCGTCTCGTTGACGTAGAAGTGCACCAGCGCCGTGCCGTGCCGCGAGGGCTTGCCCTTGTCGTTGACCCGCACGACCAGGCGGTGCAGGCCGTGGTGCTTGCGCAGGATCTCCTTCTCCAGGGTGATGTCTCCGCTGTGCGGGGAGATCTGGAAGAGCTCAAAGGGGTTTCCTCCTGTGATGCTGTAGATCAGCTCTGCGTTGACCCCGGAGTCGATGTCCTCTGCCTTGACCTTGCTCACCTGCTGCCCAGGGCTGGTGTGGGGCAGGATGTGTTTGTAGGTGGCATTGGAGGGTGAAGTGATGAAGGGGGCATTATCGTTCTCATCCAAGACGTTGATGGTCACCCCCACATAGGCAGACCTGGGAGGATCCCCACCATCCACCGCCTTGAGTCGGAAAGTGTACGTGCTCTGCTGCTCCCGGTCAAAAGAGATGCTGGAGAGGATGGTGCCAGTGCCATTCTGGATGACAAAATCCCCGTTGTCTTGCTCCACCGACAGCTGGATGCGGGCGTTTTCTCCTTTGTCAGCATCGATCACCGTCACCATGCCCACAGGGCTGAGAGGTGGCATGTTCTCCATCACTGAGAAGTTGTAGCCGCTCAGCATGAATTTGGGGTCGTTGTCATTCCGGTCCATGACGTTGATGGCCACAGATGCTGTGCCCTTGAGGGTGGGGCTGCCCTTGTCTGCTGCCACCACCAAGAACTCGTAGCGCTCCCGCTGCTCTCGGTCCAGCACCGCCTTCACCCGGATCTCCCCAGAGTCAGGGTCAATGCTGAAGGAGCCCTTGGAGGAAGGGTCCGTCACGAGAGAATAAACCAGCTGGGCGTTGGAGCCGCTGTCGGCATCGGTGGCGCTCACCTCCATCACCAGGTCATCAGGCTCGTTGTTCTCAGGGAAGGCCACCTCGGTGAAACTCTGGCTGAAGACAGGTGCGTTGTCATTCACGTCCACCACCTGCACCTTCAAGGAGTTGGTGCTGGAGAGGGGCGGGTTCCCTGAGTCCCCTGCCACAATCTCAATCGTGTACTCCTTCACCGACTCATAGTCCAGCGGCGTGGTGGTCTGCAGGAAGTACTTCTTCTTGCTGTCACTCCCCGTTTCGCTAGCCTGCCGCAGCTGGAACGGAACATCACCAGCCACCACACAGGTCACCACAGCGTTTTCACCCTCATCTCGGTCAGACACTTGCACCAGAGCCACTGCTGTCTCTACTGGCACGTCCTCCGAGATGTTCGCCATGCCATCCTGGTGGGTGACAAGCCCTATGCCTCGAATCTCTATGGAGGGCGCGTTGTCGTTCATGTCCTTGATGGTGACCACCACCTGGGTGCGGGCGCTCCTGGGGCTGGCACCCTTGTCCTTGGCCATGACCGAGAACTTGAGGGTGCCCACGTCCTCGCGGTCAATGGGCCCCTGGACGGTGATAAGCCCCGTGGCGCGGTCCAGGCGCAGCAGCCGACGCACCATGTCCGAGGCCTGGTGGAAGGAGTACTCGATCTCGGCGTTGGCGCCCTGGTCCGAGTCGTTGGCCTTCACCTGTGGGGCGGAGGGAGGAGAAGGGGTGAGCGGGAGAACCAGGCATCTCCTCACGCGGCTGCGGCCTCCTCTGGGGGGGGAAAAACCAGGATTTCCTCTTCTGGGGCCAAGGACTGTGGGGCAAAGAGCCTGGGACCATCTGGGAGCGGCCCTCCGGGCACCCAGGCTTTTCCTTGCTCTTCCGGAGAAACCGGCTGGGCCAGTTTGCCGTGCTCCCCTCCCTGCACGCAGAGAATCCTGCAGAGAATCCTCCGGGAACCCTTGCCGTGACCCAGGCAGCAGCGGGGAGGGAAGTCTCTGGCTGTGCCTGCTCCCCCAAACCCTCCCCAAAGAGGGGCTGAAGCCTGGGTGAGGGGAAGGGCGAGGAGGAGGGAGGCGAGGATGTGCGGAGCTGCAGCAGCTCCATCCCAGCAGTCAGGGATGCAGCCCAGCAGGGAACGGGGCTGCTGAAGCTCCGCGCAGCTCCAGCCATCCCTGCCTGCCCGTCAGGAGCTCTGCCTTCCCAGGAACCTGCCTCTGTGCCTATTATTTGCTTTCTAAAGAAGATGAGGTTTGTCTAACATTTGCCTCCCTAATCCACTCCCCGAGCAGCCTCTTCTCTGCACCATTTGCTGCTCCGCCGTTATCTTGCTCAGCAGATTTGGATGGAGAACGAAAAGTTGTTAAATGTAAATTCCACCTTTTACCTCCACTCACAAAAAAAAAAAAAAAAGGCGGAAGTCATTTTCCCCCTGAAAGATAAAAGCTGAGCAATGGCAACAGCAGCATCTCAGCCCATTCTCTTCCCCGGCCGCACAGCTCCCTTATCTGCTTTTCCAACTTCCATTCTCTTCACAGTGAAAAATGAATTCTTCAAAAAATTCACATCAGAATTAGCAAGCAGATGAGAGCTGGCCACGCTCGCTTATTAAGATGGCAGCTGCAGATAAACAGATGTCAGCTACTATCATCTCAATGGCCCCTCCAAGCCAAATCCACTGAGATCCAACCCCCTCGGGCTCCCTGGGCCAGTTTGCCCCACTGCCTGAGACTGGGCAGAGCCCCTGGCCCCTGCAGAGAGCAGGGCACCCCCGGAGCCATGGGCAGCCCCCCCAGACAGGCAGCAGGGATGCTGCCTGCCCCCATCTCCTGTGTGAGCCCGAGTTTCCATGGAGCCACCAAGGGAATGCGACTTATGAAAGGGTCTATGTCTTGTCTGCGGGCAGCATTGAGACCAGCTGGGCATGAAGCCAGAGCCTCCACAGCCCTTGGGTCCCAGCCCTCTCTGTAACCCACAGCCTTGCTCCCGCACACCCCCCAGCCCTGCTGCTGCCCCCCAGCCCTGTCCTGCAGCCACCACTCCAGCTGCATCTCCTTGCACTTATATGTGACATCTCAGGGACCTGCCTGCCCGCTGGTGACGCTGTGGCTTGCGACCCTTCCAACCCTCCTCCCTTGGGGAACCATAGCAGCAAGTGGCAACAAGCTCCCCAGCTTATCCCTGCCACACCCAGGGCAGGAGAAGCATGCCCCCCCCCTACTCACCTGAAGGACAGAGTGCCCCACGGGGCTGTTTTCAGAGAGCTCAGCCTCATACAGGGCCTTCTCGAACTTGGGCGCGTTGTCGTTCATGTCCAGGATGGTGATGCGCAGCAGGGCGCTGCTGGCCCGCGGGGGGTTGCCCCCATCCTGCACCTTGATGGTCAGATCGTACGAGTCCCACTGCTCCCGGTCCAGGTTCCCCATCACAATCAGCTGCGGCTGCTTCTCGTCCTGATCCTCTGCCACTTGCAGCCCAAAGAGCTCCTGTGCCTCCGGACCAGCCGTCAGCTCGTAGGAGGCAACACCGTTGGGACCTGTGTCCCGGTCCATGGCCACAGGGATGGAGAACAGTGTCCCGAGGTTGGTGTTTTCAGGGATGGAGATCGTGAGAACAGGTGAGGCAAAATTGGGGGTGTTGTCATTGATATCGAGCACCTCTATCTGCCCCTCGAGCAGGCGGGGGCTGCTGCTCATCAGGTCGGTGATGGACACTTCAAACTCCAGGAAGCAGGGCTCTCCGGGCAGGAGGTGCTGGCACTCCCGCAAGCTCTCCCGGTCTATGGGGGTCTCTGTGGTGTAGATGTCTCCAGTCTTGCCTTCCACACGTAGGTAGGGGGCCCCCACTTCCAGCTTGTAGAGATGCCCCACATCTGGGAAGCCGTAGTCGGAGGCCAAGCTCCCGATGCGGGTGTTGGGGGGTTGTTCCTCCTGCACTTTGTAGACCACGCGAGTCCCGGAAACAAGGGCAGGGAGCTGTAAGAGGAGCCACAGGCCCAGGCAGGATGCCAGCGGGTCCATCCTGCGCTGCAGGGGAGCTGGAAGGAGACACAGACACCAGAGGTCAGGCAGCCCAGGGCCTCCCACCCTGCTCTGCCCCAGCCCACACCCCTCAGGGCATCCGTTTGGGTGCAGCCGCTTGTGCAGGGTCCCCAGAGCACCCCCCCCAAAGGCTCTGGGGGCTCCCCTGGCAGGGCTGGCCCCAGCCTGAGCAACCTCCACAAGCAAGTGCCCAGGAGACCCAGTCCTGGCTTGCACCAGGTTCCTGCACTGCCCTGGAGGGAGCCACCCAGTCATTGAAACCTCAACCCCAGCTTCCTGCAGGTTACAGGAAGCCACTCCTGCCACTGTCCACCCTCTTCGTCACCACACAAGCTGTAATTAGACCCAAGGAGGCACACCAAGAGAGGCCTGCTGGGCACCAGCCAGGCTCAACACAGGACCTTGTGTGCCATGCACTGCAGGGCCACTGCCCAGCATGCAGGGTGGGGACACGGGGCACTGCATGCCACTGCCAGCCCCGTGGGAACAGGGCCACCAAAGGGGAGGGTGGGGGCTCTGTCTGCTCTGTAGGGATGCAGGGCTGCCACCCACCCACACTGCAGGGACACTGGGCACTGCAGGGATGCAGGGCTGCCACCCACCCACACTGCAGGGATGCAGGGCTGCCACCCACCCACACTGCAGGGATATGGGGGAATGCCAGGATACAGAGCTACTGGCCCATTCATGACTGCAGGAATG
>NW_009953903.1:181025-184308 GCF_000747805.2 Chaetura pelagica
CAGGAATGCTGGGCACTGGCTGCACTGCAGGAGTACCAACCATTCCTAACTGCAGGGACACCAGGCACTGCCTGCACTGCAGGAATCCCACCCATCCATCACTGCTGGGACAGCAGGCACTGCCACGTCAGGGACAGAGCAGCACTGCCCTCCCTGCACAGCCAACACAGGAGCACTGCCAGCCTCACTGCACTGCAAGGCACGACCACAGCACCACGCACCCAGCACTGCAGAGATGCAGGAGCCCTGGACATCACCCATCCTGCTCTGCACATGGGGCACTGCCAGCCCCTTGCAGAAGAGGAGCACTGCCCACCCCTGTGTTAAGGGCACCCAGAGCTACTTCCTACCCTGCACTGCAGTGCTGTCATGCCTGTGTCCCCCCCCACCCCGGGGAGCAGCAGCACTGTACAGCCCCAGCACACTGCAGCAGTGGGCACAGCATCCCCCCTCTGCTGCACAGTCACCAGGCAACCTCACACCCTGCGCAAGCAAATGCTGTTCCCATCACTCACTGCAGACACACTGTTCCTTCCCATTCCCTCCGCCTCACACTGGGACACCTCACTGGGTGCCCACCCAGTGGCACCATCCCCCCCCCACCTGCTGCCCAGGCAGTGACAGGAGCACAGCCCCCCTGCATTGCAGAGAGCCACACTGCACAGGCTGCACCGCAGGCACCCAGCCACTGCAAACCTCCTCCCAGTACCCACACGCTGCAGAGGCAGTGCCAGGCGCCCCGCCAGCCCCACAGCCCGTCCCCTTCCGCGCCAAGTCACACTCCCTGTCACCAAGCCTCCGCCTAGTGCTGTGCCTGGACACCAGCTTTCCTCTCCCTGCTTTCCCTTCTGGGAACATACCTTCCTCCTCCAGCACCTGGGTGCACCCATGCAGCTTCTACTGAGCTGTGAGCAAGAAGGGGTGCAGGGGGAAGGGGTGCAGAGGGAAGGGGTGCAGCCCAGTCACCAGCATTCAGAACACCCACTGGTTGGATGCCCCAAAAATAAACAGCTACGAGCACCTGCCCCCCATCAGCCACCCTCTCTCACCACTCCCACCACTCCCTCTCTCCACAGCCTGCACCCAGCTGGCAGGATGGATGAGCCATCCCCATCGTCCCCCCTGTGTGGTGCCACGTAACAAGTGCCTGATTCCTGGTACCAATCCCAGCATCTCACAGCTCCTCAACAAGTGGAGCATCCTGCACTGTCCACCCTGGTACTTCCCACAAGTCAGCAGCTCCCAGTCCCTCCACCCCTTTGCTTCCCCATGGATGCCTGCTTCATTGCATGGCACGGAAGAGAAGAGCTCTCCCTCCACAGGGGAAAACACATCTCTGGTTCTGGAGATAAAATGATGGTCCTGAAGCCTCTGCTCCCGTGTTCTGCAAGCATCCTGTCCGTGAGGAGCAGGTACTCCCACCTCACTGAGGGCACATAGAACTGCCCAGACTGCTGCTCTGTGCCGTTACCTCTGGGTACAGCCCCGGGAGGAAGGGAAGAGGGAAACAAGACTTCTGCCATCCCTGCATGGGATGGAGGAGGGAAGAAGCAGAGCAGAAGCACAACACACCCAGACGGCCAAAACCCACCAACGTGTGTCTGCGCCGAGTGTGCACATACCTGTGCACTATGAGCAGCTGGGTGTGTGTGCACCTGCCCGGGGCACAACCGCGTGTCCGCAGGAGAAAGTGCCGGTGTGCACACGTGTGCACTACCTGGGTGTGCCCGCGTGCCACCCGTGTGCACCAGGGGCTGGCAATTCCTGCACCAGCACACGTGTGCGTGCGCCGAGCCACGCGTGTGCCTGCGCATGTCCCTGTCACCACCCGGTGCAGCTGGGTGATGTCACCCCGGGCGGGGGCCTTGCACTCTGTGTGTGTGTTTGCACACCCTGGCAGGGTCACACGCGTGCCCTCCCCCTCCCCACTTGCCTTCATGGGGTGACCAAACCCACCCTGAGCTTCATCACCCCCACGGCCCTGCGCTCCCTTCGGAAATGGCTGTGCCAGAATATCCCCTTGGAAATGCTCTGTCCATTTGTGTTGGAAATGGTGAGGACAGGGAGAAGGGGAAGATGTGCAGCCCTGGCCACTGGGAAGGCAGTCCCAGAGGATGCCCGGGCCTGGATGCCCGGGCCTGCCACCAGGCTGTTTGCACAAGTCTGTTTGCACGAGGCTGGGCCGTGCTGCCGATGACGTAGCCTCGCAGAGAGGTGGAGGGTGGCAGGTAAAGGTGAAAGTCCCAACGCGGGGTGATGCCTCACATGGCCCTGACTGAGCCAGGAGGGAGGGCCCCGGGAGCAGAAAACAGCCCAGGAACCCTGTGCCAAGCTGGAGGAGGAAGGGAGTCACCCAAGGGTGCCCAGCACCCACATCTTCAGCTCGGAAAAGGAGGCTGGAGCCTGAACCCAAGCCCCGTTCCCGCAGGTGAAGGAAATCGCTGAAGCAGGAAGAACAGAAGGGCTGGGAAGCCAAGAGGGACCATCAGCCCATCAGGGAATGCCCCCCGGGCTCAGGGAATGCCGCGGGCTGAGGGGCCCGGGTTCGCAGAGGTGAGGAATCCTGCCCCGGGCTGCGAATGACACAGCGCAGAGAGAGCCCAGAGCTGGGCGTGAGGAGGAGGAGGAGGAAGGAGCCTCCACCAGCAGGGAAAAGCACGTCTGTGCAGGAGACAGAGGCTTCCCAGGGGCCAGTCCAAGGCATGGGGCTATTTTCCCATGGGATCTAAGGACCATCCCACACTTTCTTCCCCAGTGCCAGGCACCTTCTTTTTTTTTGTTGCTTCCCCGACCTGCTGGCAGGGCACCGAGCGCTTAAAAATAAAAAAACCCCTCCCAAAACAACTATTCCTCCGCACACACACGATTCTCCCTACGGGGAGAGTGTGAGAGACCGAACCACATGAGAGAGGCGTTAGTCACGCTGCTTAATGCATGACTGGGAAGCTCTCGGAGGACTCTGCCCTGCGAGATCCTGCAGGATCCAGCCCTTCCACACCGAAAAAATATATAAAAGCAAACAAAAATAATCATAATCATAATAAAAAGCCCTAATGAGAGGGAGGTTATAAAGCGCCGAGGATTGGAGGAACTGCCGGAACAAGCCCTGTGATTCCCACAGCCCCTTGGCCCCGCTCCGGGAACGGGCACCAAAGTCCGCCCTGTTATTGCTGCCGCCGGCTGATTGCGTGGCTCGGAGCCATCCTGCCCAGCGCACCCAAACCCTGCGCTGAGCACACGAGTATTAATCCCCCCCCGCCATCCCCTCGATCCCTTCCCCCCC
>NW_009953903.1:187563-190621 GCF_000747805.2 Chaetura pelagica
GGGGCGGGGAGCGGTGCTGCCGCTTCCCGCTGCTCCGCGCCGACCTGTTGCGCAGTTCCACACACGCACACACACGCACGCACACACACACGCACGCACACACACACACACGCACACGCACCCACACACACACGCTCAGCTCGGCTGCGACCGCTGCACCATCTAGAGGCTGCGCCGGCCTCCGAGCATCCCCGGCTCGGGCTCCGCCCCAGCACCCCCTTCCTTCCCCTTCTCCCCCCAGAAAAAAACAAACAAACAACTGCTGAGCAGGAGAAAACATCTGGAGAATCATTCCCTCTGGGTGGCAAACCCTGCTCCCATCCCAGGCTGTCCTGCTCCTGCAGGGATGGAGGCTTCTCCGTGTCCGTGGGGTGGTTTTTTCTGGGTGTCAATTCTCAGGAAGCCAATGGAGAAGGAGGTGTGAAGTGAGAACCCAGGGAAGGTCAGGAACGGCCACCGTGGAAGGGCAGAAGAAGGAGCTGTGGGGTTTGTCAGGGTTTACCCTGCTCAGCTCACCTCTCATCTTGGGGATGCACAGATTCCATGACTGACACTGGAAGCTCCACCCAGGACAGATCCTTGGGGCTGAGGACCAAAGATCTCCATGTTTGGCCTCCAAAACTCATCCCTTTTCCCAGGGACCACCTTCCCCAACACATGAGGGGGGGACGTGGGGATGAGCCAGGAGAAGGGATGGCTCGGGGGGGGTTGCTGGTCTCTGGTGGGTTTGTGATCAATTCTCATGAGGCCAATGGAGCAGAAGATATGAAGTGAGAACCCAGGGAAGATCAAAGCCCATTGTGGAAGGACAGGAAAGGAGCTGTGGGGTTTGTCAAGGTTTACCCTGCTGATACACCATGAACTGGGGAGCTGGACAGAGGGGGAATTAAGCTCCCTGGAGATGAATGATGGAACAGGAGAAAAATGGCCTCAAATTGTGTCAGGGCAGGTTTAAATTGGATATTGGGAACAACTTCTTCACAGCAAGAGTTCTCAGACCCTGGCCCAGGCTGCCCAGGGCAGGGGGGGAGTCCCCATCCCTGGAGGGGTTTCCAAGCCCTGGAGATGGTGCTGAGGGACACGGGGCAGTGGGGACTGGGCAGGGCTGAGTCAACAGTTGGATTTGATGACCTGATAGGTCTCTTCCAACCAAAGCCAAGGGTCTCTCTGTCTTGAGAGGTGATCCAGCAACAGGCACCATGGGGCTCTGTGCTGTGGAGGGAGCTGCTGGGGGGCTGTGCACACCCCTGGGTTACTGGGTGCTGTCACCTTGTGGGGATCAGTGCCTGGCACCCACAGCCTCTGCTCGGGCACATTCCTGAGGGGCAGCTCTGGCTGTAAAAGTGTGGAGGGAAGAAGTGTCCTGGCCTGAGGACAGCCCTCCCTCTCCAGCCCAGAGGAGACCCAGCAGCACCTGATGGCCAGGGGAGCTGGTGGGACACCATGTCCAGGTCACTAAGGGCCTGGCACCCCAAGAATGTTTGTCTTTGCCTCCCTCCTCTGCCTGCTGCCTCTGGAGGTGGCCAGGCTCCTCCCAGGGCACTCCTTGCCCTCAGCCAGCAAGGAAAGCCTGTTGCATCACCCTTCCCTGTCCTCCCTTTGCTGGAGTGTCACAGGCTGAGTCACAGGTCCTTACCTTATCTCCACCATTTCCCAGAAAGCAGGACCACCCAAGCAACAGGAAACCATCAAACCACAGCTTTGGCAACAGGGTTATTTGGTCAGACCCTCTGGATCCTTCCTACCCACCTGCCCCTGGTGCCACCACCCTGGAGATGCAGCTGGAGAGGCTGGTGTGAGCCCTGCAGAGGGTACCCTGGGCTGGGATGCTCTGGCTCCCAGCAGAGACAACTGCCTCCCGTGCCCGTGGGGCCTCAGGAGAACAAAGCCCGCCAGGGAAGAGCTAAATCTCCAGGAAAGGGAGAAGAAAGGGAAAACAGGGAGAGCAAATGAACCTTACAAGAGGATAAATACCCCCTCCCCAACACACGCATGCAGCAACCTGGCTGCCGTCTGCTGCAAGGAGTTCAAAGGCTCTTCTGTTCTCCCTCTCATCAGCTCCGGGCTCGGCAGGAGAGGCAGCAGCTCGGATTTGGGCAGCAAATGCTAATCCCACAGATGTTCTGACAATTCGCTTGTTTCTACAATTAAAAACAAAAAGCTCCTCACAGCCCGAATGCAAGGAAATGAGCACATTAAAGACCTTCTCCTCCGCCCGCCTGGAGCCTCAGCGGGGCCGCGGGGGAAGGGGCTGGGAGGTTCCAGCCCCATCCCGGGGGATGCGGGACGGGCACAGAGAGGCACAGACCCCAGAGCGCCCGGGGGGAGCACGGCCAGGATGTGGGGGGCTGGGCAGGGAACGGGGGGGTGCTGGCCGTGGGGTGGGGGGTGTGTTGGCCATGGGGTGTGAGAGGTGCTGGCCATGGGGTGTGAGGTGTGTTGGCCACGGGGTGTGGGAGGTGCTGGCCAAGGGATGTGGGATATACTGGCCAAGAGATATGGAATGTGCTGGCCAGGGGATGGTATGGGATGCAAGATGTGCTGGCCAAGGGATGCGGGATATATTGGCCAAGGGATGTGGGATATACTGGCCAAGAGATATGGAATGTGCTGGCCAGGGGATGGTATGGGATGCAAGATGTGCTGGCCAAGGGATGCGGGATATATTGGCCAAGGGATGTGGGATATACTGGCCAAGAGATATGGAATGTGCTGGCCAGGGGATGGTATGGGATGCAAGATGTGCTGGCCAAGGGATGCGGGATATATTGGCCAAGGGATGTGGGATATACTGGCCAAGAGATATGGAATGTGCTGGCCAGGGGATGGTATGGGATGCAAGATGTGCTGGCCAAGGGATGCGGGATGCACTGGTCATGGGATGCAGGATATATTGGCCAAAGGATGCGGGATGTGCTGGCCATGGGATGCCATGGGATGCGGGATGTGCTGGCCATGGGATGCCCTGGGATGCTCTGGGATGCAGGATGTGCTGGCCATGGGATGCCCTGGGATGCCCTGGGATGCAGGGTGTGCTGGCCATGGGCGGCCGTGGGGA
>NW_009953903.1:190728-197360 GCF_000747805.2 Chaetura pelagica
CCCTCCCCCCCCCCCCTCCTCTCGGCTGCCCTTTCACTCACTCATTAATTTTGGTATTTTTCTCACGGTGTATAACCCCTGTCAGGGCTGCCATGGCAACCGCAGGGAATGTGCTCAGCGCTGAAATATCCTCTCAAAAATAACAAAAATAAGACAACAGAGGCAGCTTCTGTGGGCTGCTGCAAACACAGATCTGCCCAGGCTTTGTGGTGATGGGGGATTAAAGATCCTGCAAGCCAGGGAAGCCTCTGAGCTCTTGTCTTCCCACTGTGCTCAGCCCACCTCTCATCTCTGGGCCAAACAAGCTGGAAGCTCCTCCTGGGATGGAGCCCTGGGGCTGGGGAGCACAGAGCTCCTCGTTCAGCCTCCAAACCTTTCCTCAGGGATCACCGAAATGAGGAGGAAACGTGGGGATGAGCTTGGAGAAGGGGTTGCTCAGGGGGGGTTGCTGGGTTTTTGGTCCACCTGTGGATCCCTGGATCAAGAACCAAAGGGTGACGTGAGGCCCCCAAAGCCAGGGTGGTGGCAGGGATGGCAGGGCTTGTCACACAGACCTGTTGTCTCTTTTTTTTCCTTCCTGACAGGATTACCAGGCTGGTTGAGAAAGGCAATTGCATTGATAGAGTAGACTCAGATCTCTCCGAGGCATTTGACTTAACTTCCACCTGACATTTTGATTAAAACTTGCATTATAAGGAATTAACGGGGCACATATTAGATGGATTAAAACTGCTTCCCTGGCAGATCTCAGAGGTGGTTGCTAATGGGTAGATATCAGTAAGTAGTCCTGTTCCTACCTACCTCTCCCCAGGGACTCCTTCTTTGTCTACTGCTATTAAACAATATTTTTTTTATCAATGATGTAGATGAAGATCTGAAATCTTTGCTGGTAAAGCTCAAAAATGACACCAGGAGTGATGAGGAGGGAAGAAAGGAGGCTGAAATGCTGAATCACCTGGTGAAATGGTCTAGGTGTATTTGCATATAGAGAAACCTGGGAGACAGATCTGGAAATGAAGCTTGGATGTTAAGCCTGCAGGCAAGATCTTGGAAAGCAATGACTCCAGGCAGGCCCGTGCAGGCTGGAGATGTGAGCACAGCAACCAGGAGAGCTCATCTGAAGCTCTTCCCAGGAGCATCTCCCTCATCCAGCCATGCAGAGTTGCCCGTGGAAGGGGAAATAGGGAGCAGGATGAGGAGTGACCCCCAAGTGACCCCAGTATGGCCTGCTCTTGGGGTGTGAATGGGGAGCAGCTCATTGCTGGAGCACCCAGCCCTGGGGGGAAGGCAGGGAAATACCAGGAGAGCTTGAAGGAGCACCTCAGATCTGACACAGGCTGGAAAGTCAGGCCTAATTATGTGATGCTCATTAAAACCTACATTATCAGGTGATCTGAGGTCCTGGCCTGTGTCCTCCCAAGTGGAAACAATAGTGGGGAACCATTAAATCCCACAGGAAGGTGTAACAAGAGCTGAAGAAAGACAGATCCAGCCTTGAATTGAAAGCCCATGTCCTAGCAGTGAAAGCATTTGAAGGCTGGAAGAACTTTTCACAGGGAGGTGATGGGCTTGAGAACTGCTCAAGCTTTTGTAAAGAGATTAACCATTAGTCCAGCTTCTGGGAGCAACTCTGAGGCTGATGTGCAAATGGGCTGGGGTGGGTGAGCCCCCCTGGCCCAATGGTGCATCTCATCCCTTCCATTCACAGGCCCTCAGGACCAAATTGTCTGCAGTGCCCTGCAATTATTCAAGCAATGATGAATCCACCTCTTGCTCCAGGGGCCAGGTGGGCTGCTGCAGGGAACAGATATTTCTTCAGGTGCAAAGGGCAGAGCACCCCCAGTGAAACCCTGCTGGCAAACTGAGCTTTGGGGCTCAAAGCCTGAGCTGCTCTTGGGATTCAGACTCCAGAGGAGCTTCCCAGAGACTGTCAGAAGCCCACAGGGATGCTCAGCTTCTCCAGGCTGGCAGCCACCCCTGAGTGGCAGCTCCTAGCACAAAGCCTGTGCCAGGGACTTGGCTGTGTTGGCCCCTCTCCCATCTCCTGCCTCTTGCACCCGGTTTATTTCCCTGAAGACTCAAATTGTGGCCAGCAGGACCAGGGCAGGGGTTGCCCTGCTGTGCTGGGCACTGGGGAGGGGACACCTCGAATCCTGGAGTCAGTTCTGGGCCCCCCAGAACAAGAAGGACATGGAGGGGCTGCTTTCTAAGCTGGCTTCACCTCCTCTGGGGGATTTGCTGTTCATACCTTCTCCACAAGGTTAATGACACCCTTCTCCTGCTTTTGTTGGGGTCTCCTGCTTGGAAGCCCAACTCCAGGCAGCCTCCAGCTGGGAGATGGTCCAGCCTTGGAGACTAGAAGGAGACCTGCATCCTCAGAACAGGAGATGTTGGCTGTCAGGGCAGATGTGACCTTTCCCCACAAGATCCTGCCTTTTCAGTAAGGGAGAAACCTGGGCAGAGGAGACCAGACCACACCTGCCCTGCCTGCTGTGACTTACACCAGAGCCAGGAGACACACCAGCAGGAAACTGGGCTCATGCTCTGACTTGCCCACGGAGACTGGGCTGGGCAGGAGAGGAGCTGCCCTGCCTGGGGAGGAAGGGAGAGGCTGGGATCCCCTCTGCTCTGCTCCTGGTGTCCTGGGGAGCCCTGGGCAGCTGGGCAGGGCTGTGCTGCTGGGGGCAAAGATCATGGCAGGGAGGGTGCTGGGTACCAACAATGGGGCCAGGATCATGGCAGAGGCAGCCAGGCCATGCAGATGGACACCAGAAGAAGGTGGAGAACTCAGGGTCAGGATTGACTGGGCAGGAGATGGCAGGGAGAGAGAGGTGGAGGCCCAGGGTAAGGTGAGAGGATGGAGAGACAGCAAAGAAGAAGGGAGATGGAGGACAGAGACCCTGAGGTGCCAGGAGCATCAGCAGGGTAGAGACAAGAGCACTGTGAGCACGGGGGTAGGACCAGGCAGCCCTGGCACTGGGAACCTCATGGATGGGGGAGACCAGGGCAACATGGGCTGGGGATGGAGCAGCACTGAGGGCCTGTGGGCAGTGTCTGGTGGGAGCCCAACGTGCTGCCTGCTGGGGCTGGCAAGTGCCCTCCAGGCAGGGCTTGGGGCCAGTGAGGGGCTGGGGTGGGAGGTGAGGACGCTGGTGGCCCTGCATGGTCCTGGCAGCTGGAGAGCTGTGTGAGCTCAGAGGGAATAATGCTGTCCCTTTATCTCTGTTTGCTCTGCAATATCCCAGAGCTAACACTGCTCCAGGGCAAAATCCAGAGCCCTCTGAGGGAGGCTCCAGGGGGAATGCAGAGGCAAACAAGTGACAAACCATCTGGGCTCTGCTGGAAGGGTCTCATCTCATCTGGAAGGGTCTTGCACCCCCTGCACAAGGAGGATACTCCCAGGGGAGAGAATGAGGCTGGGGTGGGAGGTGAGGACGCTGGTGGCCCTGCATGGTCCTGGCAGCTGGAGAGCTGTGTGAGCTCAGAGGGAATAATGCTGTCCCTTTATCTCTGTTTGCTCTGCAATATCCCAGAGCTAACACTGCTCCAGGGCAAAATCCAGAGCCCTCTGAGGGAGGCTCCAGGCAAACAAGTGACAAACCATCTGGGCTCTGCTGGAAGGGTCTCATCTCATCTGGAAGGGTCTTGCACCCCCTGCACAAGGAGGATACTCCCAGGGGAGAGAATGAGCCTGAACGTAGAGGTCTGGCAGGCCTGGAATGTGAGATCCTGATGTCAGGATCTCCAGGTGGGACTGGGGCAGCTGAGGGTGCTGGATGTGCCAGGGAGCCTGTGCTGGTGTGGGGCCCAGATGGAGCAGGGGGCTGGGGGGTGAACGTGGACATGGACATGGTGACCATCCCTGTGCTCCATGCTGGGCTCTGTCCCTGCTTGTGCCCGGGGGACAGAACCCTTGGGAGCACAGAACCCACAGAACCTGCCCATCCTCCTCCCCCTGGTCCCTCAGCATCACCACCCCTGCCTGTGACCCCACAGCCCAGGAGACCCCCAAGTCCCCAGCAGCTTGGGGAGGGGTCTCTGCCAGGGAGGCAGAGGGGGGGTGGCCACGTGCCAAGGCAGCTTTGGGGCAGGTCCACAAGGAGACCAGACTTTGCCCATCCTGGCAAACAAAGAGCCTGGATTGCCCCAGAGCAGCCACTGCCCCCCCCACCCCTTCCTCCCTCCACCAGACACAACCTGAGGGGCCCTGAACTTTTGTGTATTTATTTAAGGGCAAAAAAAAACAACCCACCCATGAAAGGGAAAAACATCCAACAACAAATCATCTCCATGCACACCAGCTTCCCAAGCCTGCTGTGCTCCCCAGGGCTTGCTGGCAGGCACAGCCTGTGCTGCTGAGCTCCAGGTCACACAAGCACTGCCTGCCTGTCCCCAGGCCCACGCTGGGATGGTCTCCAGTCCCTCCACATCCACCCTTCATCCCACATCTCAAAGCACAACCCCCCAGCCTGGGCACTTCCCTCCAGGAGGTGAAGTTGCCTTCAGACTCACTGGCTGCACAGGGACCTGCATTTCTTTTTCCCTGCGTGTCCTGGGGAGCTGGGGGTTTGTGCAGCCCAGGGCACCCCCTGAGCAGCTCTGGCATCTCCACATCACCCTCTGAAAGGTTCCTCTGCTGGTTGCTTTTCATGGCACAGGGTGGCCAGGGCAGCCTGCTGGGCTTTGGCTGAAGGGGGGGAGGAAAGTTTCAAGCTGCAGGATCCTCAAGCCTGCTGAGGTCACCAAAGCACCCAGCTTGGGGTGGCCCCAGGACCACAGAGCTGGCCCAGGGCTCACCTGCAGCCCAAGCCCCTGCCCCACCAGGAGCTCCCCCTTGGGCAGCTCCTGCCAAGAACCTGAGCTCATCTCCCATGGAAACTCTTCCAAGCCACCCGAGCACTTTGATTTGAGGAAGGTTTTCATTCCTGTGAAGATAAGATCATCTCCCTGGGCAGGGTCCCCAAGGGGCAGCAGAGCCCACGTGCCTGCAAACCTGGCAAGCAAGGGGGGGAGAAACCAGGGCAGGCAAACAAGGCCATGGCCACCACCTCAACCTGCAGCTCTGGTGGCCAAACACGGGGCAGGAGCTGCTCTTGCACTGCTGGAACCTGCCCCTGCCCTCTGCCAGGGCCAGCCAGGCTGTGGGGTGACCCCGAGAGGGGCTGTCTCAGCCCCTGGGAAATGGGGGGGGCACCTCCAGGGACCTGGGACACTAGTGGGTGACACGGAGGTGGCTCCTTACCAGGGGCTGGGAGGAAGACAAAGCAGCTTGTCTGGCCTGGGTGCTTGGGAGGGTGATGGTGTGGGGGCCCAGGGGGTGATGTGGTGGCCCAGGAGGTGATGTGGTGGCCCAGGTCATGGGGTAGTGGCCCAAGAGATGGTGTGGTGGTCCAGGTGCTGCCTCCAGCTCCAGGCTGGGCTTATTTTTGGAACCAGCTGGAGTGTGTCTGGTTTTTAAATCTGCTGTGAGATGGTAAAATGCAAGAGGGACAGGCTGGTGGGGTGAGCTGAGAGCAGTGGGAGAAGAGACACGTGGGGACTGGAGAGGATCCAGGTCATGGGGTAGTGGCCCAAGAGATGGTGTGGTGGTCCAGGTGCTGCCTCCAGCTCCAGGCTGGGCTTATTTTTGGAACCAGCTGGAGTGTGTCTGGTTTTTAAATCTGCTGTGAGATGGTAAAATGCAAGAGGGACAGGCTGGTGGGGTGAGCTGAGAGCAGTGGGAGAAGAGACACGTGGGGACTGGAGAGGATGGGGACTGGGCTCTGGGGGCAGCCCCTCCCTCTCAGGGGGGTGATGGGGACAGTGGTGGGACAGGGTGGTCCTTGGTGGGACAGGGTGCTGAGTGGTGGGAGGTGGCAGCCCAGGGGGGGTATGAAAGGCACAGCCAGCAGAGGCTGGTGAAATGCAGGTGGGAAGGGGACCCTGTGCTCCCCCCCTGCTCCCCCACCCCGTGCCCTGTGGGTGCAAAAGCCCCTGGAGCTGCTGGTCCCAACTGAAAGCTCAGCTGCTGCTCTCTGTACAAAACCTCCTGGGTGACCCTGCAGAGGCTTGTGATGGTGCAGAAGGAGACCTGGGGAGGACAGGGCAACCCAACACCATCTCTCCACCACTTCAGCCCTCCTGTGGACACCAGCACCAGATCCCTGCTGTTGTGGATGGTCAGTCTTGGAGATGCCTGAGGGTGCCAGAGCCCCAAGGTGCTCCCGAGCTGCTGCAGGGGCAGTTTTCTCTGGGCTGAAGGGGCAGTTCCCAGGCTGGGCAGTGTGTTCCTCTTCCCTGCCCTTCTCCTGCTCCCTGTGACCCCAGGCCTGCAGCATTCCTGTCCTGAGAGGCACCAGCCAAGCCCAGCTCAAAGGGGGTGCAGCTCAACTGGGACCAATATGGAGGCAGAGGATTATACTGGTGGAGCAGGAGAGGGCAGGAGTGAACTGGGAGTGATGGAAGGAGCACAGGAGAGCCTGGGAGACCTGTCCTACTTCTTTAACAGTTAAGAGCAGAGGGGAGGGGGGGGGGTCCCTCCTGATTTCTTGTCCTCAGGCCCCTTGGCATATCCCTTAGGAAGCTGCAGTGGGGATTTCCAGCCCAGGGTCCCTCCAGACCAGCCTGGGGGCTGCTGGGTGCCCTGTGCCAAT
>NW_009953903.1:197374-203931 GCF_000747805.2 Chaetura pelagica
GGAATGCCCTGGGGCACCAGGCAGGCAGAGGAGACCCTTGAGGGAGCTGCTTGTTCTTCTGGCTGCCAAGAAAAGCCCAGGGCAGAAACATCCATCTGTGCTGCCTGTGCCCCCACCTGGGGCCAACCAGAGGAGCCCTGGGGAGGCTGGTTTTGGGGGGCACAGGGAGCTTCAAGGAATTGGCGCAGGCACAGAGGTGATCTCTGAGCATCAGCACCTCTGCTGACAGGGTCCAAGGGCTTCAGGTTCCTTCTGCAGGGCTTTGTCACAAAAGGAATGACAGAAAAGTCTTCCTCAGCTGCTTGGGGTTGTTTTGTTGGTTGGTTTTGGTTTTTTTTTTGGGGGGTGGTTTTGGTTCCTTTTTTCATCCTGAGTCAGGTATTTAAAACCCCATGGACCTCTCTGTGCTCCTCCACCTATTTAGGAAAGTGGGAGGGGAGGAAGTGATAAAAAAGCTCCCAAAATACATCTTTTTGGGTTGGGTTGGTTTTGCAATCCTATTGTTAGCACTGAAGAAAAGACAGAGCCCACAGCAGCAGCAGCAAGGGAAGGCAGCACACCCAGTCCCTGCTGGGAACCCTCTGGCAGACATCCTGCCTGCCCCTTGGGTGTTCTGCTTGATGTTCCTCCTAGTTCTGCCTGGTTTTCTAAGGAAACAAGGAGGTTTCAGCCCTTGGCTGATCCCACCAATGTGGGTGGACTCTGTGGGGTTTATCTTCCTTCTGGTGGTTCTCCAGGATGGGTGGCTGGATATGGGGGGTGAAGGGGGTGCAAAAAGTGCCCTAAAGGGGGGAAAGACACGGCAGGACTGGGAGACAATGTCCTGCAGGGCACCTTCCCAGCACTGCAGTACCTGGAGCCATGGGGGACAGTTCTCAGGGGCTGGATCCTGATGTGCACACATGCAGAAATGCCAGGGATGGAGCTGCCCCATTATCCTGTGGCCTCTCCCTGCTCTGGGCAGGAACAACTGGTTCCCTTCCCTGCTCACATGTGCTGTTTCCTCCCTGCCCTTGTTTGTGGTGCAGCATCTTGGTGAACAGGGAATCACAGGAGTGCTTAGGTGGAAGGCACATTCAAGCTCACCCAGTCCCACATGGCCACATGCATGGGCCCCAAGCCCCATCCAACCTGCCCTTCAACACTGCCAGGGATGGGGCAGCCACAGCTTCCCTGGGCAACCTGGGCCAGGCTCTCACCTCCCTCACAGCAAAGAATTTCTTCTTAATATCTCTCTAAATCTCCCCTTTTCCAGCTTGAAACCATTTCCCCTCATCCCATCCCTCCCTGCCCTTGTCCAAAGTCCCTCCCCAGCTTTCCTGGAGCCCCTTCAGGCACTGGAAGCTGCTCTAAGGTCTCCCTGGAGCCTTCTCTTCTCCAGGCTGAACACCCCAACTCTCCCAGCCTGGCTCCAGAGCTGCTCCAGCCCTGGGATCATCTCCGGGGTCTCCTCTGGACTCTCTCCAACAGCTCCACATTCCACTTCCAGGGATGGGGCACCCCCAGCTCCCCTGGGCACCCCAGGCCATGCTGGCTCTGCCCTGGGTGCTGCAGCCTGGCTGAGCCCAGACCCCTCTGTCTGCAGAGGGTCCTGCTGCCCTGGGCTCTGCTCACAGCAGCTCTGCCAGCCCCTCCACCCCATCCTCTCCAGCTGAGTTACCCACCAGGGGACCAAACCCATGAAGAACCTGGCCTAGAGAAGAGGACCCTCTCCAGTGCTGTACACTCCTTTGGAGGGGCTGGATGAGGCAGCTCAGGAGCCCCAGCTCCCTAATTACCTTCCCACATAATTGTTCCCACCATTTCCTGGCTCTGAAGCAAAGTTTATTGGTTTGGAATCCCCAGCACACCCCAGGGCCTGCTTCTCAGCCCGGGCCCAGCATTTACTGCCCCCTCTGCAGCCGTTGGAGGAGGTGGGTTTGTGTGTTGCTGCTGAGGGCTCAGCCACTGGGTCTGCAGCTCCTGGACGTGCCCCCCGGGCTGGGGGGTTTGGCTGCTTTGAATCCTCCAGCTCTGCCTTTTGCTCCCCTGCTTGGAGAGGGTGGATTTGGGCAGGTGGCTCCTTGCAGGAGGGTTTCATTTGGGGATGGCCCCTGCTTGGCCCTGCAGCTCCAGCTGCTCCCCATGCCCCAGCCCTGCTGTGCCTCAGCTCCAGCTTCTCCCAGCCTTCCCCACCTCCCAGCTCCCATCCCGTGTTTTACCAGCTGCATTTTTCCCTCCCCCTTTCTGCTGGCTCTCGGGAGGTTAATATCTACATCCTCCATCCATCTCAGGCATCTGCCATCAGAGCAACATCAGCCTTCCCTGTTTCTCTTCCCAGTTGTCCCCAAGGCTCTCCAGCCCAAGTCCCATCATGTTGCCACGTTCCACTCTCTGCCTTTCCCTCTTTCATCTCCATCCACCATTCCCAGGAGATGTGACCTGCCCTCCCTTCAATCCAGGTCTAATCACCTGCCTCCAGGTCTCCAGGGTGGCTTGGTGGGTGTCACAGCACCCCTGAGAGGCAGGACCAGAGGCAAAGGCACCGGCAGGAACCACCAGCAAATCCTGTGGGTTGTGGGAGGATTTTTTCCCCGTGACTTTCCCACTTCCATGAGCCTGTGTGGAGGGAGATGCTGAGCTCCAGGATGGTCTACCAGCAGGCAGGAACCTGTGGAGGTCTCCCAGGAAGACAGGTTGCTTGCAGAGCACCTGCATCTGCAGCCAAGGAGAGGGACATCCCAGCCTGTCCCCACAGCAGAGCTGCATCATCTCTGGGGCTCCTCTGGCCTCTCTCCCATGTCCTCCCTGTGTTGGGGACCCCAGCCCTGGCCCCAGCCCTGCAGGGGGGATCTCAGAGGGGACAATCCCCTCCCTGGCCCTGCTGGTCACTCTGCTGGGGCTGCAGCCCAGGACACGGGGGGTTTCTGGGCTCCAGCACATGGAGCTGGGTCATGGGGAGCTGCTGCTCACCCAGCACCCCCAGCTCCTTCTCCTCTGGGCTGTTTTCAATCCATTCTCCACCCACCCCTGTTTGCTCTGGGGGTGGCCCCAACCCTTCTGCAGGACCTTGTTGAACTCAGCAGCTCCAGAGCAGCTGCTTTCCCAGGAGGAGCCCTGAGCACCCTGGCCAGGAGACAATCTCCCTTCAGCTGTGTGTGTGTAGCATCTCCAGCCGAGGGTCTCGAGGCCACCACGGGTTCCCAGCAGAGCTCGTGGGGCAGGACAGAGAGGGTTGTGCTGCCCAGGCAGAGAAGAACAGCAGCAGCAGGGCCTGGTTGCAGCTCTGCAGGGATATCCAAATCTGCTTACTGTCTGCTGCTGTGATTGAGGGAGTCCCTGTAATCATGTATTAGCTAAAGCTTCCAGATTATCCCCAAAACATCAGCTTTAACAAAGGGGTAATGCCTCCCTAATCCCCCCATGATCCTGGTTCCCAGTCTCTGCAGGACATTAATTCAGGGCTAATACACAAGCTCCAGGCTGGTTGTCACCAGGGGCTGCACCCAAGGATGGGCCTCGATGTCCCCACCCCCTTGTCAGGCCCCACCCTGTCCCCCCTCCCTGCTCCTGGGGAGGAGCTGAGATCTCCATCCTGGTCCCAGTTTGCAGCTGGGGCTTCTGGCTTTGCCTGGCTGGTCTGAGGATGCTCTTCCCAGGATGAGGGGGATGCTCTTCCCACTCAGGGTTGGCTCTTGGATGTTTGTCCCCAGGTCTCTAGAGGAGGACACGTTGGTGTCACGGGCTGTGGTTGGTTCTGTGGCACTTGGCAAACAGATTCCATGAGGCTTCCTGGCTGGAAACTCCATGGCCAGGTCTGATGGGGCCAGGGTGGAAAGGTGAGAGCACCAACATCTCAGTGGGGGCTTCATCCTGGTCTCAACTTCCATGCCAGATGAGCTGTCCTGCTTTTTGGAAAAGCTGGAGGAGAACAACCTCCCAGCAAATGCTGCTGGTTAAAAACCCAAGGGCGTGTGGAGATCAGCTGGGAAACAAGACAGGAGCTGGATGGACAAAGCCAACAGCAGATGGGGACAGGGCCATGCCTGCCCCCTTCAGCAGGACCTCAAGAGCCCACCTGCCCCACTGACAGGTTGGAGAACACCACAGGAATCATGGTTGACATCCTGGAGTGTTGCAGCAGGAGATGCTGAGCCTGGGTCTGCAGAGGAGCCTCCTTTCCCACCCCGTGTCCCTGATGGAGCCACTTCCAGGAGAGGTCTCATGTGAAACAGCTTCTCAGGCTTCTTCTGCACCCTGTTATTGTTCTCCTCCCAGCTCCAAGGGCAATAGAAGGAGCTCTAACTGAAACTGCTGATGGTCCAACAGCTGCTTTATCAGAGAAGACATTTTGGCCTGCAAAACTCTGGTGGCAACACGGGGCTGGCTCCAGCCAACTCTCTGGAGAGCTTTTTGTCTTCATGGTCCAGGGAGCAACCCCATTTATCCTGAGCTGCCAGGGGTGTGGACGTGGTGCCAGAGTCCCAGAACATGGTTGATGGTGGGAAAGCAAAAGAGAACCCATGGGATTTGGTAGGAACCAGCACCCTGGGTGGGGAATGTCCCTTCCACTGCCCATCCCTCCAGGAAGGGACAAGGACTTTGCCCTGGGACAAGGCAGAAGGCCAAGGAAAACAACCCCTGTGAAGGCAGCTGAGGTACCAGGGCTGGTTGCTGTCCTGCCACACACACACACCTGGGATCCCTGGCCACCCAAACTTTGCAGTGCTGCTTCCCATCCCAGCAGCTGCTCCCTCACCCAGCCAAGTCCCTGGATCTGCACCCACAGGCTGCTCCAGAAGCACGTCCTGAAGCTACCTGAGAACCTCACCAGTCACCTTCCAGAGGTGTCCATCTCCCATGTAGCCTAAAAAAGGGACAACTCAGGGCAGACCCAATGGGGAGGGACATGTCCTGCCCCACCTGCCAAGGCCAGCAGCCATGGGGGTGAGGACCTGAGCACAGCTCAGCTGCAACCTCAGGGTTGGCTTTTTTCAGCTTCCTCTTTTGATGTGTTCATCAGCAGCTGCCTCAGAGACCTTCACCACGGCTGAATCCAGCAGCACGTGCCTTCCTCAGACTTCCCCCTTCCTCACCAATCACCTTTCCTGGTACCCAGGGTTCCTGCAGCATCCTGCAGCAAGAAGGTTTCTCTGCCTGCTCCTCCAGCCCCAGCACTGGTGGGACTTTGCTCCAGCCCCAGCACTGCAGCAGCTTCAGCAAGAGCAGGAGGCTGGAGGGTCCACAGGCTTCCCTGGTTCCTGGTGATGCCTGATGACCCTGGGATGCAGCCTGGCTTGCTGGGAACATGCAGGCACCTGCCTTGGCCATGCCTGCTCCTGCTGCTCCACGGGGGCCTGGTGGTGTTGGGGGCTGGCTGAGCTCCTGAGGAGACACACACATGGACCCACATGAATCCCAGAATCCCAGGGGTTGGAAGGGACTTGGAAAGCTCCCCCAGCCCAACCCCCCTGCCAGAGCAGGGGCACCCAGAGCACATCACACAGGATCCAGGGGGGTTGGAATGTCTCCAGAGAAGGAGACTCCACAGCCTCTCTGGGCAGCCTGGCCCAGGGCTCTGGCACTCTCACAGCAAACAAGTTATTCCTAATACTCACATGGAATGAAGCTCCCACCCTCATGGAAATGCTGTTTGGACATGCTGAGGCCAAAAGCACCCACATGTGGCAGAAATGTGGCCCTCAGCTCTTCCTAGGCAACGTGGAGGCTCCCAGGTGGAGCCCCACCAAGCAGTGGGGGTGAGACATCACCCTGGAACCCGGGTTCATTAGTCACACTGGGAACCTGGTGGAGCCAGGACCTGAAACCAACCCTCCCGTGGTGTCTGGACCTGCAGTGAGTCAGTCCCTCCTGCCTGCACAGAGAATGTGCAAGCACAGGTGGAACCCTGGGCTGAGGGGCAGAAGGTCCAGGCCATCAAAAAAGCCAGACCACCCTCCTGTTCAGCTCTGGGAGGTGTCTCCAAGGTTCACTTTGGTACCTGCTTCCCCAGACCCTGTGTTCTCCCTTCGGCTCAGTTCCCACCGGTTCCCACAGCTGGCACTCTGGAATGCTGGTTGTCCCAACCAGGTTTCCAACAGCAGCATGAGGAGCTGGAGCAGCTCATGGTCCTTGCAGCAAGGTCTTCACCTGGCAGGGAGGCTCTGACAGCCTCAAGTGGAATCATGGAATTATTTGTGTTGGAAAAGCCCTTTCAGATCACCCAGTCCAACTGTTCCCCAGCCCTGCCAAGGCCACCCCTGCCCCGTGTCCCTCAGCACCATCTCCAGGGCTTGGAAACCCCTGCAGGGATGGGGACTCCCCCCCTGCCCTGGGCAGCCTGGGCCAGGCCCTGACAGCCCTTGCCAGGAAGGAATTGTTCCCCAAATCCAACCTCAACCTCCCCTGGCACAACTTGAGCCCATTTCCTCTTGTCCCATCCCTTGTTCCTGGGGAGCAGAGCCCGACCCCCCTGGCTCCAACCTCCTCTCAGCAGCTGCAGAGCCAGCAGGTCTCCCCTCACCTCCTGCTCTCCAGGCTGGACACCCCCAGCTCCCTCAGCTGCTCCTGCTCACACT
>NW_009953903.1:203943-213846 GCF_000747805.2 Chaetura pelagica
TGCCCTTCCCTGGACACGCTCCAGCCCCTCCATGTCCTTCCTGTCCTGAGGGGCCCAGAACTGACCCCAGGATTTGAGGTGCAGCCTCACCAGTGCTGAACACAGGGGAATGATCCCTGCCCTGCTCCTGCTGGTCACACTGGTGCTGACACCAGCCAGGATGCTGGTGGCCTTCCTGGCCACCTGGGCACACCCTGGCTCATGTTCAGTCACTGTCACCCAACACCCCCAGGTCCTTTTCCACTGGACACTTCCCAGCCACCCTTCCCCAAGCCTGGAGTGGTTCATGGGGTTGGGGTGACCCAAGTGCAGGACCCAGCCCTGAGCCTGCAGAGGCTGAGGAGGGGCACAGGGCCCCTGCAGGGAGCTACACTGGGGAGGATCTGGACAGGGTAGATGGATGGGCTGAGCTCAACAGGATGAGGTTTAACAAGAGCAAGTGACAGGTCCTGCACTTGGGTCACAATGACCCCAAGCAAAGCTACAGGCTGAGGGCAGAGTGGCTGGAAAGCAGCCTGGTGGAAAAGGAACTGGGAATACTGGTGGCTGACAGGCTGAACGTGAACCACCAGTGTGCCCAGGTGGCCAAGAAGGCAACAGCATCCTGGGCTGGACCAAAACCTGTGTGTCCAGCAGGAGCAGGGAAGTGCTTGTGTCCCTGTGCCCTGGTGAGGCCACAGCTGGAGCACTGGGTGCAGTTCTGGGCACCACAGTGTGAGAAAGACACTGAGGTCCTGGAGTGTGTCCAGAGAAGAGCAATGAGGCTGGAGATGGGTTTGGAGGGCATGTCATACCAGGAGAGGCTGAGGGTGGTTCAGTCTGGAGAAGAGAAGGCTCAGGGGAGATGTTCTTGCTCTCCACAAACACCTGAAGGGAAGGGGCAGGGGGGCTGGGGCTGGTCCCTTCTCCCAGGTAACCAGGGACAGGGTGAGGAGATGGGGCTCAGCTGGGCCAGGGGAGGTTTAGCCTGGAGATTAGGAGAAATTCCTCTGCTGAAGGAGTGGGGAGGCCTGGGAACAGGCTGCCCAGGCAGGTGGTGGAGTCCCCATCCCTGGAGGTGCCCAAGAAGCACTGGGATGTGGTGCTGCAGGGAGCAGTGGAGTGACTGGGGCAGTTGGATCACGGCTGGACTCGGTGCTCTTGAAGGTCTCCTCCAACCTCACTGGTTCCATGGTTCTACCCCATTTCCCTGCAGGGCACCTTCTCACAGCCACAAGGGTTTTTTTTCCCAGGCAGGTGTGGGGGAGCTGCAGAGACAGGCCTGCAGGAGCAGGAGGGGCAGGCAGGGAGCTTGGACACAGGCTTGGGAATGGCAGGAGCTGAGCCAAGGGGCTGGCACGGGAACAAAAGTGGGTCCAAACTGGGCACAGAGGCTAGAAAAGAGAAGGGAGCTCTTGCCTGGGTAAAGGTGGCATCTCCCAGGTGTGCAGGGCACTGGGGGGGTTTCCCTCAGAGCCTGGACACGTCCTCAGTGCTGCTCAGTGGGGATGGGTTTGTTCCCCTGGGGTCTATCTCTGCTTCTGTCTGCAGCTCAGGACCAGTTTGGGGCCCTCACATGTCCAACCAAGCCCTGCAGGTCCCCTCTGCTGCTGGGCTGGCTTTGGGGAGCAGGGGGAACCTGCAGGACCTGCTGTCAGTGCTGGTTCCAGCCCCAAGCCCCCCTCCCTGCAAACACTGTCACCACAAGGCACACAAGTGACCTGGTGATGCTGGGGTGGGTTCTGGTGTGGTCTGGTGCTGCTGGGGTGGGTTCTGGTGTGGGCTGGTGCTGCTGGGGTGGGTTCTGGTGTGAGCTGGTGATGCTGGGGTGGGTTCTGGTGTGACCTGGTGCTGCTGGGGTGGGTTCTGGTGTGGTCTGGTGATGTTGGGGTGGGTTCTGGTGTGGTCTGGTGCTGCTGGGGTGGGTTCTGGCAGCAGAGGTGGGTGCCTAGGGTGAGGTGCTGCCTCCAGACAGGGTGGGGGCTACAGCTCCTGGCTCAGAAGATCCCTGGGAGGTTCTGTCCTTCCCTGTGTCCTACCCAGGGTGGCAGAGAGGAACCTCCCAGTGGGGGAAAATGGGTCAGTGAAGACATTGGAGCTGAGGGAGCTGGTGGGGGGACATTGGTGTGGGGGGATGCTGGTGGTGGGCTCAGGGTGCTGCAGTGGGGACCCCAGCAGAGGTGTTGCAGTGGGGCTGGGGCAGGGGCCTCTGCTGGGTCGGGGCAGCCTGTTCTGCACTGGAGGCGGAGGATGGAGCTGTGGGGATGAGGACAGTGGGGAGATGCCCCTGAGCCTGCCACACTCGGGGCAACGTATCCCCAGTTCCAGGTGGTGGAGATGACACTTTCCCACCAGTGGCTGCAGGGAAGGGCTGTTGGAAAGCCAGGAAGCAAAGAGGCCTGGGCAGCACGGGGAGGTGTGGAGGTGCAGGGAGGTGCAGGTGGAGCAGGAGCTGCTGGTGCCCTGGGCAGTGCTGGCCCCAGACAGACCCTGCAAGACCCTCCCCTCCCTGTGACCAACACTCACCAAAGTGCTCAGGAAGTGCAAGATTTGCTCCCTGCTTTGAAAGCTCCTGCACCCTGAGGGATGGTCAATACAGCCTGAGACCCCTCTGACCTCCAGGTGGGCAGCACCTGGGGAGCTGGGGGAAGCACAGGGGCCGGTTATGCTGGAGCAGCTCCTTTGAGCTCCCCTTGCTCAGGTAAACACCTGGAAGCTCAGGGAATGGATCTGAAGGGCAGCAATGGGCCACACAAGCACCCCTCATCCAACAGCATGGAAAGAAGAGGCCCTGGAGGACACATCAGGGGGTAAAGAGCATGAAACCAGAAACCATCTTGCAGCTCCCTGCCTGCCCAGCCCTGGAGAGATCTGCCCACTCAGCCTGCATGATGAGAGATGGAAAAGGAGGAAACCAGAAGAGCTTTGTCTCTGTTCCAACCCCTGGGAGCTTTGAAACTTGACAACAAGGCAGCAGAGACATTCACCCTATTGTCACAGTTCATCTGGGCACGGAGATGCCTGCTGAGCTCCCCCTGCTCTGACTGCCCACCTGGAGAACATCCCAGCAACCAGCCTGGGTCCCACCAGCACCAGGAAGCCCCCACACCCCCTGCAGCAGCCACAGAGGAGCAGCAGCACCCTGAGCCCCTCGGGAGGCTCCTGCTCAGGAGGGCTTTGCTTGGGTTGTGCTCTCCTCCCCAAGTCTGACCCTTCTTCCCCCTCCACCCAGTACATCCTCCATGGATTCTGGCTTTTGTGTCCTGCTGGGGGCGTTTGGGAGGCCTGGGGGCTCACCCCAGCCTCCAGAAGATCAGGCAGTTTGCCCAGGGGAAGTCAAGCCTAGAGGAGCCTGTGTTGCCCACAGAGGAGGAATGTAGCTGGAAAGACAAAAACCATGTAGGACCCTCAGCTGTAGGACCCTCATCTGTAGGACCTTCATCTGTAGGACTCTCAGCTGCAGGACTCTCAGCTGCAGGACCCTCAAGTCCCAGGAGGGCAGAGCACAGAGCAGCTGCCCTGCACAGGACCGGGTCAGGCAGCCTGGTTTGCCCTCTCCTGGAGGGTGGACATGGAAAACAAAACAAAAACAGCCACAAGGACGAGGTTCCTCTTTCTTTCACACAGTGATGGTGCTGCAGTGTCTGCTGGTGCTGGAGCCCAGAAACCCCCCGTGTCCTGGGCTGCATCCCCAGCAGAGTGACCAGCAGGGCCAGGGAGGGGATTGTCCCCTCTGAGATCCCCCCTGCAGGGCTGGGGCCAGGGCTGGGGTCCCCAGCACAGGAAGGACATGGAGCTGTTGGAGAGAGGCCAGAGGAGCCCCAGAGATGCTGGGAGGGCTGGAGCAGCTCTGGGACAGGCTGGGAGAGTTGGGGTGTTCAGCCTGGAGAAGAGAAGGCTCCAGGGAGACCTTAGAGCAGCTTCCAGTGCCTGATGGGGCTCCAGGAAAGCTGGGGAGGGGCTTGGGACAAGGGCAGGGAGGGATGGGATGAGGGGGATGGATGAAAACTGACAGACTGATTCCCACCCAAACCGTGACTCCCTGGCTCTCCCTGGGATGATGTTCAGCCCAGCAGGTCTCCCCCCCAGCAGGAGGGTCCTCCCTGCAAACCCCCTCCCGCTGGGCACGGAGCAGCCCCAGAGCCCCTGTGTGCCTGGGGTTAGGGCAACAAACACGATGGGAGCCACTGCCCGGGCTGTGAGCTGCTCTGTTGGCAGCTGGATCCTGCAGTGGAATAGCCGGGGTGCAGGGGCTGGGCAGGGGTTTATGGCCAGGCAGCAGCTTTGCACAGGTCCTACAGCTGAGGGTCCTACAGCTGGGGATCCTACAGCTGGGGGTCCAATAGATGAGGGTCCTACACCTGGGGGTCCTATAGCTGGGGGTCCTATTTGCACAGGTCCTACAGCTGAGGGTCCTACAGCTGGGGATCCTACAGCTGGGGGTCCAATAGATGAGGGTCCTACACCTGGGGGTCCTATAGCTGGGGGTCCTACAGCTGAGGGTCCTACAGCTGAGGGTCCTACAGGGGCCAGGTAGGGTGGTGGTGGTGGGAGTTATAGCCCCATGCCCTCACCAACCCCCCCTGAGCCCTGAACCATTTGTGCTTCAGCCTTTCCTGGAGGATGTGGAGCTCAGCCAAAAGTGCTGCTCGTTGCTGTGGCCCATTTTCACCACTGGTCTGGAAGTAAATCTGCAATCTCGTGTTTGCAGCTGCCACCTGAGCCTGGCAGAGCAGTAAATAGTGGTGAGGAGACAGGAGCCTTCAGCCCAGCCAGAGCCAACCACCCTGTTTAATGCAACCAGCCGAGAGTTACAACCAGGAGCAAGCAGTGCAGGCTGTTCCTGCCAAGCTGAGCTGGGTGTTTGGAGGAGAAATGTGTGGGAGCTGAGGCAGGGGAGCAGCAGGGGCTGAGCCAGTGCTGGAGGGCTGGGCAGAGGAGGGCAGAGCAGCCCCAGGTGGCTCTGTGTGTGTGCTGAGAAATGGTGAGGCTCTGCTCCTGCCCAGGGTGGCTGGTGAGGTTCAGAGCCTCTTGGTTTTCTCAGAGGTGAACCCACCTGTCCTGGAGTAGATAGTCAAGCCTCCCAGAAGGACAAGGTAGATGTTTGCACCTGCTCCAGCCCTGGCTAAGGGTTCATCAGAGCTGCTGGGGAGCTGGGCATGGCAGGGCAGGGGCACCCGTGGTGCCAAACAGCTGATGTGACATGCAGTGCCCTCAAAGGAACCTTGTCATCTCCTTGTCATCTCCCTGGCACCCCAGGCAGGAGGTTCCTTCCCTCCCTGCTCACCCCAGGCTGGAGCACTGGCCAAGCTCTGGCTGCCAAGGTGGGTCCAAGTTCCTAGGAAAGACAGAGAAGTTGTCCTGAAGGGCAAGAAAGCAGAGGGAGCAGGGAGGGAGGTGTTGGTGCTGCATGTAGCCCTAGGGAAAAGGCTGCAGAGATGTTCCCACCTTCAGGGAAGGTCCATCTGCCCCAAGGACAACCAGTCTCCCTGCTTCCTGGGCCATGTCCACAGGTCCCCACAGCTTCCCATTAGGAATGGCTGTGGAGAGGCAGCTCAGCAGGCTGGCCTGCCTAGGGGGGGATGCAGCAAAGGGGAAGAGAGGGAAGGAGTGTTCTTCTCACTGAACTGACATGTCTGTGTCATCATGAGCTGGGGTGGCAGGACCACGCAGGTAGGGACAAGGTGACGTGGCAGCTCAGCCCCTCATGGTGCTCAGCTGGCTGAGCAGGCTGCTGCAGATGTCCCTGGGAGGTGACCCTGTGCCCTGGTGTGCCCTGCCTGCTCTGGCACCCATGGCAGGCCAGGGCACCCTGTCCCACCCCCCCACTCCTGCCCTGCTGTCACCCACTCGGGTGCAGCCCTGCAGCTCTGCCAGACGGGTCAGATCCAGAGCCAGGAACTAATCCAGGCTAAAAATAGCCCTTTTGCCATATATATACATGTGTTTTAGCCTGGCTTAGTTCTGCAGGCTGGCTCCCTGCACAGCACCCAGCCAAGCCTGCTGGTGTTCCCTGGGAGCACCCGACCAGGGGCTGGAGAGCCCAGGGCTGTTCCCCCTGCTCCATCCCTGCTCTGGGATCAGCACCAAGGGAAATGCCACCTCTGTCACCACTGCCAGCAGGGTGGGCAAGGCTGGGGGTGCTGAGACCCACCAAACCACAAAGCTGCTGTGGCTGGAGTAGGAATGACCCTGGCAGTTGGTTCGTAGGATCATAGAATGGTTTGGGTTGGAAGGAACCTTAAAGATCATCTAGATCCACCCCCCCTGCATGGGCAGGGACACCTCCCACCAGCCCAGGCTGCTCCAAGCCCCATCCAACCTGCCCTTCAACACTGCCAGGGATGGGGCAGCCACAGCTTCCCTGGGCAACCTGGGCCAGGCTCTCACCACCCTCACACCAAAGAATTTCCTCCTCATGTCTCACCTCAACCTCCCTCTTCCAGTTTTAATCCCTTCCCCCTCATCCCATCCCTCCCTGCCCTTGTCCCAAGCCCCTCCCCAGCTTTCCTGGAGCCCCTTCAGGCACTGGAAGCTGCTCTAAGGTCTCCCTGGAGCCTTCTCTTCTCCAGGCTGAACACCCCAACAGCCTCCAGGGTCTCCCCACCCTCACAGGGAAGAATTCCTTCCCAATATCTCACCTCAATCTCCCCTCCTCCACCTTTAACCCACCTCCCCTTGTCCTCTCACTACCAGCCTTGGCCAAAAGGTTGCTGGGTGCAGGAGATGAGCTGCCCTCGCTCCCTGGGGCACAGAGGTTGGAAGAGGCTGAGAACCGAGCTCTGCTTCCCCGCAGCCCCTTTGCGGGGCAGGGCTGGAGCGATTTGCATCTCCCAGCTCTGCCCAACCTCCCGCAGCTCCCACCCCAGCCTCCCCTCCTGCCTGGCACCCTGCCTCCCTTTCCCACCCTGTTTTCTGCCCTCCCGACGGCTCCCAGGGCTGCAGCCCCGCCAGAGCATCCTCCTCCCAGCTCCCAGGGAGGCGCTGGGATCCCTGCCAGAGCCTCAGCTCCTGCACTTCAAGCTACCAACTAAATGCCACAAACGTGATCTGTGGATCCTGCCAGCTCCTGAGGGACGTTTTTTCCTGCGTCTGCTGTGGCAGTTGGGGAGCTGAGGGGGGGTCCGAGGCTCATCTTGGGTGCAGGGCTGGTGGTCCCGCTGCTGTGGGTCTCCCCTCTGCCTGGGAACTTGCCTGGTGAGCCAAAATCAGAGCTTGCTGAGCTTCAGAGGTGCTTGTGAGATGGGCAGCAGCAGGTTGAGGGTGTTCATTGTTCAATGGTGTTTGGGGGAATAGGATGGGACCCTAAAAACCCTGCAGATCACACCCGAAGCAGAAGAGACTCCTGCTCCTCATGTAGCCCTTCCCTGGGCACATCACTGGTGCTCATCCCCCTCCTTGGACATTCATGAAGAAGTGACCAAGACGTGGGTGACTTGGGTGACCCCATTTCCCCACTGCCCTCCCACTCCCCACCCCCCATTGCCCCTCGGGCTGTGGGTCCAGGGAATCCAATGGGAAATGAGTTGCTGTGGGGACCTGGGGACACAGGACACTGTCACCAGTGACTCCCAGCTCAGCACCACATGCACCATGGGGACATCTTTCAGCAGCATCCTCTTCCTTGGCCAAGAGGGAAGAGGCAGCAGTGGGAAGCAGGGGACCAGGAAAGGTCCTGGAAACCTTCACCCAACCTGAGACACCCTGATGTGCCAAGGGTCTTTCCTTTCCCTTTCCCTTTCCTTTCCTTTCCTTTCCTTTCCTTTCCTTTCCTTTCCCAGGAAGAGGCAGGGGTGGGAGGCAGGGGACCGGAAAAGGTACCGGAAACCTTCGAAAGGTCCTGGAAACCTTCACCCAACCTGAGTCGCCCTTTTCCCTTTCCCTTTCCTTTCCTTTCCTTTCCTTTCCTTTCCTTTCCTTTCCTTTCCTTTCCTTTCCTTTCCTTTCCTTTCCTTTCCTTTCCTTTCCTTTCCTTTCCTTCCTCCCCAGCCCAATTCCACAGCCCCACCTCGTGCCATGGGGGCTGTGGGGCACTGAGACCTCGTAGCCCCACACAGGGTGTGAGCAAGAGAGTGAGGGGAGAGAAGAGGGTGGTGGGACCCCAGCTTTGTGTCCATCCAAGGTGGCAAGGGCAGATGAGGCTTTGGGGTCTTGGCTGCAGGCGAGGAGCAGGGTCTGGGGGTTGCTCTGCTCCCTGCAGCCCCCCAAGCTCCAGTGCTGCTGCCCCAGGGGCTCCAGCCAGCAGGAGCTGCAGGGTGGGGGTCCCACTGCACCCCCCTCCCTCCCTGCAGGCTGTGCCAGGAATGGAGCCAAGTCCTGCAGAGCTGGATCAATTCTGTGCTCGGGGCTGCAGCACGAGGCAGCATCAGAGACATTTCTTGGCAGGGGATGAGAGCTGAGAGGTGGGAGCCCAGAAACTGTCTCTGGCACCACCAGGCAGGGCTGCTGGGCCCTCACACCCAGTGACATGGAGCATCTCACCCAGCTGGGAACCCTGAGGTCTCCAGCTGCCCTTCATTGGCTTTTCCAGCTTCTAACCTTGGGTGGGCTTTGTCATTTCTAGCTTCAGCCCTGGGGATAGAAATGGGGGGAGCTGTGCTCCTGCTCCCAGCCCCCTGGGCCCCTTGCACTGAGCTCCAGAGGTTCCCTACCCTTGAGTGTTGTTTTGCAGAAGGAGCTGAGGGGCAGCTCAGGGATCCACAGGAGCACCTCAGGTCTCTGGGGAACCAGGGAGAGAGAGCTCCTCACCTTCAGGTGCTGGGAAGTGAGCATGGATGGAGGCAGCAGCTCTGCCTGCTTCAGCATCCCCACCAGGAAGGGCTCCCCCAGGCCAGGAGCTGCTACACAGACACAGCCCTGGACACCCCCTGGGTTTGGGGACAGCTCATAACCTTGGGTTTTGGGGTTGTTTTTTCCCCATTTCCCTGGTCTCCAAGGGAAGGGAAATGCTTCTGCTCTCTTCCTCCTGCAGGGGTGTCTGGGCCAAGGTTGTGCAGGAACAGGGTGACAGGGTGGGGAAGGGGCAGTCAGGCCAGGCTTGTGCTCAGCACAGGGTGGGTTGGAACCCACCAAGGGGGTTTAGGCAGGAGTGCATCTTCTGCAGCTCCACACACGGCCCTGATGCCCTGGGCAGGGACCCACAGGGGACCTGCAGCCCTCGGAGATGGCAGCACAGGTTAGGACATCTCTGGAGCCCTCGCAGCCAGCTGAGGGGCTGGGAGGTTTTGGCTCAGTGGTTGGTTGCCCTGTGGCACCAGCACCCCCCCCAACACCACTAATCACCCTGATCCTGGGAAAGAAAGTCCTAATCCGGGGCAGAGCAGGGTCCCTGTGCCACGGTGCTTTAATCCCACAGCAAACTGCTTTCATCCCAGCTCAGGGCTCCCTGCCCACCCCCTCCCACCACCAGCACCCGAGCTGGGACTGGTCTGCCCTGAGGGGGTCAGGGGTGCAGCTCTGGGTACCCAGGAGGTGGGGTGACTCTCAACCAGGATGCTGGGTGACCTGAGGGAGGGGGACGGGGTTGGGGACACCCGAGGTGACACTGTTGGGGCTGTGGCTGAGGCAGCAGAACCCTCTCCCCTCCTGCCCACCCCATCCATTGCCTGCAGGACAGGGAGATGTTCCCACTGCTCCGGGGGGCTGTGAGCATTCCCAGGCAGCAGGATGGAAGGTGGGGGGACTGAACTACCCCTGGGGGGTGGCAGGGGGTGCCAAGGTGCCCCAAACCAGCTCCTGGCTGGTTCCGAAGGCCTCACGTCCCTGGCAGGGAGGGGGAGATGCCGGGAGCTGCAGAGCCCGAGCTGGCCAAGCCACACAAGCCTGGCAACCTGCCTGGGGGCCATTCCAGTGCTCTGCAAGGGGCGTGGGGGCGGTGGGAGGGCTGGAGGTAATTGCCTCCCTCTCCCCCCCCAGGGCCTCCCA
>NW_009953903.1:214165-221305 GCF_000747805.2 Chaetura pelagica
CGAGGCAGAACTCAGGGCTCACGAAGTAAAAAAAAAAACAACCCAAACCAAACCAATGAAAAAACCAAACCCCAAAACCCCAAACAAACCCACCACAACCCACTCTCCTTCTCGGTGGATCCCAGAAATACATGGCTGGGAGGCCCAGGGGACCCTGTGGCTGCAGAGTACCCAGGGCACAGGGTATTCTGTGGTGCTGAGCATCTGGTGCCCACTGGTGCCCGTGGCCTGGCAGGGCCGTGTGTCCCTCTGCTTCCTCCTGCTGCCTCCTCCAGCTGCTCCTGGCACAAGGGAGCTTTGTTTGCCCCCCCAGGGCTGGCGGAGCAGCTGCTTTGGCCCTTTCCTTTGCCTCGGTCCAGGCTGCAGCCCGGGGCTCCAGCCCCGTGTCCCGGGAGCTCCGCATCCCGGGAGCAGCTTGGCCGGGGCTCTGCAGGGAGCAGCCTTTGTGTTCCCGCCCGGGGGGTGGTGAGGAAGGTTTGCAATGAAAATGGAGTGGCTGCTGCTTGAATCTCCCCGGCCAAAGGGCCATTAGCAGCTGCCAGTGCCGAGCACAGAGGGCACTTCCCATCCGCAGGCTCCCAGCACTTTGCTCTCAGGGAGGGGATGATGGAAGGAGCAGGGAGGATCCTCCCCCAGCAGCTCTGCCTGGTGCCCCTTGCACCACCAAGGGGAAGCAATGGGAGGGCAGGGGGCTGGCATTTTCCTTGTCCCCTCCACGGGGGGGCTTTTTGTCACCCCTTGAAGGTCTCTCAGGGGCTCTGTGGTTGGAGAAGGGTGGCAGAGCTCATCTCCCAGGCTCCTCGAGGTCACCTGGCTTGTGGGCAGGGGATGTGTGTGAGACCTGCCAGCCCAGCCCTGCCCACAGAGCCTGGCAAGGGCCACCCAGCTGCAGGGGAGCAGGTATCTGCACCCTGCATCCACCCTGGCACCTCCTGGGAAAGCACCAGCACCCAGAGGGAGGTGGAGAGGGGACCCACCCCTGCCCCCAGCCCCTCACAGGTCCCAGCCCTGCCGTGTCTGCAAGGATCCCAGAATCCCAGGGGTTGGAAGGGGCCTGGAAAGCTCACCCAGCCCAACCCCCCTGCCAGGCTCCACCTCAGAGCAGGACATTTACCCTGCCTCTATTTATAACCCAGGGAAGCAAACATCCCACTTTGGAGCCCCGTGGGCAACGCAGAGTTCCCAGGCACCACGGTGGGATGCCAGCCAAGGACATTTCCACTGGGAAACCTTGCAGATGCCAGCCTGGGGGCCCTATCCTGTCCTTGAGGGGGCTGTGGATGCCCAGCCCAGCAAGAAGAGGGTGCTGGGGTGTGGAGGTTGCCCCTGAGGTCCTGCTCTTCCCACCAGTCCCAGGCCCTGTTTATTTTTACCCTGCTCTTGCTGGGTCAGTGCTGCCAGCTGATTTTCCACCAGTTCCATCACACAGCAATTTAAGGTTAGTCCCTGCCTGCCAGAATGAGTCAGAAGCTTTTTTTTAATTTTTTTTATTTTAAAAAAAAGCCTATAAACCAGGCATCTCTCTTGCCCTGGGTTTATTCCACTTCTTTGTTGCTGGCTGAGGTCACTGGCTCGTGTGTCTCAGGGAGGAATCCAGGTCAGTGGTGGTGGTGACGTGGGGGGAGGGAGGTGCTCCCTGCCTGGATCTTGCTGGAGCTGGGACACCTCTGGCTTTACCTCCAAGTCCACGTGATGGCTGGGAGCCTGGGAGCAGGTCCTGCAGGACACAAGGACTGCAAGGAGCCCACGTTCTGGGAGAGCAGTGATGCTGCAGGGCCATGACCATCGGGGCCGAGGAGGAGTCAAGGCAGCAGGAGGGTTAACCCCAGCAGGGCAGGGGCTAACCTGGGGCAGCAGCCAGAGGATGCTGGGCGTGCTCTGCTGTTGAGTTTTGGGGAGGCACTGGGTGCTTTTTCCCCCTAGATCACCCCCATCTCTCTTGTCAGGCCGGATGCTGATGCAGCTCCCTGACAAACAGCAGCTGGGTGCCCCTCTGGAGCTCTGGAAGCAACACCCCCGAGGGCACAGGGACCCCCATCACACCCCACAGGCCTTCAGGCAATAGCTTAGGATCAGTAAGGCCAAAATGCAGCCCTTAATCCTCCTCCCAGCCCTCCCTCCTCTGGCTCTGGCAGTTGCTATGGAGAGCACCACAGAGCTCTTCTTCTCCCCTCTGCCCTGGGCAAGACCCTCCTCCCATTCCTCCCTCTCTCCATTTTCCCATTCCAGGTGTAAATCCTGCTGGTTTTCCCAATGCCCTCAGGCTTTCCCAGCCTGGATTTCTGGATCTCCCTCCTGGGAAAGTCCTCATCCACCAGCACCTCCACCCAAAGCCACCAGAGCCATCCCTAAAAAGCGCCCCCACCCCCCAACCCCCCCTTCCTGCCCAGGTGCCACCTGCCTTTGCTTCATCCCTCCCTGCCTGTCCCCTGGGATAGGACCAGGGTCCCTTGGGAGAGGTGTCACCCTGGCAGGCATGTGACTACGTGGCCCCAGTGCTCCAGGAGGGTGGAAGGAAGCCCAGGCTGGAGAGAAATGAGCATTTGATGGGCAAGTGCCCACACCCATCCCCTCACAGGTCCCAGCCCTGCCGTGTCTGCAAGGATCCCAGAATCCCAGGGGTTGGAAGGGGCCTGGAAAGCTCACCCAGCCCAACCCCCCTGCCAGGCTCCACCTCAGAGCAGGACATTTACCCTGCCTCTATTTATAACCCAGGGAAGCAAACATCCCACTTTGGAGCCCCGTGGGCAACGCAGAGTTCCCAGGCACCACGGTGGGATGCCAGCCAAGGACATTTCCACTGGGAAACCTTGCAGATGCCAGCCTGGGGGCCCTATCCTGTCCTTGAGGGGGCTGTGGATGCCCAGCCCAGCAAGAAGAGGGTGCTGGGGTGTGGAGGTTGCCCCTGAGGTCCTGCTCTTCCCACCAGTCCCAGGCCCTGTTTATTTTTACCCTGCTCTTGCTGGGTCAGTGCTGCCAGCTGATTTTCCACCAGTTCCATCACACAGCAATTTAAGGTTAGTCCCTGCCTGCCAGAATGAGTCAGAAGCTTTTTTTTAATTTTTTTTATTTTAAAAAAAAGCCTATAAACCAGGCATCTCTCTTGCCCTGGGTTTATTCCACTTCTTTGTTGCTGGCTGAGGTCACTGGCTCGTGTGTCTCAGGGAGGAATCCAGGTCAGTGGTGGTGGTGACGTGGGGGGAGGGAGGTGCTCCCTGCCTGGATCTTGCTGGAGCTGGGACACCTCTGGCTTTGCCTCCAAGTCCACGTGATGGCTGGGAGCCTGGGAGCAGGTCCTGCAGGACACAAGGACTGCAAGGAGCCCACGTTCTGGGAGAGCAGTGATGCTGCAGGGCCATGACCATCGGGGCCGAGGAGGAGTCAAGGCAGCAGGAGGGTTAACCCCAGCAGGGCAGGGGCTAACCTGGGGCAGCAGCCAGAGGATGCTGGGCGTGCTCTGCTGTTGAGTTTTGGGGAGGCACTGGGTGCTTTTTCCCCCTAGATCACCCCCATCTCTCTTGTCAGGCCGGATGCTGATGCAGCTCCCTGACAAACAGCAGCTGGGTGCCCCTCTGGAGCTCTGGAAGCAACACCCCCGAGGGCACAGGGACCCCCATCACACCCCACAGGCCTTCAGGCAATAGCTTAGGATCAGCAAGGCCAAAATGCAGCCCTTAATCCTCCTCCCAGCCCTCCCTCCTCTGGCTCTGGCAGTTGCTATGGAGAGCACCACAGAGCTCTTCTTCTCCCCTCTGCCCTGGGCAAGACCCTCCTCCCATTCCTCCCTCTCTCCATTTTCCCATTCCAGGTGTAAATCCTGCTGGTTTTCCCAATGCCCTCAGGCTTTCCCAGCCTGGATTTCTGGATCTCCCTCCTGGGAAAGTCCTCATCCACCAGCACCTCCACCCAAAGCCACCAGAGCCATCCCTAAAAAGCGCCCCCACCCCCCAACCCCCCCTTCCTGCCCAGGTGCCACCTGCCTTTGCTTCATCCCTCCCTGCCTGTCCCCTGGGATGGGGCCAGGGTCCCTTGGGAGAGGTGTCACCCTGGCAGGCATGTGACTACGTGGCCCCAGTGCTCCAGGAGGGTGGAAGGAAGCCCAGGCTGGAGAGAAATGAGCATTTGATGGGCAAGTGCCCACACCCATCCGGGCAGCCGAGAGGGCACGAGGGCTGCAGCCACATCCCAGCTCCCTCTGCCAACTCCCTGGGCGTGTGCCAAGCCAGGCTGGGCTTTATTTTGGGAGGGTTATTTTGAAGGCAGCTGGTTTTGGGATGTGGCTGGCAGGGAGGATCAGCTGGGCAGAGCAGAGCAGAGCAGGCTGCAGCTTGGGGAGGGGAAGGAGCAGGCAGAGGGACAGGATTCCTTTTTAATCTGCCTTTTCCAGGGGATCCCAGCTCCCTCCGCAGCCAGGGGAGGGCAAGAGGGAAGGGGAGAGCAGCCAGGCTGTGTCAGGAGGAGAGGACACATGGTGCACATCACCCCTCTGCTCACCTCCAGTGACCTCCTGGCTGCAGAGCTTGGCTTGAGCCCTGGGGAGGATGCAGCAAAGTGGTGCCAGCAGCAGGATCTGCCCTGGTGAGGAGGAGGAGGATGAGGAAGAGGAGAAGGAGATGCCCCCCTCGGGGCTGAGGGCATGAGGGCTGTGGCTGGTACCCTGACAGAGGGGGGGGCAGTGGGTGTTGAGGTGCTGTGCCCTGGGGAAGCTGCTGTAACTCTCTCCTGGCCTTGCAGACCATAAAGCTGCTGTGGTGGTCTGAGCTCTCATATGGACTCCTGAAATCCAGCCCCAAGGTTTGTGTCCCTCTGTGTGTCCCCCCTGTTCGGCCCCTCCAAGGGAAGGCTCAGCTGCCCCCATGCCATGCAGCACCAAAGGACCTGTGGATGAGCCAGTTCCTCCTTGCAAAGCTGCTCAGATCCCAGGCTGCTCCCTGCACCCCACATCCCAGCCTGCAGGACCTACTGAGATGGAAAGGCCAGTACCAGTGACCAGGGCACCCTTCCAGCTACCAGGTTGCTGCCCATCTCATGGGCATTTCATGGCTGGGATGGCAGTGCAGGTAACTCCTGCAGCCAACAAAAGGCTTTTGCTCAGAGCTCTGCAGGAAGGGAGATGATAACCTGCTGTTGTCCAGCTGCCTCCCCAGGGTGGCACCAGCCTGGAAGCAGCAGAGCCAGGGCAGGACCCTGAAGCATCAGTGGGCACTGGTGCCAGCTGCCTGCTGCACCCAGTGTGTCAGCACAGCCTGGGCACAGCTGGCTGGAGCCTCCAAAACATCCCCAGGTTGGGAGCAGAGATGCCTGCAGGTCCCTCTGTGCCCTCCCTCCGCACACAAGAGGCCCCCAGGGGAAGCAAATGAGAAATCATCCACCCTCAGTTGCTCCCCAAAGCAAACCTGCAGGAGGTTGCCTCCCAGAAGTGCTGCTGGGGAGCAGGCAGAACCTGCCCGGGAGCTGGGTGATGCTCCAGAGCTCACAGGTCAACCTGGGAGGACAAGAGGTGCTTTCTAAACCAGCCCAGCAACAGAAACCAGACTTGGAGCTCAGGTGGTTTCATTCTGAGGTGGGAAGAGAGATGAATGGATCTGCCCAAGCCCCAGGCCAAGCTGCTGCCCAGGGAACAGGACCAGGGAAGAAGAGGTTTGCTGGGCTCCAGCAGCACTGAGCAAAGCTGGGCTGTGCAGGAGGGGTCCCCTGGTTTCCCCCCACCCATGCCTGGCTGCAGAGCAGTCTGTGGCTCAGCCCTGGGGCTGCTGGCCCCACCACACCTGCAGACCCTCCATCCAGCCCCCCTCTGCCTCCTGCTTCTCCCTGCAGTTTGCTGGGACCAAACTGCCCCCCTGGGATGGGCAGCTCCAGGCTCTGGAAATGCACTGGGAGGCTGCAGGGTCCAGGCTGGACCCTACACCTCTGCTCTGCAGGAGCAGTTGCCATCTGCTTGCACCACGACCTTCAAGCTGACATGGCTGCCTCCCCTTGGCAGGCTGGGAAGAGCAAGTTCTGCCCTGGGATCCTCCAGTTTGAGCCCAGCCAAGGGCTGAGTGTTTTCTTGTCCCCCTGTCACCCTGAGCCACAGGGCCCCGAGGTGTCAGGGATGGGGGCAGCCCGTGGCTGTGCTCCAGCAAGCATTTCTGGAGGACAAGGAGATGGAAACACCCCAAAGCAGGGTCTGTGAGGCCCCAGGGGCAGGAATAGGGGGCTCCATCCATGTCTCCCCCCATTATGCTCCCCAGGGTTTGACCCACCCTGCCAAGACTTCAGTGGGGACAAACCTCCCACAGCCACCTCCACCCCTACAGGCTCCATCTTAGCTGCTGGAAGGTCCCTGGTTACCCCAACGGGTCCCCAGCACCCCCAGCACCCCCCACCCCCTCCCTGGGCCCCCCCAGCCTGGCCACGGGCTGCCCTGGGAGGGGAGGCAGAGCTGGAATGGTGGGAAGCTCTGGGAGCTGGAAATGACAACGTGTCCACCCATTTGTCTGTAATTAAAAGTTGTGTGTAGAGATTTCCTGTGACACGTCCCACGAGTCCAGCAGCAGACACTGGTGCTGCTGCAACCAGGAGATGCTAATGATGCTTCTGCATATTAAACACCTTGTTTACACCAAGACAACAGCCGGTGTGGCTGAGGGAGGGAGAGGAGGTGGAACTCATCTTCCCTCAGCCTTCCTGCAGCAAAAAAAAGAACCAACCTCTGGCCAAGGTCTGGCTGCAGGACGGGACAGGGCTCTCAGCTGTGGTGTAACCACTCTGTTTTAGGCCCTAAGTGTTGGTTTCATCACCTCATGTCTGCTGTGGTGTCTTTTCTGCTGTGGGCCAGGGATGCTCTGCAGCACTCAGGGCTGCCCAGGGTTCCCTGCAGGGTGACAAGGGGCTCAGCTGCCCACCCTGCCCTGAGCCTGAGCCCTCTCTGCAGGGGCACTGGCCTGGCCTGTTCCCTGGGCATGGGGAGAAGTGGTAAATCAGTGAATCATTGCTTAGGTTGGAAGAGACCTCGAAGATCACCCAGTCCAGATCACCCTGCATGGGCAGGGACACCTCCCACCAGCCCAGGCTGCTCCAGGCCCCATCCAACCTGCCCTTCAACACTGCCAGGGATGGGGCAGCCCCAGCTTCCCTGGGCAACCTGGGACCGGACCT
>NW_009953903.1:221536-222825 GCF_000747805.2 Chaetura pelagica
GCATCTCCGTGGCTCTGGCCTCTCTCCAACAGCTCCATGTCCTCCCTGTGTTGGGGACCCCAGCCCCTGGCCCCACCCTGCAGGGGGGATCTCAGAGGGGACAATCCCCTCCCTGGCCCTGCTGGGGGTTGGAACGAGATGATCTTTAAGGTCCCTTCTGACCCAAACCAGGCTGTGGTTCTGAGATTCCATGATCTGCAGCACCCAGAGCCTGCTCAGCCCTGCCCTGCTCTCCAGGGCACCCTCTGTTCCCTTCTCCTGCCTCCAGGGCACCTCCACTTCTTTCCTGGCCAGTCTCAGTGAGAGAGGGGCCTGTTGGCAGCTCTGCCTGGTCCTCTCCAAGGTCTTCTCCACCCTCTGCAGGGCAGCTGGGCAGAGCTGTGCTGGGGCAGGTGGGGCTGCCAGGAGACAGAGCCACGGGGCTGCTGTGGGGCACCCACTGGGGGGCAGAAACCCCCTCCTCATGGACTTCAAGTGCTGTGGGGCACTAGAAAGTCTGTATCCAAGCTCTTGGGGAGCAGCAGAGGCTCTCTGGGGTTCAAGAGAGTCTGGAGGGAGTGGGGTGACCCTGTGGGACGTGTCCCCTTCTCCTGGTGACTTGTGTGCACAGCGTGGGGCAGGACGAGCTGCCGTGCTTGGCAGGGAGGTGCCCCAGCCCACCCCTGCTGGGGGGGTGGTGGGTGCTCCCCTGCCCTGGCTCTGCCTGCCCCCCGTGGGTCCCCAAAAGGCTGGGGCACACGTGCCACTGCCACCAGCTGCAGGTGCTACCCAGTGCCAGCCACAAACAGCCCCAAGGCCACGGTGAGGGGGTGTCTGGCCTTGACACCTCCCCCCCACTGTGCACCCCTGAACCTTGCCTGCCCCCCCCACCAGGCCTGGCTTCACCCCCAGTTGCCACTCTCAGGCGTTTTAAATGTTAATGAGGCCGTTTCAGATTTGTAGTGGAAACTAATTAAACCTGTTATTGTTGGCGGGTTTGAATGGCCCAGGTGTGAATCATTATCCTCATTAAAATAATCAGGGAGATGGGGAATGTGACAGGAGAGCAGATGGAGGGGAAGCAGCCTGAGCCAGAAGGGGCCTGGGAAGCCCCCCCTGGCCATGGGGAGCTGGGACAGCCCTGCCCAGGGTGACACGGACCCCTGGTCTGGGTAAGCCCAGCACCCCCTGAACGGGGTGATGCCCCATGGGGGGTGGGGAGAAGGTGCAGAACTGGGGGGTGGGGTCACCAGCACATCACCCCACATCCCTCCTGCTTTCCCCCCAAGCTGCTCAGCACAGGGAGCAGG
>NW_009953903.1:222880-226705 GCF_000747805.2 Chaetura pelagica
CCAGCGAGGTCCCAGCCCGGGAGGGTGAGGGGAGGGCAGCAGAGCCCTCTTGGCAGCCCAGTTTGCTTCCCCTGCCCTGGGGAGCAGGGCACAGCTCCTTGCCCAGCCTCTCTGGAGCCAGCCAGGCTGCCCAGTGCCTGGGGCTGCTCCTGCCTTGTCCCCACAGCTGCTCCTTGTCCCCAGAGCTGGTTCTTGTCCCCTCCAGCCCGTCTGCAGGGAACAAGGGCTCCTTTTCTTGGGGGGATGAATGGGCTCAGTGTGCAGAGCCTGCAGCCCCAGAGCAGGGTCAGGGGGCACCCCCAGGGCAGGGCAGGGCAGCTATTCAGGGAAACAGCCTGGCCCTCAAGGTGGCCTTTGTGCCATGGATCCCAGAGCTGGGGCTCCCTTGGGGACGGCGGTGACACCAAAGGCAGCAGCGATGGGCCAGGGCCAGCCCCTCACCCCTGGGGGAGCTGCAGTGGCCCTGGGGAGGTTCCTGCTGCCACCAGCCCCTGGGGGTGCAGCCCAGAAGGGGGGCACTGGGAGCTGGGGGGACGTTCTGGAGCAGATGTCCCAGGCTGGCTGCAGGGAGGTGCTGCCCAGGTGGCATCTCAGGATGTTTTTCCTCTCTTGACAAATCTAGTCTTGATTATGCACTTCCCTGGACCTGGCAGAGCCCTGTCCATGCTCCAGGCACATCACCAGCCTCAGCCAGGCTTTGCTGTTGCTGCTGGATTAATTATCCCCTGATTGTTTGGTTTTCTTCATAAATATTTGACAAGCACTAACAATGCAAGGTGTAAAGCCCCCTGGTTATTTTCGTGCCTCCAAATGACCCTGAAAAAGCACCTGTCACCTCCAGCAGGGGCTGGGGCTGCTTTGGGAAGGTGTGGGAGTCAAGACTGGGGCAGGGCAGTGATGGGGACCCCTGTTCCCCCCTGGGTTTGGGGGCTTTTGCACAACGAGGTGCGAATGAGCCCCATCCCATCTGTGCTCTCCAAGCCTGAAGCAACAACAAGGGCAGCAAATGGATCCCAAAGGGGTGGGTGGACATTGCAGGGGACCAGGCACCTCCCTGGCAAGGAGCAGAGCTGTGGTGGCTCCACACAGAGGGGCTGCTCAGCCCCTCGTGGGGCACCTGCTCGGGATGTTGGGATGTTGTCCAGTGGGAATTCTTGGCCTCGAGCTGCCCTGGTGTCTCTGAGCTGTGAGGAGACCTGGAAAGGAGCTCCTGGAATGGGGAACTTGGCAGGGGGTCGAGGGGTCTGTGGGGCACGTGTGCTTCAGCCCCTCGGGCTGCTCCTCACACTGATGCCTTCAGACCCTCCTGGAGGCCCCACAAACTCTTGTCAGGGCACAGACACACCAGCTCCACACCCAGACACTAAATCCAGGGGGTTCAGCCTTGGGCTTCAGCCCCCCAGCCTGCCCAGCACCCACTTGCTGCAGGACCTGGGGGTGGGCACTTGGGAGCAGGACACGACCTGGTGCTGGGGGGGTTGGAAGGAGGTCCAGGGGCTGGGCACCCCTGCGTGTGGTGCTGAGACTCCAGGAGGGAGTGGGCACCCCAAAAACACTCCCACAAATCTCCAGCAGCCAAGGGGGGGTGGCAGAACTGAGACAAACCCAAGAGCTGGAGGGAGACCTTGGAAGTCTGGTGAAAATTTCATCTAGGAGAAAACCTGGAAGCTTCCCAGAAAAGCTTGCAGAGCAGCCTGAAGCTGGGAGGGAAGTGTTTGCTGGAGCAGAAGCCACCAGGAAGCAGCTCCAGCTGCTGGTTCTGCTGAGCTCCCTGAGGGCTGGACCTTGGACACAGCCAGGATGCTGGTGGCTCAGGGGCTTTGGGACACAAAGAGTCACCAGGGCCTGCCAAGGAGCTGGCAGAAAGGAGCCAACAGCAGCATTTCAGCAGCTCAGGTGAAAAATGGTTTTGTTTTGTTGCACTCTGGTCCCAGGCACCAGCCTCACAGCACAGGCTGGAACCCTCTCCTAGAAGGACCAGGGTGTCCCAACACACCAGCATCCTTCCTCCTCTCTCTTGCTCCCAGTGGGTGCCACCAACCCACCCCTGCCAGAGGTTGCTCACATCTGGCAGAAGTCTTGGCAGCTGCTTTGGGACAAGTCTGAGTTGAGAAGGACACATCTAAGAGCTAAATCCTGGTGGATAAAGCCACATTGGCTGGCAGGAGGAAAGACCTCCATGCACACCACAAGGTCCAGTTCTGGGCCCCTCAGTTCCAGAAGGACAGGGAACTGCTGGGAAGAGCCCAGGGCAGAGCCACAGAGATGCTGGAGGGAGGGGAACATCTCCCTGCTGAGGAAAGGCTGAGGGAGCTGGGGCTGTTGGGCTTGGAGAAGAGGAGACTGAGGGGCCACCTCATCCATGGGCACAAATCTGTTCAGGGCAGTGTCAGGAGGGCAGAGCCAGGCTTTGTGCAGTGATGTCCAGTGACAGGACAAGGGGCAGTGGGTGCAAACTGGAGCCCAGGAGGTTCCATGTGAATCTCAGGAAGAACTTCTTTGCTGTGAGAGTGACAGAGCCCTGGGCCAGGCTGCCCAGAGAGGCTGTGGAGTCTCCTTCTCTGGAGACATTCCAACCCCCCTGGATCCTGTGTGATGTGCTCTGGGTGCCCCTGCTCTGGCAGGGGGTTGGGCTGGGGGAGCTTTCCAGGTCCCTTCCAACCCCTGGGATTCTGGAATTCTGTGAATCCCAGGACAAACTGGCCCAAAGCTTGGATGCTGAGCTAAGATGGAGCTGGCAAATTCAACGGAGAGGAAAGGAGGCCAAAAGCACCTCAAGAGGTGCCAGGGTTGGTGGCTCTGGCTGGAATCTGCTGTGCAGATCCCTGCTGGGAGGGGCCAAAGGCAGGGGCTGGGGCTGGGAGCCCGGGGGGTGAGGGAAGAGGGACTATCAGCTGGTTCTAGGAGTTATCAAGCAATTAAAGAGGTGATAAATTTAGTCTGGGGAACAGGAAATTGGCAATAAGGCCGAAATGAAAGGAAGCAGTTGAGCTGAGTGCTGGGCACTCTGCAAAATTGGCTATAAAAGAGAAGGGCTGCCATAAATATAAGGGCAGGAGGGAGAGGATGTTGCTGGTAATGAAACCCCTGCTCCCCAGGGGGAGAGACACAGAGTCACTGAGGACTGGGGGTTGGAAGGGACCTCACAAGATCATCCCATCCAGCCCCTGCCAGAGCAGGCTCAGCTACAGCAGATCCCACAGGAACACATCCAGGTGGGATTCAATGTCCCCAGAGATGAAGCCTCCACCTCCCTGGCCAGCCTGGCCCAGGGCTCTGGCACCCTCACAGGAAAGAAGTTCTTCCTCATGTTCAGCCTGACCCTCCCGTGCTCCAGTTTGTGCCCACGGGCCCTTGTCCTGTCCCTGGGCACTGCAGAGACACAACTGGAGCTGTGAAGGTCTCAGGCCTGGTTGTGCTCCCTCAGGGTGCAGGGCTGAGCAGGGACAATGGGGGCTGGGTTAGCTCCTCCCTGCTCTGAACAGATGCTGATAGACCAAAATAGCTCAAAAACTTACAAGAAAAAGACCCTCCACCCAACCCCCCATGCTGAGGGTCATCGAGCCATCAGGTTGGAAGACACCTCTGAGGATCATGTAGATCTACCTGCAGCAGATCCCACAGGAAGGCATCCAGGTGTGCTGGGAATGTCTCTGGCTGCTGCCCCAAAGGGTTGGCCTGAGCTCCCAGGGAGAGAGAAACCCACCCAGGAAAGGAATCAGGGCACAAGCTGGGAAAATGCCACTCTGGTACTGGGAGAAACATCAAGACACTGGGTGAGCTAATTGCCTGGGGTGTCTGTGCTTCCCCAGAGCACACCAGGAA
>NW_009953903.1:226744-230739 GCF_000747805.2 Chaetura pelagica
AGCCAGGGCGGAGCAGCCTGCAGGGCAATTCCAGCTCTGCCCCCCCAGGCTCCTTCTCCTGCTCCAGCCACAGTTTGCCCTGAGCTGATGAATTGTTAGGACTGACTGGAGCTCTTTTCAGCTGCTCCAGGAGAAAACATTCACATTTCCCAAGCATGCAGATGTGACACATCTCCCACATCTGGCATCCCAGCAGTTAATGAAAATACAGGCTCAGGCCACAACCCAGGGAATCACACAATATCAGGGGTTGGAAGGGACCTCTGAAATTCATCCAGTCCAACCCCCCTGCCAGAGCAGGACCCAAACCAGGGCAGGTCACTCAGAAAGGCATCCAGACAGGGCTGGAAAGGCTCCAGAGAAGGAGACTCCACAGCCTCTCTGGGCAGCCTGGCCCAGGGCTCTGGCACCCTCACAATTCAGAGGTGATGGAACATCAGCCCCCTGGGCTTCCTGGAAAACCCCTCCTGCTCTGGCAGGGGCAGCAGAGGACAGGGCAGCACAGACCCTTCCTCAGGAGCTGGGTAGCCACATCAGCTGGTGGCACGTGGCCCTTTTGAGGGAGCAGCCACTATAGTTTAAATTACATATTAAATATAATTATATATAATTATATATAATATATTGCTTTATTATTTATATTTATTTATTATTATCTATTATTATTTATTCAATATTTTATTATATTATTGTATGTTATTATATATTAAATTATTATTAAACTATAATTTAAATTATAATTTAAATCATTTAAATCATTCCCACTTTGAACTCGAGTGGGCTCTGTGGAGCTCCCAGACCAGCACCCTGGGCACCCAGGTTTGCCAGCCCAGGTTCTGCTGCTGCTCCCAGGGGGGGCTTTTCCTGCCACCTCCAGACCAAGCTCTGCCTGTGGCAGAAGCAAAGAAGGCAAAGCTGCCCTGCCCCAGGGTCCCAGCTGAGCCCCACTCCTGCTGGGGGGCAATGGGACAGAGCAACCCTCCCAGCAAGGGGGCAAACCCATCTGGAGAGAGATACTGGTCCCAGCATCGCTGCCACAGGCTGTGATGGGGAGAGGAGAGGGTGTCCCATGGGAGCAGCCCCCCCTGCCCTGCCCTGCCCAGCAGAGCCCCCAGGGTGCTGTGGGACCTGGGGACAGCAGGGCACAGAGGGTGCTGTGTCTGCCTGGCTGGGCCCAGCTGCTGGGCACCCATGGGTCATCCATCTGCTGAACAGGCTCCAGCCCATTAGCTTTAACTGGAGGGAGTTGCAGGGAGGATCATTACATGAGGAGTTCACAGCTCAATTAATAAAGCACCTCGTTAGGGCTCCTTCCTCTCCCAGCACGTGGGCAGGGCTGGTGCCCCTGCTCCCCAGGAGGACTCATTCCTTTCTTTTTCCCTCCTGGGGAGGCAGCTGGTGGCTGGAATTGGCACTGCTGAGGTGCTGCTCTGGGACTTGGGGCTGCCTTCATCCCCCCCTGGCACGTCCTGCTCCTGGGGAGCAGCTCCCCGTGCCCAGGGTACTCAGCAAACCCAGCCTTGGGGGGACACAGGAGGGACCTGCAGACACCAGGACCCTGCCCATCACCTGTCCTGCTGTGCCCAGGTGGTGCCACCTGCTGTGTGGAGACCAGGGGACACATTCAGGGCTCTCTGATCTTGTGCTCCTGGAGCTTCCTTACAGCTCAGCCCAGGACCTGAACACCCTCTGCCTCTCTTGGCTCATGGAAGTGCTGCTGCCAGGCAGTGCCAGTGCCCAGGGAGAGGGGCTTCACCTCCCTCCAGGGGACAAAGGGACTCCAAAAGGAAGCTCAGCTCTGCTCTCAGGGGTTTGTCACCCAGAGCCCCCTCCAGGGGCATCTTGGGGTCTCCTGTGTTGGTTCCTGCCTCTCCAGGGGGTTGCAAGGGAAGTCCCAGGATCCAGGCTGTCTGCTGACTGGGCTGTATTGGCAGTGGTGGCCACGTGCAGGGCTGGTTTGCCACCCTTGGCCAGTGCCAGGCACGGGGGTTGCTTTCAGAGCCTCATTTTGCATCTCTTTTCCCAGGCTGCCTCTTTTGCTTTCTTCTCCCAGCCCCCATGGGAAGCTGCTCCCAGCATTTGGGATCTGCTCCCAGAACTGCCTGCACAGCAGTGGGGTGACAGTCCCTGGAGGTGCCACCCACAGGACAGTGCCAGGACCTGTTGTCATTACTGACTACTCTTTTTTTGTTGTTTGCTTCCAGCATCCCTTTCACATTCCTGCCTCTCTTTCAGGTTTCCTTCATCCTATCCTCACCCTTGGGAGCCTCAGGAGCAACCAGGAGAAAAGAGACTGGAGGTCCTGGAAGACAGAGGGGGGCAGAGCATCCCTGTGGGAGGCAGGAGTCAGTGGTGCCCATCCCTGAAGGCAGGAATTCCTGCCAGGCAAGGAGTGCATTGGATCCCACCAGAGCAGGGAAGCAGGTGTGGAGGGGACCTTTTCTTGGGCAGGGCTGGAGATGGAGGAAAGAAAGCTGAACTGCTCCTGGGATGGATTTGTAAGGGGAGGGAAAGACAAGAAGTAAATGCCAATTAGTTGCACTTCTCTCCACCCACTGGCTTGTCCAGCTGGGGAGGGAGGCAGGACAGAGGGGAGGCAGCACCTGGGGGGCAGACACCGAGACATGTCCCAGCAGAGAAGGGATGGCTGAAGGGAACACTTGAACCACTCCTGGGAGCCCTGGAGAGGGCAAGGAAGAACCTCCAGGCCCCAGTGCTGCCCTTGGAGCTGTGTTGCTCTGGGACAAGCCACCCCGGGAGCTGCTGGGGCTGCTGGGCAGGGCTCCGAGGTGGCAGCAGATTTCACAGCTAAATCAGACTCCTTCTCTGCCTAATCTCAGCCAGTACAAGTGGCTTAACCCATCGGACAGGCTCCAAATCCTCCTCTCCTCCTCCTGATCCCACATAAGCCCCGAGTTTTCTCCCCCCCTTGATAATCTCTGATTCCCTGGGATCAGGGGGTTGCTCTGCCAACTGCACAAATCCAGAGTGGGGACGGATGCAGATGGTGCATCTTAACGAGCTCTTCCTGCTCTCCATCCCCCCCCAGCCCTGCCACCCCCTCCTAGGGAGCCCTGGGGGCCAGTAAAAGAACCCAGCAAAGCCTTGGCACTGTGCAGGCAGAGGTGGCCCCATCCTGTGAAGGCTCCTGTGGCAGAGCACAGGGCTCAACCCCCCACCCTGGGGTGGAATGGAGGGTCTCCTGGGCAGGGCTGCTCCTCCCTGCTGTGTGCTGGGGAGATGGGGTACAGGTGGGCACAGGCTGTGTGTGGGATCCAGGACATGCCCAGCTGTCCGTGGGATGGGAAATGGGCTCAGGCAGCTCCAACACCAGAGGCAGGGGATGCTCTGCTCTGTCAGCCACCTCCTGCAGGGGCTGTGCAACCCCCTGTCCTCGTGGCAGCTTAGAATCCCAGGCTGGTTTGGGTGGGAAGAGACCTTCAAATCACCCAGTCCCACCCCCTGCATGGGCAGGGACACCTCCCACCAGCCCAGGCTGCTCCAAGCCCCATCCAACCTGCCCTTCAACACTGCCAGGGATGGGGCAGCCACAGCTTCCCTGGGCAACCTGGGCCAGGCTCTCACCACCCTCACAGCAAGGAATTTCCTCCTATTTTCTCATCTCCATCTCCCCTCTTCCAGCTTGAAACCATTCCCTCATCATCCAATCTTGCTTCTGAGATGGCTTCACCCAAACAGCTGTGGGTACCACAGGGGCAGGAAAAGAGCTGGAAGCACTTCCATGCTGCTGGAAGCTGCACCCTGTGGCACAGGCCTTCTGCAGTGGGATGTCCTGCCCACAACCAACACACTGACCCCTCTTCAACCCCTTCCTGGCTCCTGCCCTGCTGTCATTGCACAACAACATGGGACAGGCTAGAAAGCCCCTGCCCAGCTCCTTGCTTGGCTGGGTCACCTCTTCCCTCCCTGGATACCTTACAATCCTGACACCTGGGCCCAGGCTGCCCCACATGGCAGGTGGGGGGGCCCCAGCA
>NW_009953903.1:230766-245761 GCF_000747805.2 Chaetura pelagica
GGGAAACACACCTTGTTCCCACTCTCCCAAACCTCCCTCTCCAAGCTCTCTGAGCTGTGCAGTCCCTGCCTGCCAGGACCTTGCCAGGACTCAGCCCTGACATTGCTCTTTTGCGGCCATTTTGAAGACATTTCCTTCACATCCTTCTGCTGGTGCTTTTTTCCCTCCCCTTTTTTTTTTTTTTTTGCTTCTTTTGCCTGGATTCCCTACAATGTTTCTCCAAACCCTCCCCCCTAAACAAGGACTGAGCTCCCTGTGCTTTTCATCAGGGGAAAGATGAGCCCAGTGCCCCATAACGTGGCATTTTGTGGGGGGAGGGATGGAGGAATAAGTGCTGGCAGTTGGGACACACTGATTCTGTGGCTCTGGTTCCACCTGGGGCTTTCCTTCATCCCCCCCCAACAGCCTGATGCCTCAATGACATTGGTCTAATTAGCAACCTGCCCAGTTGTTTCACACCAGTGGGGACACGGGGGCTGTTCTGGCTTGATGTGTCCCACGGCGAGGAGGGGTGGGCAGAGCCCTGAGCCTGAGGAGACTGAGCTGAGAGAGGCAGGTTCTGTTCAGGTGCTCTGTTCTGGCAGGGAGCCTTTGATCTGGGGGATTGTGCAGCATGAAAAGCCAGGCTTGTTCCAGCCTCTGCGTGACGAAGGGCAAGAGATGGAAGTTTGATGCACGTGCCTGATGGGTCGGGGGGACTCGCCAGGCACTGCAGGAGCTCTGGAGGGCCTTCGGGGTCTCTGGGGGCTCGTTGGGTACATATTTCCTTGCCTAATGGGTTGCACGTGAGCAGAGTGTTAAGGTCAGAGCCTGGGATTGCTGGTGTGACCTTGGCACGATGATTTTCACAGGCAGGAACATTTGGTTCTGGCCGCCGAGTGGCTGCTGGTGAGTTGCATGTGGTGACCCCGGGTGTCAGTGAGCAGCCTCCCCTGCTTCATGTCCTGCACTTTAAAAAGAGTTATGGCTCATCTTCCTGGGATGTTTGCCTTGCACAGGCTCTTGTGCTGGTGGGAAGGCTCCTTGGAGGTCCCTGGTCCCCCTCCTGGGACTGTCTCCAGCACTGAGGGCACAGTCCCAGCAGGCTGAGCCACTTTCACTTGTGTTTGCAGCAGCTCATCCCACCCAGGGAGGTCCCTGCCCGTTTGGCACCTCTCCCTTCCCTCTCCCATCACATCCCCCCAGCTGGGAGGGATGGAGCAGGGGCTGTGGGCAGATGTAGGACCCCAGTGTCCCACCCCAAGCCCTCGGTCCTGCTGAGCCGTGCCCAGCTGGGAGCAGGACGTGGGGCAAACCATGAAGCCACCTGAGGCTCCCTGAAGGGTGGATGCTGAACAACTGCAAGTCAAACACGGCCAGCAAGGCCTTTTCTGCCAAACTCTAGGGGCTCAGAGCTTCCTGGGCAGCCTGTCCTGCCCAGAGCTGTCGGGGTGACATCCCTGCAGCATCCCAGGCACGTGGTTGCACTTGAAAGGGCCAAGCCTCTTCCCCAGCCCTTCACAGGTGCAGGGCAGAGGGAGCAGGTGCAGGGCAGTCCCTTTTGCTGCTGTGCCCACTGTCAGCATCACACCCACCCTGGGGAGTCTTTCCAACACCAAGCACTGTGGCTCATTCACCCCAAGGATGCTCCAGGGACCACAGACTGCAGAGCAGGGAGGGAGGCATCAGTCCCCAGGACAGCTGGGTCTGACACATTCCCTAGGACTAAGTCTTCCATTCTTGCTTTAACCTTTTCTGGTGACTGGTGGTGGCTGAGTTAAGCAATGATATGCCTGCAACATGACAGTGATTTGTTTAAAGAGCCCACACTTGTCCTTGTTAGCACTCACTGCCTGCTCTGACAGTCCTGTCAAAAGCTCCTGCACATTTTTCAGTTCTCTCTCTCATTTACTGCTGTCACCACTGGGAAACATCCAGATAACAACAGCACTGGTGGCATTTGAGCAGTTCAGGGGCTTTGGCTGTGCTGTGTGGTCCATGCCAGGCATGCTGAGCCATCAGTGGGGCTGCAGGGCTGCAGGCTGAGTCTGGCACAGCCCATCTGCCTGCCCCCCTGCCCTGGGGGGCCACAGGCAGCACAAGCACCAGCCTGGGGGCACCAAAGGGCTGTTCAGCCCTTGAGATCAGAGCATCATGCCCTGGGGACACTTCGGAGCCTGGACTTGGGGTGGCTGGACCCTGGGGATGGGCAAGGAGCAGGGTGCTGGAGGGAGTCCTGGGTGCTGGAGGGGGTCCTGGGTGCTGGAGGGAGTCCTGGGTGCTGGAGGGAGTCCTGGGTGCTGGAGGGGGTCCTGGGTGTTGGAGGGACCACTTGTGTAGAGGGTGTGAAACTGGGACTCACTCTCTGCAGTCACCAGGTGCTGGTTCCTGTCCAGGTGGAGGCATCTGGTGGAGCTGGTGGGTTGAACACTTGGCAGCTGTGCCAAAAAGAGGATTTTTCAGGTTGGAAAAAAGAAAAAAGGGGAAAAAAAAAAAAAGAGAGAAAGAAAGAAAAAAGAAAAGACAGAAAAGAAAAGAGAAAAAAAGAGAAAAGAGAAAAGAAAAAAAGAAAAGTTAAAAAAGAAAAGAAGAGAAAAAAGAAAAAAGAAAAACAAGAGTAAAGAGAAAAGAAAAAAGAAATGAAAAAATAGAAAAAAGTAAAAAAGAAAAAAAGAAAAGAGAAAAAAAAAAAAAAGGAAAAGGGAAAAAACCAAAACAAACCAACCAAAAAAAACCACAAAAAGAAAAAAGGAAAAAGAGAAAGGAAAAAGGAAAAGACAAAAAAGAAAAAAGATAAAAAGAAAAAAAGAGCAAAGAACAAAGAGAAAATAAAAGAAAAAAAAGAACAAAAAGAACAAAGAAAGGGAAAAGCAGAGCCAGGAGCTCGGGGTGACTGTGCAGAAGGGGCAGGTGCTGTCACCAGCACAGGCAGAGCTCTGGCCTTGCAGGAACTGGGGTTCTGGGGACGTGGCTGGAACCAGGTGCTTTTCAGAGCACTGAAGAGCTGGTGCTTCAGTCTCCGGGTGAGTCCCAGATGGAGGAGTTTGGGGCTGAGCCCAGGCAGGTGGGTGCTGAGCAGGGGCTGGCAGGGCTGGGGGCAGCAGGCTCAGCAGGCAGGGGGAGCTGCCCCAGGAGCTCAGCCCACCCTGGGGGTTCCTGGCCTGGCTCACACTGTTCAAGCTGGGTGATTGAAGGGGTTCCCCTGCTGTAACCTCTGCAGGCAGCCAGGAGGAGGAACCAGGAGTGGGGGCAGTGGGAATTAAACTGGAAACCAGTAACTGGCTGAGCAGCCCTTCCCAGCCCAATCACCTCCCCTTGGGTACAAGCAACATGTGGCTTCTCCATCTCGGCCTCCTCAGAGGCAGCCCCTCCAACCCTTCTGGGGGTGTCCTGGCCTGTCTGACCCCCTCTGCAGCACAGCAGGGTTCCTGGGGGGCATCCCCACCCTGCTGCCTCCCCTGGGACCCAGCCCTCCCACCCCAGCACCTCGGGGACTGGCCTGGACCCCCTGAGCCACAGGGAGATGCCAAGCCCAGGGAAACCCATTTCCCAGAGATAATGTCATATTCTCAGAGTGCATGTAGACAAATACAGCCAAATGTTCCCCTCCCTGAAGCCATCAAAGCACCAATGACTCCGTAATATTTAATGGCTTGTTTTGCTCCCTAAATGATACAATGAAAAGGATTATTAATGTTAATAGCATTCTTATCATATTTTAATAGCATCATGTATAACTGAAATGTCATCTCAGCACATATTTCTCTTGCTCTCACCCAGGGCAGGGAGCAATCATCCTCCAGAGGGGTGGGGAAGGAATAGACATTGGGCAACGGGGTGGAAAGGGGGGCTGGGGGCTCCAGGCTGAGCTGGGCTTGGCTGGCTGGAGAGAGGAGCAAAGCCAGGATATCCTCTTGGCTGTAGGGAGGAGAAGGAAGGGAGACCACAGGGCCATGAGGGGTGATGTGCAGGGAAAGGGTGGGTGAGGTGGGCAGAGGAAGGGGAGATGAGATAGGAAGGACAAGGGAACATAAGGTGGGCAGGGGAAGGGGAGATGAGATGGGCAAGGGAAAGGGACATGAGATGGGCAGGGGAAGGGGAGATGAGATGGGAAGGGGAAGGGGAGATGAGATGGGCAAGGGAAGGGGACATGAGGTGGGCAAGGGAAGGGTGCACAAGGCAGCTCCAGCCAGGCCCCAGAAGTCCTGGGTGTTGAAGGGACCACTTGTGTAAGGGGGTGGAACTGGCCCTCACTCCCTGCAGTCCCCAGGTCTAGTTGATGCTCCTGGCCAGGAAAGGGCTGGATACCCCAGATGAGGGGGGTCAGGCCATTTGGGTCAGGATCCCCCAGGACCTGCCAAACAAGCTACCATTGCCACTTCTTTTCCTGACACATTGGACTCCATCAAGAGCAACTGTCAGGGACAGACTCCAATTCTCAGGGCATCATTTTGCAGCTCAGTGAGCATTGTCCTTTTTATTCTTTTTTTTTTTCCCCCCCTCATCCAATCCATTTTACAGCTCAGTTGAACTAGGCTGAAACCCCACATTTTTCATGTGGGCTTGGGTTTCCCTCACATTCAGCCCTCATCTCCATGGCAGGCAGGGGCAGTGGTGGCTGGGAGCTGAGCACACAGGGGCAGAGCCAAGCTCAAGGACAATGCAATTTCATTTCCCAATCCCCAGCACAAGCCATAGATTCATAGAATCCCAAAATTGTTTTGTTGGAAAAGCCCTTTCAGGTCACCCAGTCCAACCCTTCCCCCAGCCCTGCCCAGGCCACCCCTGCCCCGTGTCCCTCAGCACCATCTCCAGGGCTTGGAAACCCCTCCAGGGATGGGGACTCCCCCCCTGCCCTGGGCAAATACAAGTTGTTTCATTTTCACAAGGAATTGCAAAAGGATTCTGAAGAGAAAACCACGTTGGAAGGGAGCTCCAGAATAATCTGGAACAGCCTTTCTTGGCAAAAACACTGTCTAGACAAGAGGGCCCAGCTGAAACTTGGAAGTGTCTAATGTTGGGGAATCCACCACTTCCCTGGGGAGAAGAAGGCCCAGGAGAATTCAATGAGTTCCTAAAGCTTCTCAAAAAGCTCTGCCCCTGTAGGAGCTTTGAGCCTGTGAACCTTTGCACTGTGGTTTCTATGGCTCTGGGTCTTCCACGTTGCCCCCAGGGCCAAGTGTTGGGCACAGCCAAACCTCTGCTCCTGTCCATGCAGCCTCCTGCCCTCACTGACACCTGCACGTGGGCACTGCTCGGGTACAATCCCACCCATGTCTGCCCTCAGGACAGAATCACAGCATCACCAAGGCTGGAAAAGACCTCTCAGATCATCAGGTCCAGCCTATGGCCAACAGCACCACATCTCCAGACCATGGCACCAAGTGCCACCTCCAGCCTTTCCTGGAACACCTCCAGGGATGGTGCCTCCACCACTTCCCTGGCCAGTCCATTCCAGTGTAATCACCCTCTCCATGAGGAAGTGCTTCCTAATATCCAACCTAAACCTCCCCTGGAGCAGCTTCAGGCCAGATCCTCTCATCCTGTTGCCTTGAAAAAGAGCCCAACCCCACCTGACCACAACCTCCCTTTGGGTAGTCATAGAGAGTGAGAAGGTCCCCCCTGAGCCTCCTCTTCTCCAGGCTAAACAACCCCAGCACCCTCAGCCTCTCCCTATAAGACTTTCCCTCCAGCCCTTTCACCAGCCCCTGCTCCTCTGAACCTTCTCCAGCACCTCCAGAGAGGACCTGGGAGCCTCTCCAGGGATGTGTGCAGCTCCTCCCAGCCAGCCTGGCTTCTGCTTCCAGATGAAAGGGGGCAGCTCAGCTCTGACCTGCTCATATTTCACTAAAATGTTATTTTAACACTTAAAAGGGTAGCAAATACCATCAGCAGCTCTTCATGTCTCAGATCAATGCCCGGGGAGCAGGGCACTCATGCTCGTCACGCTAATGAGCCCAGGAGATACCTCAGAGCTTCCCAGCACTGCCCTGGCACTCAGGCTGCAGGGGGGCAGGGGAAGCAGGGCTGGGGACCTGGCACCCCGGGGCCACACACACTCTTTTCCTCCCTAGAAAAATCCATGGGTGCTCAGCAACTCCCCTCATGGCTGGGAGACCTGAGCAGGGAAGGGAGAACAGACCCACCAGGAGGTGGAGACCTGCTGGAGGTCCCCAGCAACATGCCAGGAATGTGGAGCAACAAGAAATTCCTGGCTTTCCCCCCTCCTGCTCCCACAGGTCACAGCTGATGGCTGGAGGCAAGGACTCCTGAGGGAGCTGCTGTGCTTGGGAAGGTGCTGGGTCTCCTTCCCAGCTTCAGCAAGCCCAGCCAGGGACTGTGCCAAGGGACTGCTGGTGGGTTTATCTCACAGCATCACAGAGTCCCAGACTGGTTTGGGTTGAAGGGACCTTAAAGACCATCCAGATCCAACCCCCTGCATGGGCAGGGACACCTCCCACCAGCCCAGGCTGCTCCAAGCCCCATCCAACCTGCCCTTCAACACTGCCAGGGATGGGGCAGCCACAGCTTCCCTGGGCAACCTGGGCCAGGCTCTCACCACCCTCACAGCACAGAATTTCCTCCTATTTTCTCATCTCAATCTCCCCTCTTCCAGCTGAAAACCATCCCCGCTTGTCCTCTCACTCCATGCCCTTGTCAAAAGTCCCTCCCCAGCTTTCTCCCAAGCTTCTGGTGCATCCTTGCAGCTGCTTGGCTTGTCTCAGTGCCAAGGAACCTCAAGCTTGGCCCCCTCTGTCCCAGAGAGACATTTTCAGGATGAGACCCTCTCTGTTGCTCCTCACCTGCTGCCCCATTCCACGTGGCACCACCTCCCCCCTGTCCCACCACGTGGAAGAAGGGCAGATGTAGGGCTGCTCTTCCCACAGGACACAGCAATGGACACTCCACTCAGCAGAGAGAGACCCAGAAAGACCCCACATGGCCACTCTCCTGGGGCCAATGGCAGTGAAAGGCAGCACCCTGCCCCAGGCAGCCCCAGGGATGGTGACACTTGTACAGGGACTGACATCTTCTCCATCAAAGCCACTGTCACCACAGGAACTTATTGTACCAATAAAATCTGCCTCTCCACTGGGAAGCCTTTGCTTATGAACTGTCAGTACCTCTGTGTCCACAAGATGCTCCAACCATCCTCGAAGCTGAGGAGCAAAGGACAATGAGAGAGATCAGGTAGTGTCAGGGGGAGCTACAGGGACCAGGGCTGGGCTGGCTTGTTCAACACCTTCCTTCATCATCTTGGCAGAGAGAGGGGACAGAAGAACCACCTGTGAGGGATTCACAGCTACTTTCTGGCAGGAAAACAACCTTTGGCTGGGCTTGGCTTTTTCACAGCCCTCAGGGTACTTGTGGAAATGGCCTTGAGTCCTAAAGGTCTCCCAATCTTAGGACAAAGATTCAAATAATGACTTTTTCTTCTCTAGCTCAGAAGACAACACCAGAAAGTTTCCTGAGGGGTGCAGGAGGCCACAGGCACATGCAATGACCACATCTGTGCCTGGGATGGGCTCATCCATGTGTTGGCACTGCCCTGGAACCCCCCAAACCCACAGCTGATATTTGTTGGGAAACTAAAAGAGGTGCTATATCCCATCTGCTTTCAGAGAACAGGATAAAGAACAACTTGAGATGTCCCAGGATGTTTTCCATGGTTGTTGGGTCTCAGGGACAATCCCATATTGGGTCTCAAATCATCCCACGATGGAGCAAAGCAAAATCACCCCACCTTGTTGACAGAATGTGCACTAGGACCAGTCTCATAGGAAATGTTTTCTCCCCAGTTTAGCTGAAAAGAAGAAAAAATATTGTCTGGAAAAAAAGAAAATGCTAAAGAAATCATTAGTTTTGCAGAAGGAGGGAGAAAATGATTCCAAACCAGCAACGGGAGCAACATCACCAAGTGAAATCAGAGGCACAGCTCTCCTAAATGACACATCCCTGAGATGTGCAGAGGAAAATACATTGGAGAAGAGCTCAAAATACCAAGGAGGAGAGAGGACGGAGGGAGTGGGTCCTGCTGAGACTGCAGGCAGTGGGAGGCAGAACATGATCCACTTGGAAAAACACAGCCAGGCCATTTAGGAGACAATGATCCGAATCACGGCCTGAGTCCCTGGGAGGGGGAGCCCTGTGGTGAGGAGAGGCTGAGCAAGACAGATAGCTGCTGTTTGGGGGTTGTCTCACCCCACCACTGTTTCCTTTCTCACCCTCCACCCTTGGTTTGCAGAGGATCAGAGCAGGGCTGGAAGATCCTGCTGCTCCACGTGAGCCCCAGGGATGCTAGTGCCCCGGGGTGGCTGCAGGTTGCAGAGTGAGGGGGTGCCTGCCTGAGCAGGGGGTGTTAAACACACACTGCCCAAAATACAGCCTCTGTCCCTGGGGTCTGAGCTCCCAGCCCTGGGCCAGAGCTCTGGGTGCACATCTGAAGCCCTGAGGAGAAGGAGCTGGGGGTGCTGGGTGAGGAGCAGCTCCCCATGACCCAGCTCCATGTGCTGGAGCCCAGAAACCCCCCGTGTCCTGGGCTGCAGCCCCAGCAGAGTGACCAGCAGGGCCAGGGAGGGGATTGTCCCCTCTGAGATCCCCCCTGCAGGGCTGGGGCCAGGGCTGGGGTCCCCAACACAGGGAGGACATGGAGCTGTTGGAGAGAGGCCAGAGGAGGCCCCGGAGATGCTGGGAGGGCTGGAGCAGCTCTGGAGCCAGGCTGGGAGAGTTGGGGTGTTCAGCCTGGAGAAGAGAAGGCTCCAGGGAGACCTTAGAGCAGCTTCCAGTGCCTGAAGGGGCTCCAGGAAAGCTGGGGAGGGACTTGGGACAAGGGCAGGGAGGGATGGGATGAGGGGGAATGGATGAAAAGTGGAAGAGGGAGATTGAGGTGAGACATGAGGAGGAAATTCTTTGGTGTGAGGGTGGTGAGAACCTGGCCCAGGTTGCCCAGGGAAGCTGTGGCTGCCCCATCCCTGGCAGTGTTGAAGGGCAGGTTGGATGGGGCTTTGAGCAGGCTGGGCTGGGGGGAGGGGTCCCTGCCCATGCAGGGGGGTTGGAAGTGGGTGATCTTCCAACCCAACCCAATCAGCAGTTCTATGACCCTCCTGCCAGCCCCAGCTGCCCAGTGCCTGCACCCACCACACCCTGCTGGTCCCTCTCTCAGCACCATGTACCTCACTGCTGGATCATCTGCCCACAGGTTGCTGCTCAGTCTTGGTCTCCCTCAAGAGCCTCTGGATGGCACCTCTGCCTGGACAGGCAACAGGAAACTTCTCTGTCAGAGCCCTGGGAGGGCTGTGTCCCTCAGGCAGGGGACATATGATGAGCCAACCACTACATCAAACAAGCTAAATTATCCAAGACTATAAACCAGTCAATTTTGAGTCATATCCAGGCTGTGATGGGGCAGCAGCATCTCATCTCCTGCTGCAGCAACCATCTTGCAAGGGAGGAGGAGTTCCTGGGGGGTGACGTGGGGCACCCCAGATCTGTGTGTGTGTTTAGGGGGTGAGGCTGCCAGGGCTGGGGGGTTGTCCCCATCATCTCCCAAGGGCTGCAGTGGGTGTTCCTCCTGTTGCAGGCTCCCCACAGGCCCTGCAGGCTCATGTGACATGGAGCATTAATGTCACATTAGCCTCATGGGCAGTGGTGTCATTCCCAGGCTCCACAGCCCCAGGAGGTGTCTGTGCCATGGATGCCATTGCCTGTCACCAGCAATTGTTGCTCTTCCCTCTCCTTCTCACACTGTGGGAAATGGCAGGACACTTGGGCATCTGGTGACACGTCCCCTACACATTTCACACCTCACACTCGTGTTTTGCAGCTGCTGTTTTTACTGGTGGAAATGGGTTAAAGCCTGGCCTGGAGGGGAGGGCTGGGAGGTCCAAGCTCTTCCACCACCTCTTGCTTCTCCAGGGCCCCACCACAGCATCCCTGCAGCTGGAGACGTGGAGGCAGCAAACACAGAGCATTTAGCAAGGAAGCCTGCAGGAAAGCTGGGGCTCCCACACCTCCCACCAGCCCAGGTTGCTCCAAGCCCCATCCAACCTGCCCTTCAACACTGCCAGGGATGAGGCAGCCACAGCTTCCCTGGGCAACCTGGGCCAGGCTCTCACCACCCTCACAGCAAAGAATTTCCTCCTCATGTCTCACCTAAATGTCCCCTCTTCCAGTTTAAAACCATTCCCCCTCATCCTCTCACTCCCTACCCTTGTCAAAAGTCCCTGGAAGACATTTCCTCCTGGAAGAGGAGGAAAATTCCATTTCCCTGGAAGGCATCTCCTCCTGGGAGCCACTCAGCAGTGGCTACAGCTCCCTTCCAAGCAGCCAGCACCTTCCTGTGGAGCAGGTCATGGGGCCGACTTTGCAGACAAATCTTTCCTTGTCAACCACCCGACAGCAGTAGCTGCTCACCCAGGATCTTGCTGCCTCCTTCTGCCAGCAAGGACTGGAAAGATGGTGCTTATGTCCCCTCTGCAACCTGTCCTTGTGATTTGTCCATGTCCACAGGCTCTCTGGGTGCAGCACCTGCCCCTACATTGAATTTCCCTGATTGCCCCTTAGCTGGGCCGTGAATGGTTCAGCCTCCCTGGGGAGAAGCAGCAGGTCAGGAGGCTGTTGATGGGGGAGGACATCACAATGTTCTCCATCACAGAGGGAGGAACCCCAGCTCCTTCCACACCACGTTTCATTCTTCTCAGCCACTGCTGGTGCTGCTGATCCGTGGCCAATAACTTGATTAGCTTCCTGTCATTCATGCAAGACTCCCAGCCAAGCTCCCATCAACAACTGCCTGAGAGGAGGTTGGAACAAGGAAGGGGGTCGGTCTCTTCTCCCAGGTAACCAGTGAGGAAACAGCCTCAAGCTGCAGCAGGGGAGGTTCAGACTGGATCTTAGGAAGAATTTCCCTCCTGGAAGCGTGGTCAAGGATTGGAACAGGCTGCCCAGGGAAGTGGTGGAGTCACCATCCCTGGAGGTGTTCAAAAAACATGTGGACATAGCACTTCTGGACATGGTTTGGTTGTGTTGGGATGATGGTTGGACTTGATGATTTTAGATGGCTTTTCCAACCTTAATGAGTGTATGATTCTGTGATTCTAACACCTGCATCCATAGAGGAGTTGGTTTCATGCTTCAGAGCCAGGGATGGCCCTTATTCCCACCACGTTCCAGGACACACATCACTGGCCCTTGCTCCTCACCAGCACCACGTCAGGTTGTCCTGGCAGCCCCCACCACACACTGCCCTGGGTGGTTCCTCCCTAAACCTGCCTCCTTGTTGGGTCAAACACAACCAGAGCTCATCTGTGACAGGGCAAAGACCAGGAGGGTCCTGCCCACCACCCCCCTGACTCCCACCCTTCCCAAGAAGAGGTTGAAGCAGGGCTGAGGGGCTGTGGATGTGCCCCCCCCCCCCCCCCCCCCTGGTTGTGGCCTGGGGGGTTGTGCTCTGGGCACCCTGTCCTTGCTGGCAGGACACAGGACATGCCTCATCTCAGGAATGCACCCAGACACCTTTGGCTTGGTCAGAACAGGGGTGTCAGCCTGGGGAGGTCTGCAAGGAGCCTTTCCTCTGCAAACCCTTCCCAGAGGCAGTTTGGGGTCCTTCTGGTGGCCATCAAGGCCCAGGATGGAAACCTTTGGATTCTGACTGACGTAAACTTGGGATTTGGAATTCACCCACCCTCTGGAGAAAGCTTGGAGTTGATTTGGAAGCACCTCCAGGGCTTTCCATGCTCCTTTGCATGGCAGATGAAGGGCTGGGGCTCCCTGCAGGGCCAGGCAGATCCTTATCCTCCTGGGGATGAGTTGTCTCAGGGCTTGAAGCTCAGTCACCCGATGCTCCTGCAACACTGATGCCACCTGTGGTAGTTTGATCCTCCAAATATCCCCTGGGATTTCAGGTTTAATCTGCTGTAAACTCCTCAGCACGACGTGTCCTTTCCAAATAATGCCTTGTTCTGATGGGTTAGTGACAAGGACATTTAATCCTGCAGGATGAACCTTCTGTTCCTTTGACTGGTGCCTCTTTCATGTCAAAAAATCTTCCAGCCACCCAGTCAAAAACACCTCCAGAGCTACTGGGAGACTGGCAGCCTGACACCCTCCCAGACAGGCCCAACGTGTTGCACTGGTGCTTCTCCCCAAGCTCTTCCCTGCTCCCCAACCCTTTTTTTCTCTTGTTCCATGCACAAGGGGTTGGGGTTGTTGTTGCTGAGGAGCTTCAAGGAGCCTCTCAGCAGAGAAGCAGCATTCCTGGGGGGTTGGGTTTGTTGCTGATCCCTTCCTTTTAAAGCCAAGGGAGGAAAAAAGTAGAAAAGCCAGAAGGGAGGGAGGTGAAGAAGCAGCAGGTGATGGGAGGTCAGGGAGATGAGCAGCAGCTCAGTCCCAGCTGCCAGGGGTTCAATCAAAGGTTTCTGCAAAGGGAGAGCAGATCTCTTCCCATTTGTCCTTCCCTCTGAAGCTCTGCCCCTGCCAGAGCCCAAAAGCCTCTGTCCCCAGAGGCCAAGTGTCCTTCTGTGGGGTGAGACAAGGCTTGGAGCTCCCAGCCTGGTGAGAGGGAAAAGAGCTGCTGGAGGTGGCAGGAGGCTGCTGTCCTGGGAGAGCTGCAGCTGCTCGTGTGGCAGCACAACCAGCAGTTCCACCCCCTGATCCATGGATGCTGGGAGGAAGCACAGGTCCCCTGCAAAGGGATCTCAATCCACCCTCTGCTCCCAGCAGCCTGAGGACCAAACCATCTGTCCCAGTGATGCCTCATGCTTCCCAAAGCACAGATCCCTCAGGGAAACCAGAAGCTGCTGGGGTGATGAGCCACGTCCCCCAGCACCCCCTCCAAGCTCCTGGGTTTTCTCCAGCTTTTTAATTTGCTGCCAAAGGCCTTGGTGGCAAAAGAGGGTCCCCCCCCTTTCAAGCAGATCCAGAGCTCACAGCCTTCCCTGCCCTGCACGATGCCACTGTTGCCTCCAGGATGCCCAGAAGCACCTCCAGGGCTTTCCATGCTCCTTTGCATGGCAGATGAAGGGCTGGGGCTCCCTGCAGGGCCAGGCAGATCCTTATCCTCCTGGGGATGAGTTGTCTCAGGGCTTGAAGCTCAGTCACCCGATGCTCCTGCAACACTGATGCCACCTGTGGTAGTTTGATCCTCCAAATATCCCCTGGGATTTCAGGTTTAATCTGCTGTAAACTCCTCAGCACGACGTGTCCTTTCCAAATAATGCCTTGTTCTGATGGGTTAGTGACAAGGACATTTAATCCTGCAGGATGAACCTTCTGTTCCTTTGACTGGTGCCTCTTTCATGTCAAAAAATCTTCCAGCCACCCAGTCAAAAACACCTCCAGAGCTACTGGGAGACTGGCAGCCTGACACCCTCCCAGACAGGCCCAACGTGTTGCACTGGTGCTTCTCCCCAAGCTCTTCCCTGCTCCCCAACCCTTTTTTTCTCTTGTTCCATGCACAAGGGGTTGGGGTTGTTGTTGCTGAGGAGCTTCAAGGAGCCTCTCAGCAGAGAAGCAGCATTCCTGGGGGGTTGGGTTTGTTGCTGATCCCTTCCTTTTAAAGCCAAGGGAGGAAAAAAGTAGAAAAGCCAGAAGGGAGGGAGGTGAAGAAGCAGCAGGTGATGGGAGGTCAGGGAGATGAGCAGCAGCTCAGTCCCAGCTGCCAGGGGTTCAATCAAAGGTTTCTGCAAAGGGAGAGCAGATCTCTTCCCATTTGTCCTTCCCTCTGAAGCTCTGCCCCTGCCAGAGCCCAAAAGCCTCTGTCCCCAGAGGCCAAGTGTCCTTCTGTGGGGTGAGACAAGGCTTGGAGCTCCCAGCCTGGTGAGAGGGAAAAGAGCTGCTGGAGGTGGCAGGAGGTGGCAGGAGGGGTGGCTGCTGTCCTGGGAGAGCTGCAGCTGCTCGTGTGGCAGCACAACCAGCAGTTCCACCCCCTGATCCATGGATGCTGGGAGGAAGCACAGGTCCCCTGCAAAGGGATCTCAATCCACCCTCTGCTCCCAGCAGCCTGAGGACCAAACCATCTGTCCCAGTGATGCCTCATGCTTCCCAAAGCACAGATCCCTCAGGGAAACCAGAAGCTGCTGGGGTGATGAGCCACGTCCCCCAGCACCCCCTCCAAGCTCCTGGGTTTTCTCCAGCTTTTTAATTTGCTGCCAAAGGCCTTGGTGGCAAAAGAGGGTCCCCCCCCTTTCAAGCAGATCCAGAGCTCACAGCCTTCCCTGCCCTGCACGATGCCACTGTTGCCTCCAGGATGCCCATGATCTGCCAGGTCAGACCCTGCCAACAGATCCATCAAGCCAACAGGATCCTCCAGCACCTGCCACGTGGGACGGGGTGGCCACAAAATTCTGCCCCATCAGACCCATCCATCAAGCCAACAGGACCCTCCAGTACCTGCCTCTCTCACCATCCTCATCATCCCCTGCCCCGTGGGACGTGGTGGCCTCACAACCCTGCCCCATCAAGGGCTGGATCAGTCTCCAAGGCGTGTTCCCCACTGCCCTGCCCCACATTCTCTCAAGCCTTGGGACCTCCCCAGGGACAGAAGCCCTCCCGTGGGGTGACCAGGGCAGAAAGGTTGGGAGCCACCTCACCCCAAGCTCCAGCCACTCTGCTTCTTGTCCCTGCCAGCTGCTGGGCTGCCCAACATCTCCACTGAGCATCCCTCCCTGCTCTCCACGGCTGGAGAGCCTTGGAGTGGAGGAGCTCCCACCTTTCTCCATCCAGGTACCAACTGGTACCAAACACAAGGGGCTGCTTGGAGCAGCAGGTGGGGTCTCCAAGGTTGCTGCACACCCCAGGCATTCCCTGTGTGCTGCTCTGCCCTCATGAGCACATAGCCCCCCTGGGCATTGCTGGCTGGGACAAGGGGAAAGTTCTTCATGCTCCTGTCCCCAAAAAGCCAGCCTGGGGGGGCAACCACGGCCAGATGAGCATCCTCACCACAGAAGAACCAGCTCTGAGACCCCCTTGCTGCAAGACATGGGCTGTGTCCCCTGCTGCTCATCTGGGAGGGATGGGG
>NW_009953903.1:245971-246561 GCF_000747805.2 Chaetura pelagica
CCCAAACCCATCCCTGCACGGCCCCAGGGCCGTGATGCACCCGCCAACACCTCCTGGGAGCCTCTCCCTGCCTCAGATGCCCCCACAACAATTCCCTGGGGTGCTGGGGGGGACACTGGGGGGGGACATCGTGCCCTGCCACCACCCCAGGCCACCAGGTCACCCTGTCCCCAGGTGCTGCCAGGCCACCAGCCCCACCAGAGCCTCCTTCGCTGGCGCGGCGGCCCCGGATCCTGCCCGGGAGCTGGGCAGGGAGCTGTGTGGGAATTAATTAAGACAACAGAGACCCGGGGAGAAAGGGAAAGTTAATTAGTCACGGCAATCGGGTAGATTTGATCCAAAAAAGAAGGAAAAAAGAGAGAAAGGAACAAACAAAGAGCTGAGGAGCGCGTGGCCCGGCGGCTGCTCCTCGGGAAAAGGGATTATGGGGAGATTTCCAGCACAGGGAAGGGTTTGTGCTGCTGCTCCGGGTGTCGCTGGGGATTGAGAGTCATTCCCAGCAAATTCCCGGTGTCAGGGGAAAGGGGGGGCGGGGGAATAAGCAACGAGTTGATATTTATGAAGTGTTGGAGGGACCAGCGAAATGGGGC
>NW_009953903.1:247114-250951 GCF_000747805.2 Chaetura pelagica
AAGTTTTCAGGCTCCTGGGACCCCCCCGCAGCTGGGATGGGTGCCAGGGGTGCCACGGGGGCAGGTTGTCCCCAGACTGAGCTGTGCTGGCACCGGCCACGCTCCAGCACCTGCCTCTGTGCCCAGCTGGGAGCCCAGAGCAGCCCTGACAGCCCCTGCTCTGCCTGCAGAGCTGCACCCACCCGTGCCCGTGGGTACCCATCCCTAGCTGCTGCTCCCCAAAACCGCTGCATCCTCCCAAACTTCCCACTGCTCCCCCAAACCATTGCATCCCCCAAAACCTCCTGCTTGGCCCCCAAAACTATTGCATCCTCCAAAACTTCCCTCTGGTCCCCAAAACCTCCTGCTGGTCCCCAAAACCATTGCATCCCCCAAAACCTCCTGCTGGTCCCCAAAACCTCCTACTAATCCCTAAAACCATCACCTCCCCCCAAACCTCCTGCTGCTCCCCACAATCTCCTGCTCATCCTCAAAACCATTGCTGGTCCTCCAAACTTTCCCCTGGCCTGCTGCTGGTCCCCAAAATCATTGCACCCCCCAGAACCTCTCCCCTGGTTCCCCAAACCGTTGTAAACCTCCCCAGCCCATCAGAGCCCTGGAATTCTCCCTGCCTTTGGAAGCAGCTGGATGGGGACCATGGGCTGAGGGGACTTGTCCCCTGGTGAGGAGGGGACAGCAGGGGAGCCCCAAATTCAGCAGCACTGCAGCCCCTGGGGAGGGCTGGTTCACTGGGCACTGCTCAAAAGCCTTCCCAGCCACCCAGGGGCTGCCAGCACCACCCAGGGGGTGAAGATAAAGCCTCCAACACCAGGGGGGCCCAGGGGGGCTGTGCCCCACCCCAGGGGTACCCCTGGAGGGGTTTTGCAGCTGAGGACGTGCTGCCTGTCACCTCTGGGAGCCCAGATCCAGCACTGGGGCTGCAGCCATTCCCATTGGAGGTGCAGAGCTGTTGTCTTCTTGCCAGCATTGATTTTGCATTGCGAAGGCTCTGCCTGGAGATAAATCAATCAATCCATCAATCAATCCATCAATCAATCCATCACTCAGCCACTCAAACCCCACAGCCCAGCTCAGCCACTCTCTTCTCCCTCCTCCAAAGGGGTTGGGTGTTAGTTGGGGACCCGGTGAGCAGCACCCAAGCCATGGTGTCCCCACAGGGAGGCAGGGCACAGGGCAGGTTGGGGTACTCCTGGACCTCCCCCAGGCTGAGTGGGAGAAGATCCAGAACATCCTGCCTCACTGGTTTTATGGAGCAAGGTGTCTGAGGGACAGGTGCTGGGGCTGGTGCCATGAAGAGGATGGATGGAGGCTCCTCACTCCCTGGTGGCCTGGGGGTCCTATTTATCATGTCAGCCTGGATTTAGATGTCCCTTGGGGTGAAGTGGGGGAGCGAGGAGGGGTGAAGTCACCCCATGGTCTCTGATGACCCCCGTGGACAGGCTGCAGTCAGACCACAGCCCAGGCCCTGTTTGAAGACCGCAGATGGGCTCCACATCTGGAGGGGCTACACCAAGGGTGCTGCCTTAAAGAGGTGGCAGATGTGATCACCAAGCCTCTTCCCATCACTTACCTGAAGTCCTGGCTCACTGGGGAGGTCCCAAAGGACTGGAGGGTGGCAAATGGAACCCCCATCTGTAAGAAAGGCAGAAAGAAGGGTCTGGAAAACTCTAGACCTGTCAGTCTGACCTGGGTACCAGGGAAGGTCATGGAGCAGATCATCTGGAGTGTCATTAGGAGACATATTGAGGACACCCAGGGGATCAGGAGGGAAAGGCTGTGGATATTGTCTCTCTGGACCTCCAAAAAGCATCTGACACTGTTCCCCATAGAACTCTCATAAAAAAACCTGGCTGCTCAGGGCCTGGATGAGCACAGGATCTGTTGGACCAAGCACTGGCTGGACAGCAGGGCCCAGAGAGTGGTGGTCACTGGAGACAAGTCCAGCTGGTCACAAGTGGTTGTTCCTCAGGGATCAGTATTGGGACCGTTTCTGTTTCACATCTTGATTGATGATCTTGGTAAGGACATCGAGTGTATTGGCAGTGAGTTTGCAGGTGACACCAAGCTGGGCAGGAGTGTTGATCTGCATGAGGACAGGGAGGCTCTACAGAGAGACCTGGATAGACTGGATGGTTGGGCTGATGTCAGTGGTCTGGGCTTCAACAAGGCCAAGTGCTGGGTCCTGCTCTTGGGCCACAGCAACCCCAGGGAACGCTCCAGGCCTGGGGAAGTGTGGCTGGAAAGGGTCTGGCAGGAAAGGAGCTGGGGGTTCTCATTGAGAAGTGGCTGAACATGAGCCAGTGTGTGCCCAGGTGGCCAGGAAAGCCCACGGCATGCTGGCCTGTCTTAGAAATGGTGTGAGCAGCAGAACAAGAGGGGATTGTCCCCCTGTGCTCAGCACTGGTGAGGCCACACCTGGAGTGCTGGGTCCAGTTTTGGGCACCTCCATTCCAGAGAGATCTCGAGGTGCTAGAGCCAGGACAGAGGAGGCAATGGAGCTGGGGAAGGGCCTGGAGAATTGATCTGATGAACACTTGAAGGAGCTGGGAATGTTTAGTTTGAGGAGGAAGAGGCTGAGGGGAGACCTCATCAGTCTCTGCAACAAGGTCATTGCAGAGAGGTTGGTTCTGGTCTCTTCTCACAGGTAATTAGAGACAGAGCAAGAGGGAAGGGCTTCAAGCTGCACCAGGGGAGGTTAAACTGGACATGAGGAACAATTTTTTCACAGCAAGAGTGGTCAGACCCTGGCACAGGCTGCCCAGGGAGGTGGTGGTGGAGTCACCATCCTTGGATGTGTTGAAGGGTCCTTTGGATGTGGTGTTGGTGGATCTGGTTTAGGGGAGAACTTTGTAGAGCAGGGATGATGGTTGGACTCAGTGACCCAAGGGGCTTTTCCAACCTGAATGGTTCTGTAATTCTATGATTCTGTGATCCCACCCTCCCCATGCCATGTCCTCATCCCATCCACCCAGGAGAACATCTGCATCATGTCCATGGAGACCTGTGCTCAAAGCCCCTCTTCTGCAGGAAATAACAACCCATCAGGTCCCATCCCAGGCTCTTGGCACTTTGGCAACATTTCCAGAAGTCATTAGGGAACCTGCTCATTAGTTTCTGAGTCAAAAAGCTTTTGAGGCTGCCTCTGGAAGAGCTGGGGGTTGTGCTGCACGCTCTTGTCAGGTCCCTCTGGCAAATGCACTCACCTTCTGTGCTTTGAAACGTGCTCCTGTCTAGACAGCACCAAAATCAAAGGCCTGGAGGCTGCTGGGTGACTCACAGCCCTGGCCTTGCTGCACCCTGCCTGGCCACCCCTGCATCCCCACCCTCAGCCCTGGCTGCAGGGGGATGGATGCTCAGTGCTCCTGGGAACACACAGGGCTGGAGGCACCTGCAAAGCTCCATGGATGGAGAGAGCCAGCCTGGGCTGGAGGCAGCTCTGGGACCTGGTGGCATCCTGCCCTGCAGGCTCTGGCTGTGGCCTGGCCAGTGATGCTCACACATCATGCACAGCACAGCACCCCAGCCTGCACCCCCAGCCTGCTTAACCACCCAGGGGCATGAGGGCACAAATCCAGTCTGGGCAGGGAATGGGTTGAGAGCAGCCCTGATGAGAAGGAGCTGGGGGTGCTGGGTGAGGAGCAGCTCCCCATGACCCAGCTCCATGTGCTGGAGCCCAGAAACCCCCTGTGTCCTGGGCTGCAGCCCCAGCAGAGTGACCAGCAGGGCCAGGGAGGGGATTGTCCCCTCTGAGATCCCCCCTGCAGGGCTGGGGCCAGTGCTGGGGTCCCCAACACAAGAAGGACATGGAGCTGTTGGAGAGAGGCCAGAGGAGGCCCC
>NW_009953903.1:251165-256442 GCF_000747805.2 Chaetura pelagica
GGCTGCCCCATCCCTGGCAGTGTTGAAGGGCAGGTTGGATGGGGCTTGGAGCAGCCTGGGCTGGTGGGAGGTGTCCCTGCCCATGCAGGGGGGGTGGGGAGCTGGGTGATCTTGAAGGTCCCTTCCAACCTAAACCAGTCTGAGGTTCTGTGATCTCTGCACCTCCTGTCAGCCCAGCTGCTTCATGGTTTCTGCTTTTTCACATCTTTTGGGAGGTGATTGCTGGGTTTAATTAACTGTGTTAAAATTAAAACAAGGAAAAGAAAAAAATGAAAGAAGAAGGAAGGAAGGAAGGAAGGAAGGGAGGAAGGAAGGAAGGAAGGGAGGAAGGAAGGAAGGAAGGGAGGAAGGAAGGAAGGAAGGGAGGAAGGAAGGAAGGAAGGGAGGAAGGAAGGAAGGAAGGGAGGAAGGAAGGAAGGAAGGGAGGAAGGAAGGAAGGAAGGGAGGAAGGAAGGAAGGAAGGGAGGAAGGAAGGAAGGAAGGGAGGAAGGAAGGAAGGAAGGGAGGAAGGAAGGAAGGAAGGGAGGAAGGAAGGAAGGAAGGGAGGAAGGAAGGAAGGAAGGGAGGAAGGAAGGAAGGAAGGGAGGAAGGAAGGAAGGAAGGGAGGAAGGAAGGAAGGAAGGGAGGAAGGAAGGAAGGAAGGGAGGAAGGAAGGAAGGAAGGGAGGAAGGAAGGAAGGAAGGGAGGAAGGAAGGAAGGAAGGGAGGAAGGAAGGAAGGAAGGGAGGAAGGAAGGAAGGAAGGGAGGAAGGAAGGAAGGAAGGGAGGAAGGAAGGAAGGAAGGGAGGAAGGAAGGAAGGAAGGCATGTTGCTTGGGACATGGGATGGGTTTTAGCTCTGAATTCTCCGGTTCAGTGCCAGCAGCTCTGTGGGAAGGCACAAGGTGGGTGAGAGGTTCAGTGCCAGGAGAGGGATGGATCCATCCTCAGGCAGCTCTGTGGGAAGGCACAAGGTGGGTGAGGTCCACCTCATGTCACCCCAGCCCTGCCAGGGGACACAGGAAAGATGAGCCCTTGTGCCTCATCCCATCTCCAGCCTCCTCCCAGGCAGGGCTGCAACGCTGCAGGAAGACCCATAAATAGCACCAATAACATCAGTAGCCTCACTAAGATCAGGAAAGGCCCAGAAAGGATTTTTCTGGGGCCCCATCAGGTGGCGACGTGTGTGCACGTGATGCCACCCCACACTGTCCCCCCCTCCTCAGCCTCTGGACCCTGGTGATTTGGGAAAGGAGCTACAGTAGACCCCGTGGCTCCTGAAAGGAGGGTGAAGCCCTTGAGATGATGCTGAAGCCCCTGGGAGGATGATGAAGATCCTGGGAAGATGCTGAAGACCCTGGGAGGATGCTGAAGATTCTAGGAGGATGCTGAAGCCCCTGGGAAGATGCTGAAGACCCTGAGAGGATGCTGAAGACCCTGGGAGGATGCTGAAGATTCTAGGAGGATGCTGAAGCCCCTGGGAAGATGCTGAAGACCCTGAGAGGATGCTGAAGACCCTGGGAGGATGCTGAAGATTCTAGGAGGATGCTGAAGCCCCTGGGAAGATGCTGAAGACCCTGAGAGGATGCTGAAGACCCTGGGAGGATGCTGAAGATTCTAGGAGGATGCTGAAGCCCCTGGGAAGATGCTGAAGACCCTGAGAGGATGCTGAAGACCCTGGGAGGATGCTGAAGATTCTAGGAGGATGCTGAAGCCCCTGGGAAGATGCTGAAGACCCTGAGAGGATGCTGAAGACCCTGGGAGGATGCTGAAGATTCTAGGAGGATGCTGAAGCCCCTGGGAAGATGCTGAAGACCCTGAGAGGATGCTGAAGACCCTGGGAGGATGCTGAAGATTCTAGGAGGATGCTGAAGCCCCTGGGAAGATGCTGAAGACCCTGAGAGGATGCTGAAGACCCTGGGAGGATGCTGAAGATTCTAGGAGGATGCTGAAGCCCCTGGGAAGATGCTGAAGACCCTGAGAGGATGCTGAAGACCCTGGGAGGATGCTGAAGATGCCAGGAAGATGCTGAAGCCCCTGGGAGGATGATGCTGAAGCCCCCAGGAGGGTTTTCAGGCAGTGCCCATGGCACTAGGCAGAGCTGGCTGGAGGAGGCAAATAGCTGTGGGCTGTGGAGAACTTCTGCCAAAGCAGGACAGGGATGGTTTGGTGAAAGGAAAGAGCAAAAAAGCACCACCATCCCCAAGCTGAGGAGAGGACAGTGGGAATTCACCAGGCAATGGGCAGCTCATGGGGCTGGAGGGAGGGGAGGGGGTGCAGGGCAGGGTTGGTGCCTGGAAGGCAAAGCTGGTGTGTCTTTCTCCAGATCCCACCTTTTCCAGGTCAGACCCAGAGCAGGAAACCAGCAGACAAGGAATGCAGGCCCAGCTGTCAACTGGGACCTGCTGGCAGCCCCATGCCCCCGGGCTGAGGAACCTCAGGGAGCTGTGAAGCCTCCAGGCAGAGGTGGAGCAGGGCTGGGTGCTGGTTTGGTCCAGATGTGGTGCACATGTGGATGTGTCACACCAGTGCAGAGCTTTTCTGGAGCCTCTGAAGTGAGGGCTGAAGGAACAGGAGCTCCAGTGTGGTCCCAAGGGTGAGTGCTCTGTCCTCCTGTGATGGTGTGATGGTCCTCCTGGGGACATGGTCCTGGGGCTGGAACTGATGCCAGATACCCCAGAGTGGGTCCAAAACCAGGGAAGTCCTAGCTCAGCACATGCCATGGCTGGGAGTTCTGTGCCATCTCCAGGACAGGCTGAGCTCCACACTGATGGAGCCACATGGCATCATCCTGCATCCTCCAGGCCATCTCCAGGTCTGACCAGCACCAGGGTCTAGCAGGGCCTGAGTGCCTTGGGCTGGGATGGGAAGGAGAAAGCAGTTGCCTGCCCAATGCCTGGAGCAGAGAGGGCTGTGGGAGAACATCCCCTGACACTTCCAGCAGGGAGGTGCTGCTCAGGTGCAATCAAGTTCAGGAGGTGGCACCAGCAGGTCCTTCTCCCTGGGTTTTGGGGTGATCCTACTTGCCAGGGAGCAAAGCTGGGAATGCTGAGAGGTGAAGAACTCCTCAAATGCTTCTTGCCTGGTGGGGGAAGGCCAAGATGAGAGTCCTTAACAGCTGGTGTCCTGCAAGCACCTCAGGGCTCGCTGGGTCTCCCGGGGGCCTGGGATTCACAAATCAATAACCTCAATAACAATAAAAAAAACAATTAAAAAGGTTTCCTGCAGCACTGGGAGGTCTGGATCAGACCCCTCTTGGCAGATAAAGAGGAATTGATCTCCGAGCTGAGAAGCAGTGGTTGCTCAGGTGCAAGTGGCCACGGGGTTGGCTGGGATGGGGCTGCCCTGATGCTGAACAGCCCAGGAGCTGGGAACAATGAGGAGCTGAATCAGCTGGAAGAGCACATTTAATCTGCAACATCTGAAGCCTAATTCTGAGCTGGGAAGGACACTTTTCCCTCCGCTACCCGAGGAGACAATCCCTCAATCAGGAGAGCAGGGGCCTGTTAAGAAAAGCAGGAGACAAAAGTGAAAGCAGCTGCAGAGAGTGAAAGCAGCGACGGGCAGAGATGGGGGGGGACAGGATGCTGCTCATTTCCAGCCTCCCAACGTGACAAAACACTCATGGGAGACAATGGGAAGAAGTTGGGACACCTGTGGGACACGTTGGGACACCTGTGGGACGCACTGGGACACCACAGCAGCAGTAGGGGTGGGGGGGAGGAGGCTGAGGTCCTGGGGACCAGACCCTGGGGTCTGGGTGGGTGACATGAGGAGGCACTTTCTGCCGGGGGTGGGGTGATGGAGGTGGAGGAGAGGGAGTGGGGAGGATGGAGAAGGAGGCTGCAGAGCTCGGTGTCCTGCAGGTGAGGGCAGCAGGGAGGTGGGAGGGGGATGTGCTGGGGTTTGAACAGGTCGGCAGGAGATCCGTCCCCAGCAGGGTCACAGAGCAGCTTGTGCAGGGCTTGCTGAAGGAGGGAGCAGGGCAAGGTGGGGTAACCAGTGCCAGGGTTTGTGGTGTCACCTTTGACAGGGTCAGTTTGGGGGTGTCAGACCATTTTGACAGCTGAAGTGGATGGTGCAGAGCTCTGAGGTTGCTCCTCCTTGCTTATGAGCTGGAGAGCCACCACCCACCACCCTCCTGCACCCCCAGCTGAGGCACAAGCCTGGCTCCTTGGCCCCCAAAAGTGACACAGGGGCTTTGGGGAGAGCCCCAAGGCCATGGCAGCCACCCAGGAGATGCTGAAATCCCTGAGCCAAAGGACTGATCCTGCCAAGGTCCTGGTCACACACAGGGGTGGCTGCTGCATCCCCAGCCAGCTTGGCATGGAGACCTGTGGGTCAGAGCCCTGTGCTGGGGGCTGGAAGGGCAGGAACAGCTATGGATTTGGTGTGGGATGCCCAGGAAGAGAGGACAAATGATCAGATGGAGATAAAGGCTGGTATCCCCAACACAGGAAGGACATGGAGCTGTTGGAGTGAGTCTGGAGAAGACCATGAAGATGATCCCAGGGCTGGAGCAGCTCTGCTCTGGGGCCAGGCTGGGAGAGTTGGGGTGTTCAGCCTGGAGAAGAGAAGGCTCCAGGGAGACCTGAGAGCAGCTTCCAGTGCCTGAAGGGGCTCCAGGAAAGCTGGGGAGGGGTTTGGGACAAGGGCAGGGAGGGATGGGATGGGGGGATGGATGAAAACTGGGAGAGGGAGATTGAGGTGAGACATGAGGAGGAAATTCTTCATTCTAAGGATGGAGGAGCTGGGATGGGCTGCCCAGGGAGGCCGTTGATGCCCCATCCCTGGAGGTTTTTAAGGCCAGGTTGGATGAGGTTTGTGCAGCCTGGTCTGGTGGTTCCTGCTCATGGCAGGGGGGTTGGAACTGGATGATCTTTGAGGTCCTTTCCAACCTGAATGATCCTGTGGTTCTATGTTTTGGGAGGACCTGCCACCCCCCTCGGTGGCCCTGCTGCCAGCCCCTCCCTCCCCCCAGAAGGGTGACAGGGGTGCCATCAGGGCACAGCAGAAATATTGCTGAGAACCTCCCATGGGGGAGCTCCCAGGGCAGAGGGGGGGCGGGGGGAGCCTTTGGCACCGGGAGGCTCCGTGGGGAAGGCCCAGGGGGGACACCCCAGCAGGCACGTGCACCAGGAGAGGCACCAGCACAGCACCCCATGGAGGTGACACTGTGTGCCAAGCCACCCCAGCCCTGGGGGACAGTCCCAGGGCCCCCCCAGCAGCCCCAGGACACGCACACACACATCCCACATCTCCCATCCCCGGCGTGGGTTTTTTTTTTGCCCTCCCCCCCT
>NW_009953903.1:258709-261314 GCF_000747805.2 Chaetura pelagica
GTTGGATGAGGTTTGTGCAGCCTGGTCTGGTGGTTCCTGCTCATGGCAGGGGGGTTGGAACTGGATGATCTTTGAGGTCCTTTCCAACCTGAATGATCCTGTGGTTCTATGTTTTGGGAGGCCCTGCCACCCCCCTCGGTGGCCCTGCTGCCAGCCCCTCCCTCCCCCCAGAAGGGTGACAGGGGTGCCATCAGGGCACAGCAGAAATATTGCTGAGAACCTCCCATGGGGGAGCTCCCAGGGCAGAGGGGGGGCGGGGGGAGCCTTTGGCACCGGGAGGCTCCGTGGGGAAGGCCCAGGGGGGACACCCCAGCAGGCACGTGCACCAGGAGAGGCACCAGCACAGCACCCCATGGAGGTGACACTGGGTGCCAAGCCACCCCAGCCCTGGGGGACAGTCCCAGGGCCCCCCCAGCAGCCCCAGGACACGCACACACACATCCCACATCTCCCATCCCCGGCGTGGGGTTTTTTTTTTCCCTCCCTCCCTCTCATTTCTGTTCATAAAGGTCTGAGCTTAAGTAATGAGCTTTTTTTTCTCTTTTTCCACACCCCCCCCCTCCTTCTGCAGGAAGATACACAAGTGTGCCAATGTAAATTGCTCCATTTGGAGGGCTAATTGCACTAAAAGGCAGCCTGATCTGTGGTTTTTCTCTATTTTACATTAGCAGCTGAGCTGTCAGCTCTGAAATGGAAACTCATTTTTAAGGCTTTGCATTTACAGTGGCTTCAACAATGAAAAATGTTCCCTGACAGTAATAGAAGGCAAACCTCATTAGAGAAACTTAAACCAAAGCAGCACAGTGCTAAAGCCCTCGGGCTGCTTCCAAGCATCTTAAGAAGGAACAAGAGCATTTTTCACATGGCTCTCCCTGCCCCTGGAGTGCTCTGGCTCTTCCTGAGCCCCCAGGAGCAGAAGGGCTGACATCCAGAGTGTTGCCACAGAGATGGCAAATGGTTTGTCCTCAGGAGCACAGGCTGCCAAGGCATTCTCAGGGGGTGGAGGGCTCCAAATAACTGCTTTGCCTTCTCCTAGGGTGGCAATGGTGGGGAGACCCTGGCCCAGGCTGCCCAGGGAAGCTGTGGCTGCCCCATCCCTGGCAGTGTTGAAGGGCAGGTTGGATGGGGCTTGGAGCAGCCTGGGCTGGTGGGAGGTGTCCCTGCCCATGCAGGGGTGGGACTGGATGATCTTTAAGGTCCTTTCAACACCAAACCAATCTGGGATTCTATGATTTTGGGGTTGGTCAAATCACCACCATGGGGACTGTGATGGTGGCAGCTGCAAATGGCACATGTGGAACCCAGAACCACAGCCTGGGGCTCTGTGATGTGCCCATCCCCTTCCTGGAGGTCCCAAGCAAAGCAACAGTCCCCACCAGCAGGAAACAATCCTGGGGAGGCTGCTCAGCCCTCCCCAGACCCAGCTCAGGGCGCTCAGCCCCACCAGGGGGGTGGCACAGGGTCCCCAGAGCACAGCCCCATGGGGACTGGTGTGGGTAGATTTGGGTCAGACATTAGGGCAACATTCCCTGGCAGTGTTGAAGGGCAGGTTGGATGGAGCTTCGAGCCACCTGGGCTGCTGGGAGGTGTCCCTGGGGCTGGATGGTCTTGAAGATACCTTCACACCCAGACCTTCCTGTGACTGTGTGACAGCCCAGGGGTGTCCCCATCCTGTCCCCTCCCCACACTCCCCCCCTGCACAGGACGTCACTTCAGCCAAGAACCTCCTCCCTTCACTGGGGACTAAAAAGGCCATTTTGGGGTAAATGGGAGTAAAATCTGAGCAGCCACTTTCCAGCCAAGTGAGGTGTCCTGGTTTGAGCCAGGATGAAGCCAATTTTTCTTTTTACTGATTTTTTTTTCCTTCAGTAAGCTCTCTTGTAACTAGCAACAGTGTGTTCTGCTGGGCTGATAAGACAGTGGAATGTTTTTCTAACTACTGAGGCTTCAAGGCTGCACCTGCACTCTGCCAGCTCAGACACTGTGGGGAGATCTGTGACCCCCCTCGTAGGAGGCTGAGTTAGACAGACAGCAAAATTGGCCAAAGATATTCCATTCCATATATCTACGTAAGCTCAAAGGAAGGTCAGAGATCAGAGAAGACAACTTCCTTCCTTCTTCTCACTCCTTCTTCTTCTTACCTTTTTTTCCGTCCATGGCCGGCGTCCGGGGAGGACTCCGTCCATCCATCACCGTCGACCCCCAGGCCCAAGCTCTCCTGACCCTCATAACTCTCTGTTTTCTCCAGCAGCAGCTCCAGGATTCCTTGGGACTCTTCCCAATCTCAGGGAAGTGCTGTGGGAGTTGCTGGGGGTGGGGGGACGTGAGAGGCTTTTGCCCATACCTGAATATATCTGTATATAATTGTATATATTTTCTTGTATCATTCATTAGTGTTTTAATTAAAGCTGTGTAGTTTAGTTTTCAATCCAGCCAAGTCTCTCTCTTTTTCTCTCTCTCCTTCCCTACCTGGGTTGGGGGGAGGGGGGATCGAGAGCATTGTTGTCGGACCTGAGTCAAACTGTGACAACAATTAATTGGCGCCCAATGTGGGGCTCGATTTTAAGCCCAGATTACACATTTTCATCAATTGGGAGTGTCCAAA
>NW_009953903.1:263449-263854 GCF_000747805.2 Chaetura pelagica
GCCTCAGTTTGCTTTCACCTGGAGGGGAGTCCAGGACACCTGGAATCGACTGCCCCAGGGGTGGAAACACAGCTCAGCCACTGGCCGTGGACTGATCCATGCTGCACTGGAGAAGGGTGGAGCTCCAGAACACCTGCAGTACATTGATGACATCATTGTGTGGGGTGACACATCAGAAGAAGTTCCACCCCTATTCCATACCATCCAGTGCTTCCTTCTGCTGGCAAGTAGCCTTCTCCTGCTGGTCACGCAGCCTTTAAATTGTTGTCACAGTTTGACTCAGGTCTGACAACAATGCTCTCCATCCCTGTCCTGGTTTGAGCCAGGATGAAGCCAATTTTCCTTTTTACTGATTTTTTTTTCCTTCAGTAAGCTTTCTTGTAACTAGCAACAGTGTGTTCTGCT
>NW_009953903.1:264222-265862 GCF_000747805.2 Chaetura pelagica
ACCAGTTGTCTCTAGGAAGAGTCTGGAGATTACTTCCCCACCTATTTGGCATCTGGTTCTTCCTGCCAGTCATTTGTTCAATGGCTGAGGTGCGAAAGTGAAGAGAGTCAGAGAGGAGGTCTCCATACTGTCGTGCTTTAAAAGCTACCTCATGTACAGTTGGTCTTTGCCTTGCACTTGGTCACAGGGTTAACTACTGTTTGAGAGGTACCTGCTCCATCATCTGATGCAGAATCCTCTCCTTCCAATAAATTATTGTCACAGTTTGACTTCGGTCCGACAACAATGCTCTCGATCCCCCCTCCCCCCCACCCCGGTAGGGAAGGAGAGAGAGAAAAAGAGAGAGACTTGGCTGGATTGAAAACTAAACTACACAGCTTTAATTAAAACACTAATAAATGATACAAGAAAATATATACAATTATATACAGATATATTCAGGTATGGGCAAAAACCTCTCGCCTCCCCCCACCCCAGCAACTCCCACAGCACTTCCCTGAACTGGGAAGAGTCCTGAGGAATCCCGGAGCTGCTGCTGGAGAAAGCAGAGAGTTATGGGGGTCACGAGAGATCAAGCCTGAGGATCGACGGTGATGGATGAACAGAGTCCTCCCTGGACGCTGGCCATGGATGGAAGAGAAGGGGAGAAGAAGCAGGAAGGAAGTTGTCTTCTGTGATCTCTGACCTTCCTCTGAGCTTACGTAGATATATGGAATGGAATATCTTTGGCCAATTTTGCTGTCTGTCTAACTCAGCCTCCTACGGGGGGGTCACAGATCTCCCCACAGTGTCTGAGCCGGCAGAGTGCAGGTGCGGCCTTGAAGCCTCAGTAGTTAGAAAAACATTCCACTGTCTTATCAGCCTAGCAGAACACACTGTTGCTAGTTACAAGAAAGCTTACTGAAGGAAAAAAAAATCAGTAAAAAGGAAAATTGGCTTCATCCTGGCTCAAACCAGAACATGAGGCCAAGAGCAAGACCCTGGGCTGGCACTGCCCTCCAGGTCCCAGCACCCTTGGGGTGCCCAGGACCATCTCCCTAAGGTGCTCTCCCACGGAGCTGCCTCCAGCCCAGAGCATCCTGCCACCAACTGTGCCACCACATTTCTTTTCCCTGTAGCTGTTTGGAAATGAAAACCAGAAACAAAACCCCAGATTTGAATTTGTGCTGCAAATTTTCTACAATTCGTTCTCCTCGTGTTGTTGTTGTTTGTTTGTTTTTTCTTTTTTGGGGGGGGATTTTTACTGGAAACAATTTGGACCAGCCAAAGTATTTCACTCATTTGGTTTCCAAAAACTCTTCAGCTTTTTCAGTTGCTTGATAAAAACCCCTGACAAATATCATCAGTCACAGTTATTCCCTGCAGAAACGTTTTCATTTGGCCAATAAATAAATAAATAAGGGAGAAAAGAAGAAATATTCATGGCAAAAGATACTTGGGTTCTGCATCCTGACCTGCTGGAGAAAGTCCAGAACGGCGACCAAGATGATCCCAGGGCTGGAGCAGCTCTGGAACCAGGCTGGGAGAGTTGGGGTGTTCAGCCTGGAGAAGAGAAGGCTCCAGGGAGACCTGAGAGCAGCTTCCAGTGCCTGAAGGGGCTCCAGGAAAGCTGGGGAGGGACTTGGGACAAGGGCAGGGAG
>NW_009953903.1:266723-269230 GCF_000747805.2 Chaetura pelagica
CTCTCAGGGTGGTGAGGAGCTGGGATGGGTTGCCCAGGGAGGTTGTTAATGCCCCATCCCTGGAGGTTTTTCAGGCCAGGTTGGATGAGGTTTGTGCAGCCTGGGCTGGTGGTTCCTGCTCATGGCAGGGAGGTTGGAGCTGGATGATCTTTGAGGTCCCTTCCAACCTGAATGATCCTATGATTCCATGGTCCCAGACTGAAGGAGACAGTGCTGGGATGACACCATCCTGCTGGGGACATGGCCAACCTGAGCTGAACACACCATGTGGCAGCTCTGGGACCTTGGGGTTTCTGTCCCAGAGGGGAAGAAGCACCTGGTTGGAGGGCAATGCCTTGGAGCAAGTGGTGCTGCTGCAGGGCTGAGGTGCCGCAGCAGCCTGGAGGGGAAGCAGCAGCTTGTGCAGGGAGGTGGTGGCTGCCCCATCCCTGGCAGGGTTGGAGGGCAGGTTGGATGGAGCAGCCTGGGCTGCTGGAGGTGTCCCTGCCCATGCAGGGGGGTGGATGATCTTTGAGGTCCCTTCCATCCCAAACCATTCCACGATTCCACGATCCTTTTCCTGCTTGCTGGGACCTGGCAGAGCTTCCCAGGAGAAGCTTGGCTTTCTGCCAGGCCTTAAAATAACCTCACTTGGAGCCTCAGGGGGGAGAAGGAGGTGATTTCAGTGACAGCTCTACCCAAACCCCTCTCCCTGCCCTGCCTGCCCGTGGCTGCTTCTGCTGGGGGTTCTGCACTGGAGGCAGCTTTTTCTGAGGGTGTCTGCTCTGCTTTTCACCTCTCCTGTGTCCAGAGCTGGCTGGAGCTGAAGAGCAGGGGGACATCACCCAGACTGGAGCCCACCCTGCCCCGTGGCCATCACCCTGGCCTCTCCCTCGGGTGGTCTCCTCCCAGCCCTCTCGGGAAAGGGACAGGAGATGAAGGCTGAGGTCTGGCCACCTCTCTGGTCGCCCTGCTGGGGGCCAGGGCAGGGTTGGCTGGCCCTGGCACCCCAGGCTGTGCCACCACAGCTGCTCTCCCAGGATGGGCTGTTCTCTCCCCCGCGCTGCCGGGGCAGCAGGAGCCGTGTCTGCCTTCCTCCCACTGCAGGATTACTCACTGGAGCTGGGCTCCAGATGGGCAGGAACCAGTTTTCCTCACAGGAGGTTTGGGGGAAGGTGGTGGGGGAGCCAGGAACCTGCTCCAGCCCCCCCAGGACCGGCAGCCCAGGAGTTCCCAGGCCAGCTCCCTCAGCTCCATCCTTTGCTCCCCAAGCCCCAGGAGGGGACAGCAGCACATGGTGGGAGAGGAACGGTCCTGCTGAGGGAGAGGTCTCTAATTTCCCAGCATCCCAGCCCCCTTTCCATCTTCCTTGTTCATCCTCCTGCTGCCACAACCACCTCCTGCTTCCCTGTGTCCATCCCACCAACATCCTCACCCCACGGAGCTGGCAGGAACCCTCCCCCTCTGCCCCATCCTGCCCAGCTCTGCTTACCCTGTACCCGTGTCAGATGCTGAGCCAGGCCTGGATGGAGCTGGGCCAGAGCAAGCCAGGGCTTCCCCCGAAAACCAGGAGCCTGCAAGCTCTGCTGGGCGTGGTGGGATTTTGCAGCCAAAGACCAGTTCCCCAGCTCAGCCCAGCCAGGAGCTGGGGCTGCCTCTGTCACAGACCAACACTTGAGCTGGCCTCTTCTTTTGGGCATCTCCACCCGGTGTGACAGGTGACACAGACCTCTGAGGAGGGACACTGGTCACCTTGTCCCCTCCTGCAGTCCCTGCCCTCCTGCATCCTTTCCATCCCTTCTTGTCCCCTGGTGCTGGCACTGCTGAGGCTGCACCTCAAATCCTGGGGTCAGTTCTGGGCCTCTCAGGACAGGAAGGACATGGAGGGGCTGGAGCGTGTCCAGGGAAGGGCAGGGGAGCTGGGGAAGGGGCTGGAGCACAAGTGTGAGCAGGAGCAGCTGAGGGAGCTGGGGGTGTCCAGCTGGAGAGCAGGAGCTGAGGGGAGACCTGCTGGCTCTGCAGCTGCTGAGAGGAGGTTGGAGCCAGGGGGGTCGGGCTCTGCTCCCCAGGAACAAGGGATGGGACAAGAGGGAACGGCCTCAGGTTGTGCCAGGGGAGGTTGAGGTTGGATCTGGGGAACAATTCCTGCCTGGCAAGGGTTGTCAGGGCCTGGCCCAGGCTGCCCAGGGCAGGGGGGGAGTCCCCATCCCTGGAGGCATCTCTAACACATCGGGCAGTGCTGGGTTGGCCAGTGCTCCTGGAGGGATGAGCTCTGGAGAGGGAGAGGGGCTGCTCTGCCACCACAGCCCTGGCACTGCCCTGGGGGGGTGCAGGGACCTGGAGGGGCTCCAGGAGCAGCCCCAGCAGTGTCTGTGCAGAACCACGTCTCCCTCCCCACACCCCCCGCAGCTCCCCAGATGGTCTGTGGGTGGTGATCTCGGCAGGTTTGGTGGTGGCAACTTGATGAATGGGCTGTAGGATTTGGTGAGATAATTAAAGAAACCGACTCTCACAATGCATCTGATGAC
>NW_009953903.1:269241-278172 GCF_000747805.2 Chaetura pelagica
CTTTCCCTGCCCCGTTCCCGCACGGGGAATTGTGCTCCTAAAGATCAATGGATTTACCATTTCTGGTGCCACAGGGGTCCCAGCTCCTCCCCCTTGCCATGGGGTGCATCCCCCTGCCTCCAGCCCCGAGGTGTCCCAGCCCTGCTCTGCAGGGGTTTGGGGGACTCCAGGGGCTGGAGCCCTTGGGCTCAGCCCAGACAGTGGGGACCAGGTCCTGCTGTCCATCCATAGAGCACCTGTCCATCCACAGGTCACCTGTCCATCCATAGAGCACCTGTCCATCCACAGGTCACCTGTCCATCCATAGAGCACCTGTCCATCCACAGGGCACCTGTCCATCCATAGAGCACCTGTCCATCCACAGGGCACCTGTCCATCCATAGAACACCTGTCCATCCACAGGGCACCTCTCCATCCATAGATCACCTGTCCATCCACAGGGCACCTCTCCATCCATAGATCACCTGTCCATGTATAGGTCACCTCTCCATCCATAGATCACCTGTGCATCCACGGGGCCTGTGTCCCTCCAGGAGCCAGGGCTGAGGGCTGCAGGGGGTTACATGGGCATGTTCCCAGTCTGGTGGCATCAGGTCACCTGGTGGGATGCCAAGGAGCATGTACACGCTCTCCTGGAGGGTCAAGGGGTGGGCACACGGGTGGTTTTGGGGAGAAGAGGGACACTGAGCCACAGGGGCCAGGAGGGAGGTGCCTGGTGGCTCTGCTGGGCCCTCCAGCCAGTGACAAACCTAAATCTGTGCCCAGCTGAGGTGTCAGTGCTGGTTCAAGTCACCAAAGCCCCTGCCCAGTGTCCTGGGGGTTGAGAAGCCAGTCTGACCCCAGCTCCAGGTGCTGCCCCAGCCTGTCCCTCCCTGGCTCAGACCCAGGTCACTCTGCCCAGGAGGTGGCTCCCTCCTCTGTCCCTGCAGCTCCTGTTCCAGCTGGGTCAGCCTTTCCTCGGTGAGAAACCCTGGCAAAGGAGACAACCTGGTGAGCACAGCTCTGGCTGCAGAGCAAGCCCGGGGACACCCCTGGGGGGGGCACCAGCTCCGAGGTGGCCCTGGCTCATCCTGCACCATTCCCAGCAGCTCCAGACACAACCGAGTCACGGAAGCAGCTCCAAAAATGCTCCTATATCTATTACCTAGACATTTAAATTAGGTACCTGTGCAAATCAGCAGGTCGTTAATCACCCATTCGTTTAATTGGTTTTCCTGCCAAATTGGTTACAGATAAATAATTAAAGCTAAGAGGTGGGTTTGGATGCATTCCTCTGGAAAGTCGGGTCAGCAGCTGGGAAGAGCATCTTTCAGCTCCTCAGCTGGCAGGTTCCATCCCCAGCACTGGGGGCTGGGGACCGTGGCAGGGCTGGGAACACCCAGCAGAGGGGCAGGGTGGTGGTGCCAGGGGGTTCCTCTGCACCCTGGAACTGGGCTCATCTTGGTGTGTTGTTCCCTGGAGAGGTTTGTGGCAGGGAGAAGGTGCCTGCCTGGGGATGCGTCTGGGGAGCCAGGAGCTGCAGGCAGGCCAGGCCAACATCCTGCTCCTCTGAGTGTGGGGTTTGCAGTGTACTTGGCTGCTAATCATGCATAATAATCCCATTTGCAGAGCACAAATGTCACTTGGCTGAGTGCTTTAATTTACTGCCCTGTAAACACCCCCCCGGGGATGCCTGGGCCCATCAAACATTGACACAGGCCCTGGTTTCCTGGATGTGGGTCCCCCACAGACCCCCCCTGTCAGATGGTGCATCCATGGGCCACGTGCTCCCCGCTGGACCCCCCACCTGGTGAGGGAAGGGGTGGGTCACCCCGAGTGTGCCCACCCTGGGCAGCCCTGGGATGCTGGGACCAGCCCAGGCAGGGGCAGGATGTGCTGAGTGGGGCTGTGCTGAGCCCCCCAGGTCTCAGGAGCGTGGGTCCTGCCCCACATCTCTGCCCAACCACACTGAGTGATGTTCCCCCCTTCCCCTCCTGCCCCACCCAATTCCACCCCATCCCACCCCACAGGACCCACCTCAAGCTCCCCAGATGGACACCAGACACCTTTCCCCATGCATGGGACACCCACCACACACACAGAATCCCAGAATCCCAAGGGTTGGAAGGGACCTGGAAAGCTCCCCCAGCCCAACCCCCTGCCAGAGCAGGGGCACCCAGAGCACATCACACAGGATCCAGGGGGGTTGGAATGTCTCCAGAGAAGGAGACTCCACAGCCTCTCTGGGCAGCCTGGCCCAGGGCTCTGGCACTCTCACAGCAAACAAGTTCTTCCTGAGATTCACATGGAACCTCCTGGGCTCCAGTTTGCACCCACTGCCCCTTGTCCTGTCACTGGACATCACTGCACAAAGCCTGGCTCTGTCCTCCTGACACTGCCCTGAACAGATTTGTGCCCATGGATGAGGTGGCCCCTCAGTCTCCTCTTCTCCAAGCCCAACAGCCCCAGCTCCCTCAGCCTTTCCTCAGCAGGGAGATGTTCCCCTCCCTCCAGCATCTCTGTGGCTCTGCACAGGGACAGGTCCCATCCCTGGGGCAGGGTCTGCAGCCACAGATCAGCTCCTGCTCCTCACTGGGATGCACGAGCAGGGGTCAGTGCTGCCTTGTTTTGATCCCAGGTGTCCAACCAGCCCTTCCCAACCAGCAGCAGCTGAAAGGTCTTTGGGAATTGCTCAGATTTCCCAGAGGGACAGAAAAATCTCCTTCCCAGATCTTTTCATCCTGGTGGAGGAGAGCTGGGCATGGAGCAACCTTGGGCTGAGCAGGCACTGGTTGAGTCAAATTAAACAGGAGGATAAAGAGAGGCAGGTCGGTGACAGAGGCTCTTGTTTACAAGGACAACCTCTCGTGAGCTAAGAGGACTAAAGCCCAACTATCTGGACCTCTTCCCACTCCTTTTTTAAGCCCAGGCTCCATATTTGGGGTTCCTCCTCAGTCCCCAACCTGGATCTGCTGCACTCCTGAACCCAGGAGCACCTGGAGCTCTCTGGATTCCCCCTTCCAGCTCTGCCATGGTCTCATCCTGCTCCAAGTCTAGGAGCCATGGCTCTCCAAGACCCCTGATGTGCTCTGGGCCTTTTGCCAGCATCATCCTGTCTCAGACTCTGCAGCTAATATGAGAGAGATGGATGGGGTGGGCTCCTCTTGTGTTCCTTGGCCAGGGGCACTTGCCACCCAGGGCTTGTAGCTCAGCTGCCTCTTCCCTTTGCTCCATCTAGGACAATTTCCACATCCTTCACTGCTTTCTGATTGTCTCAACCACTTTCCCCTGTTGTTCTTGTTCAAGGCAGATCTCACGAAGTAGTTCACTCACTCAGCCATTTGAGAATCATCATTAATTTAATATCCTTCCTCATTTATTAATGGGCCTACTTTGTCTTGACTCTCCAGTATTTCCTTTTCCCCTTGATATATTTGTAAAAGCCCTTCCCATTCCCCTCACCCACATGGCTCCCACTAATGTTTGCTTTTCCTGCTGGCTTGAACATTTCTCTTCAACCTTAAATGACTTGAGCTCCTCTGGCTTCTCTCAGCTTCCACGCTGGGCTTTTCTCTTCCAAACCAGAGCTGTCTTCCTGGGGGGGGGGGAGGCACAGCCCTGGGAGCCCCTGCCTGCAGCAAACTGATGGAGAGATCCTGAAGGAGGTCTGGATTTGTTCTTGCCCTGGCAGAGAGTCCTGATGGAATCAGCAGGATGGAACATGGTGCTTATTGCATCATGAGGGATTTAACAGAGACCATCTGAACTGGAAGAGGGCAGGGATCTCTGAACCCCTCTCCAGACACTTGTCACTTCTCCCTGCCCTGGTCCACCCCGTGTAGCTCAGGGGGACCCTGGGATGGGTGGTTGCCCACCCACCCATCTAACCCACAGCATCATCTGAACCCAATTTTGGCTTCTGCAGCATCACAGTGGATCTGGTGGCCCCTGCCATGGCCAGAGAATCATGGATAGCTTTGATTTGAAAAGACCTTTCAGATCATCCAGTCCAACTGTTCCCCCAGCCCTGCCCGGGCCACCCCTGCCCCGTGTCCCTCAGCACCATCTCCAGGGCTTGGAACCCCCCCCAGGGATGGGGACTCCCCCCCTGCCCTGGGCAGCCTGGGCCAGGCCCTGACAGCCCTTGCCAGGCAGGAATTGTTCCCCAGATCCAACCTCAACCTCCCCTGGCACAACTGGAGCCCATTCCCTCTCGTCCCATCCCTTGTTCCTGGGGAGCAGAGCCCGACCCCCCTGGCTCCAACCTCCTCTCAGCAGCTGCAGAGCCAGCAGGTCTCCCCTCATCTCCTGCTCTCCAGGCTGGACACCCCCAGCTCCCTCAGCTGCTCCTGCTCACACTTGTGCTCCAGCCCCTTCCCCAGCTCCCCTGCCCTTCCCTGGACACGCTCCAGCCCCTCCATGTCCTTCCTGTCCTGAGGGGCCCAGAACTGACCCAGGATTTGAGGTGCAGCCTCCTCAGTGCTGAACACAGGGGAATGATCCCTGCCCTGCTCCTGCTGGTCACACTGGTGCTGACACCAGCCAGGATGCTGGTGGCCACCTGGACTCACACTGGCTCATACTGAGCTGCTGTTGACCAATGGCCCTTTTCCATCAGGCACTTCCCAGCCACTCTGCCTGTCCCTGGGCCACAAGTGCAGGACACAGCACTTGGCCTTGTTGAACCTCACACACTTGACCTTGGCCATCGGTCAAACCTGCTGATGGCTGATGATGCCTGTAGCCACCTCTCATCCTTGGGGGCAGTTCACCAGGTCCTGGCCATGCACCCAGCAGCCTGTGAGCAGCCAGGTCCAGTCCCCACCAGGCTGCTGCTTCCCTGCTCCCTGCCTCAGCAGCTGCTGGAGATGGGGAGACCCAGGCTCCAAGGCTGGGCAAGAGCAGATCGAAGACTTGATCGTTCAGGTGAGGAAAAGGTGTGGGAGGCAAAGGAGTGGGCAGAAAGTTGCAGGCAGGGCTGCAGAGGGGGTGGGAGCCCAGAGCACCTCCTCAGAGGAGGGTGGGCTGTGCTGTGCTGTTGCCAGGGTGATGGAAGTGAGCGCTGGGGATGCGTCTGTTTGCAGAAGGATTGTTGATGAATGAACATACAGGGGAGCTAAGGAACTGGAGGCCCCCGGGTTATCTCTCCATCACCAGGCAGGCAGCTCAGTGATTCAGCTGCAGACCCTGCACCCCAGCCTGCAGGTCTAAGACAGTGGTGGGGAACACAAACCCATGGGAGAAGAGAGCCCCAGTGTGAAGGACTTCACCTACCCTTGCTCCCCTGGAGCCACACCAAGGTGTCCAGGCAGTTGACAGCACTGGGATGGTCCTGCTGTCCACTGCCAACAGCATCCCAAGCTCCTTCCCAGCAAACTCAGGAGAACACAGGCCTCTCCACTGGTCCCCAGGGCTGATGGAGCTGCCAGGTTGTTGGGTGTGTAGTGGAGCTTGGGCATCTCCCAGGTGCCCTCCATGGGTACTGAGTAGCCAGGTGGGAAGCCCAAGCAAGCCCTGCTACCCACCACCCTTCCAAGTCATCATCTCCCCTGGGCCTGCTGTCTTCCCAAATTCCTTTGCCATGTCTTGTTCCCAGCTGATGCATCAAAGCCCCAGTGCCCATATTTCCATGGGAAGCCCCTGAGCCAAAACATCTTGAATATTTAGGAAGGAATTCTTTGCTGTGAGGGTGGTGAGAGCCTGGCCCAGGTTGCCTGAGCAAATTCTGTTGTGTTCCCAAGCAGGAACCAGGAGCTGGAGCAGGGCAGGGGGAGAAGAGGATGGGGCAGTGGGAAGGGGCTGGGAACAGGGTGCTGGGCTGGGCAGCAGGATGGGGCAGTGGGAAGGGGCTGGAGCTGGCAGAGGGCAGGGAGAGCTGCAGAGGAGAAGGGAAGGAAGGGCTGGTGGCAGAGCCACCGTGGGACAGGCAGCTCAAACCAGTCAAACCAGTCCCCTGGGTACACTGCCTGCACTGCCTGCTGTACTGCTGCACTGCTGCACTGCCTGCACCTGCCTGCACTGCCCTGCGAAGGGCACAGGGCACAGTCCCCATGGCCCCAGGTAGGGCAGGGATCAGTGTCCCTCTGTCCCCAGGCAGGGCAGGGATCAGTGTCCCTCTGTCCCCAGGCAGGGCAGGGATCAGTGTCCCCATACCCACAGGAAGGACTGGGATCAGCATTTCTCCATGATTCCGGGCGGGGCAGGGATCAATGTCCCCGTGTCCCCAGGCCAAGGAGGGATCAGTGTCCCCAGGGACCCCTAGGCCATGCAGTGACTGGTATCAAGGCAGGGAGGAGCCCAGGGTGTCCCTCCCCTCGGGGACCCCTCCTTGCTCCAACGCCACAGTTCCCATGTCCCCAGCCTTCCTCCCCACGTGTCCCACTGCTGCGAGGTGACCCCCCCCCAGTGCCACCCCTGCCTGTGTCCTGGGGACACACACAAACACACACACACACACACACCCCAGGAAGCAGCCACCCGAGCAACTGGAGCAGAGAAAATGCTGTGAATTTGAACATGTCTGGAAATAATGACTTTAAAAATGTACCACCCTGCCGCGGGGTCCAGGGAGGGCTCTGGAATAGTTAACCCTGACAGTTCCCTGGGTGCTGGGAGGGCTGAGGGGGGCACGGAGGGAATCCCAGGAAAGGGAATTGTGTTATGGCAGAGAGGGAGGGCTCTTCTTGTCACCCTTCTTCTCCCAGCCTGCTGGGCTGGCAGGGTTGGTGCTGACCCTGGTCCCTGACCCCGAGCTGTGGCACAACAGCAGGATGGCTCTTAAGCCTGGGTGACTGATTTGGGCTGGGATGTCCCTCCCCAACCTGGTCAGGTCCCGTTTTGGCAGCCTTGGGATGCTGCTCCATCCCTGGTCATACCTGTGATGGGACCCAGGGCTCTGCCAGGTCCTTCCCGGGAGACTTGGGAAGAATCATCGGGTTCCTCGGGGAAACAGGGACACCAGTGGCACTGCCCCCCAGAGAATCATAGAGTGGTCGGGGTTAGAAGACACCTCTGGAGATCATCCCATCCAATCCCCCTGCCAGAGCAGGACCCAAACCAGGGCAGGTCACTCAGAAAGGCACCCAGACAGGGCTGGAATGTCTCCAGAGAGGGAGACTCCCCAGCCTCTCTGGGCAGCCTGGCCCAGGGCTCTGGCACTCTCACAGGAAAGAAGTTCTTCTTTATGTTGAGGTGGAACCTCCTGTGTTCCAGCTGGTGTCCATTGCCCCCCATCCTTGGATCGTCCATTCCCAGCTGCCAGGGAGCCAGGAGGGCAGTGCTGGGGCTGCCTGTCCCTGTCCCACAGCATCCCATGATGTCACACCCCATGGTGCCCCATGGAGCACCACCTCACAGTGACCCACAGTGCTGCAGGGCCCCACAGCTGGTGTCCCACACGCAGGGGTGCCTTGCAGTGCTGCAGGGTCTGGGACAACTCTCATCCACCAGTTCTCTGCTGGGACATCTCTGCCTGGACATTTCTGCACCAGGACACCTCGACACTAGGACAACTCTCCGTGGACTGGCAGGTGACACAGGCCTGTGTTGGTGTCCCAGTGCAGAGATGTCCCAGCACAGAATCACAGAACCATTCAGGTTGGAAAAGCCCCTTGGGTCACTGAGTCCAACCATCATCCCTGCTCTAAGTTCTCCCCTAAACCAGACCCACCAACACCACATCCAAAGGACCCTTCAACACACCCAGGGACGGTGACTCCACCACGTCCCTGGGCAGCCTGTGCCAGGGTCTGACCACTCTTGCTTCAAGCCTTCTTCATAACAGAGAGATGTCCCAGCTGAGAGCTGGTGGTGGAGAGTTGATCCTGCCTGGTGCTACATGCTAGCACCGTGTTATGCCATACCATGCCATGCCATGCCATGCCATACCATACCATACCATACCATACCATACCATACCATGCCATGCCATGCCATGCCATGCCATACCATACCATACCATACCATACCATACCATACCATACCATACCATACCATACCATACCATACCATACTATACCATACAATACCATACCATACCATACCATACCATACCATACCATACCATACCATACCATACCATACCATACCATACCATACCATACCATACCATACCATACCATACCATACCATACCATACCATACCATACCATACCATACCATACCATACCATACCATACCATACCATACCATACCATACCATACCATACCATACCATACCGTGCCATGCCATGCCATGCCGTGCCATGCCATGCCCACCACCTCCTGCATGCCCAGTGTCCAGCAGCCAAGCTCAGCCCCCCACACCAAGGCACCAGCCCACCCGGACACTCACTGTGCCGGAGGGGCTGTGATCACCCCCATCTCCCCCTCCGCCCCCAGGGAGCCCTCCCAGCCGCAGTCCCGGCCCATCCCACCCCAGCAGTGACCTTTGGGAACCAGGCTGTGCTGCAGCACAGGCTCCCGGCGTTGCCATGGCAAAGCGGGAGGCAGCAAGGGCTGCAGCTACCGGGGAGCTCCCGGTGTGTGTGTGTGTGTGTGTGTGTGTCCTGTGTGTGTGTGTCCCGTGTGTGCGCGTGTGTCCTGTGTGTGTGTCCTGTGTGTGTGTGTCCCGTGTGTGCGCGTGTGTCCTGTGTGTGTGTGTGCGCGTGTGTCCTGTGTGTGTGTGTCCTGTGTGTGTGTGTGTCCTGTGTGTGTGTCCTGTGTGTGTGTGTGTGTCCTGTGTGTGTGTGCGTGTGCGTGTGTGTCCTGTGTGTGTGTGTGTCCTGTGTGTGTGTCCTGTGTGTGTGTGTGCGTGTGTGTGCGTGTGTCCTGTGTGTGTGTGTGTCCTGTGTGTGTGTGTGTCCTGTGTGTGTGTGTGTCCTGTGTGTGTGTGTGTCCTGTGTGTGTGTGTGTCCTGTGTGTCTGTGTGTGGGTGTGTGCGTGTGTGTGTGTGCGTGTGTCTGGGGCTGTGGG
>NW_009953903.1:279009-279828 GCF_000747805.2 Chaetura pelagica
TGTTGTGTTTGTGTGTGTGTCCTGTGTGTGTGTGTGTGTGCGTGCGTGTGCGTGTGTGTGTCCTGTATGTGTGTGTGTGTCCTGTGTGTGTGTGTGTGTGTGTGTGTGTGTGCCCTGACTCCTGTGTCCTGTGTCCCTGCCCCAGTCCCACGCCCACCTTTACCAATCCGGCCCCTTTTCGGGTGGAACCGGGACCAGGTGTGACCCGCCCGGCACTGCCCCGGGCACTGTGCCCTGCAGGTGGATGCTGAGCTGCTGGGTGGCTCTGGGTGAGGGGTGGGAATGTCCTCATCCTGCCCGGCCGGGTCACACTGCTGCTCTGCTCAGCTCCATCCCCACCCTGCCCAGCCCACAGATCCCAGCCAGGAGCTCATCCCCATCCCCAGCTTCAGCTCAGGGGTCAGTGCTGGTCCCTTCTCCCTCCTCTCTGCTGGGGACCCTTCCTCCATAGCTCCATGGCTCAGCTGCAGACACAGGAAGCATCCATACCCCCAATTCCCCTCAAACTCTTCTTCCCACCCCTTCACCATCCATCCCAGGGAGCACCTGGCTTCACAGGGCACGCAGCTCAGGTGCCAGAGCCAGAGGTCCCAGGGCTCCCTGCCCCCTGTCTCCAGCTCCCCAGGTGCTGGAGGGGTTTGCAGGGGTGCTGGTGGGTGCTGGGTCCCTACTGGTGGGGCAGGAGCTGCCAGCACAGCACGGCACAGAACCATCCACCAGGCTCTCAGGGACAGATTGATGCTGAGGACAAAAGTTCTGAAATGGTGCCAGTGCTGCCAGCCTGGTGGGGAAGCTCTGCCAGCCTGGTGGGGAAGCTCT
>NW_009953903.1:281104-281912 GCF_000747805.2 Chaetura pelagica
GGTTTCCAAGCCCTGGAGATGGTGCTGAGGGACACGGGGCAGGGGTGGCCTGGGCAGGGCTGGGGGAACAGTTGGACTGGGTGACCTGAAAGGGCTTTTCCAACCAAAACAATGTAATGATTCTATGATGGAAGAACCCCCTGGGCTGCACCACAGCATCCTCTTCACCCCATAGTGTGGGGGCACAGGAGCCACGAGCCTTTCCAGTGCAGGGATAGCAGAAGGGGCTGAGCTCCAGGCCTGCAGCTGAGCAGAGAGGGCAGCAGGCTGAGGGGACTCAAGGCTGCAGATCACTGTGGTCTTCAAAGGGGAGAAGGGTGTAAATATTTCACCAGGCCCTGAGCAGAGCAAAGAGGAGGCAGCAATTAGAGCTGAGCACATCCACCTGGAGCAGGCAGGGAGATCAAAGCCAGGAGCCTGTCCAGGAGCTCACCTGGGCACTGTAGCCAGCTGCCCTCCCTGGGGCTGGCTGAGCTGTGCTGGACACAGCCTGTGCCCTCCTCCAGCCCATCTGTCCAGGGGCTGGCACTGCCACCACAGCTGGGGACACCCAGGAGCTGCAGCCCAGCTGAGCACCAGTGCGTGGGCACAGGGCCACCTGCTTGATGCTGTCCCCTTGCAGCACCTTGTCAGGGCTGGGCAATGATCTTTGCAGCCAGCATCACAGCCCAGGGTGGGGGTGGCAGGGCCCAGAGCCCTGCAGGCAGGGTGGGGGCTGCAGGGTGGCACGGGCGCTGCCGCCTGAGCTGCTCGCTGGGGCCCCAGATGAAATGGAATAATTCATTTGCCTCGGCTTCAAAAAAAAGAG
>NW_009953903.1:282635-290020 GCF_000747805.2 Chaetura pelagica
CTCCCCGCGGGGCTGGGGCCATTAATCCCCCCTGCAGGCGACAGAGCCAGCGGGTGTCGTTGTGCCAGGCACCCTCTGGGCACCGTCTGTCAGGTCCCTGTCCCTCAGCCCTGTCCCTACCTTGGGGTGCAGGACACTGGGAACCCCCGGAGATGGGGCTCAGATCCCCCATAAAATAGCTCTGGGATGGGGACAAACGGCACGGAGGGGGAATGTTGTCTGGGGTGAGGGCAGGAGCACGTGGAGGGGGTTGTTCCCCTCTCCTGTGCTCTGGTGAGACCCCCCTGCAGGGCTGGGGCCAGGGCTGGGGTCCCCAACACAGGGAGGACATGGAGCTGTTGGAGAGAGGCCAGAGGAGGCCCCGGAGATGCTGGGAGGGCTGGAGCAGCTCTGGAGCCAGGCTGGGAGAGTTGGGGTGTTCAGCCTGGAGAAGAGAAGGCTCCAGGGAGACCTTAGAGCAGCTTCCAGTGCCTGAAGGGGCTCCAGGAAAGCTGGGGAGGGGCTTGGGACAAGGGCAGGGAGGGATGGGATGAGGGGAATGGATGAAAACTGGAAGAGGGAGATTGAGGTGAGACATGAGGAGGAAATTCTTTGCTGTGAGGGTGGTGAGAGCCTGGCCCAGGTTGCCCAGGGAAGCTGTGGCTGCCCCATCCCTGGCAGTGTTGAAGGGCAGGTTGGATGGGGCTTGGAGCAGCCTGGGCTGGTGGGAGGGGTCCCTGCCCATGCAGGGGGTGGGACTGGATGATTTTTAAAGTCCCTTCCAACCCAAACCATTCCATGACTGTGAGGGATGAGGGGTAGGAGGAAGGAGGGAGAAGCCAGCCCTGGAGCAGGGCAGTCACTGGGGGCTTTAGCAGAGCCCTGTTCTGTGGGACAGGTCCATGCACAACACCCATACATGTCACAGGGTGCCCCCATCCCTGCCACCTTGGGCAGCCCACAGCAGCACCCCGAGATGTGGCACCCACAGACACCCCTGCCTGCCCCCCTGCTGGGCCTGGACCCCCCATGCACAGCCCAGTCCTGCTAAAAAAAGCATCCCCCTGGGCCAGGCAAGGTACTCCCTGGTCTTTTACAGCCCTGGTCACCTTGTCACAGCCCCTGCAGCAGGGCCCACCCTGCTCCCCATGCCCTGCCAGGCTGCTGTGCCCTCTGCATTGACGTAACAGCCTGGGGAGGGGAAGAAAGAAATTAATAAATAAATGGTGTGAGTGGGCTGGGAGGAAGCTGGAAGCAGCATTTTTTGGTGGTTGTGTGCCGAGCAGGTGCAGCTGACAATTAGCTTCTCTCTTCCCAGCCTCTTCATTTAGTTCCTCAAGGTTATTTTGAAAAATTGAATATTCAATTAATGAAAAGAGTGGCTCTGCAGGGCTCACCCTGCTCCCTTCCCCAGGGAGAGGCACCTGCAGGGACAGCTTGGAAGGGGAGTAAAGGAAGAAGAAGCACATCCCCCTCTCCAGCACGGCCCCCCCATCTTGTAGCCCCCTCCCCAGCCACATTTCCAGCTCTCCCAGCCCCAGATTCGTGCTGAGAAGATGGAGCAGCAGAAGTTGTTGCCGTGGTGGGAAGTAGGTGAGGTTGAGTCACACTCCAGCCTGTCACAGAAGATGTTGTGCTCCTGGTGCAGTCCCCCTGGAAACCCAGCCCACAAAAAGCCCCTTCCCCAGCCTCCCACCAGCATCACTCCAGCCCTCCCCCCCCCAAAAAAAAATAATAATGGGGCTGCACAGGAGGGAAGGGGGGCAGCTCCTCCCCTCCCTCCAGCACATCCTCTCTCCCTCCCTCCCTTGTCTGTTCTATTTTCTTTTCTGCCACTTAAAATATTCTGCACTGATGAGCCCAGATTGCTTGGAAACACCAGGGCTGCTCCCCTGGTCCTTGTACACAGCTCCTCACTGGTCCCCTTAGAGATGTTCTCCTCCACCCACCTGCAGCCAGCAAACACCCACCTGCCCAAAACACTCCTGTCGGGTCACCCAGCACCCTCACCACACACCTGATGGAGAAGAAGGTCCCTTATCCACAGCTCCCCAGCCTGGAAATGCTCCTCTTGTGCCTGCTGCAGGCTCAGGGGAGGTTGCGCTCCCCAAAAACCAGCCTCAGATGCCACTCTGTGCCCTGCTGGGGTCTGCAGCTCTGAGCCAAGCACCAGCCCAACCTGAAATTTTCCTCCACACCATGGATGTGTCACCAGCAGGACATGCTACCCATGCTGGGACAACAACCCTTGGCTTTCACCTTAAGCACTGCTGGCTGCAGGCTGGGGACACGTATCCCTTGATGACCCTGGGGGGTTGTCCTCCTCCTGTAGGGCCCACTGGCCCATTCCCACACCAACCCCAGATTCCTGCATCTGAGATGCAGAGCCCAGCAGTGAAGCCACCAGTGCTGGGCTCGGGTGGGCAGGTCCTCCTCATGGCCTGGCTGGGAAAATCACCCTCAAACCCAATTGGAGAGGGGAGAGATGAGCTCAGAGCCAGGGCAGGGTGGCCTGGAGGGGGAACTGAGTCACAGAGAAGAGCTGCAGCCCAAAGGCAGTGAACAGACACTGGGGAAATGGCCCCAGCAGCTTGCCAAGGTGGCTGGAGCAGGTGGCAGCAGCGTGGGGACACCTCTCCACAGTGATGGACGAGCACTGGTTCAGACCTCTGCTTCCTCAGCTCTTCCTGGAGCTGAGATGATGGGAACAGGCTGGAAGATTTATAAGGAAATATCCCTTGGTGTCCTCCAGGCAGGTCCCAGAACTGCTGCGTGGACCCTTGGCAAGGAGGAAAGGTGCTCAGCAAGGGCAGAACCCCCCTCACACCACCTCACAGGTGCTTTCCTGCAAGGTGTCCTCCAAGAAAGCCCCCAGAGCTGTGTGACTCTGGGCCCTGGGGACAGCAGGTGGCCCCGTGCTGAGCTGTGTCCCTCCTGCCAGCTGGGCAGAGGTGGCCAGGGCAGCAGAGCAATGTCCAGCCCCTCCCAGCCTCCCAGATCATCCCAGCTGGGAATGCTCACTGGGAAAAGGAAGATATTGCTTGGGAGATGATGGTGCAGGTCCTTACCACACCTTTTTCCCATTCCAAACCACACAGAAAATCCAGGAAGGAATATTTTGGCTTACCAAGGAGTTGCACATTTCCAGCTCTCCCAGCCCCAGATTCGTGCTGAGAAGATGGAGCAGCAGAAGTTGTTGCCGTGGTGGGAAGTAGGTGAGGTTGAGTCACACTCCAGCCTGTCACAGAAGATGTTGTGCTCCTGGTGCAGTCCCCCTGGAAACCCAGCCCACAAAAAGCCCCTTCCCCAGCCTCCCACCAGCATCACTCCAGCCCTCCCCCCCCAAAAAAAAATAATAATGGGGCTGCACAGGAGGGAAGGGGGGCAGCTCCTCCCCTCCCTCCAGCACATCCTCTCTCCCTCCCTCCCTTGTCTGTTCTATTTTCTTTTCTGCCACTTAAAATATTCTGCACTGATGAGCCCAGATTGCTTGGAAACACCAGGGCTGCTCCCCTGGTCCTTGTACACAGCTCCTCACTGGTCCCCTTAGAGATGTTCTCCTCCACCCACCTGCAGCCAGCAAACACCCACCTGCCCAAAACACTCCTGTCGGGTCACCCAGCACCCTCACCACACACCTGATGGAGAAGAAGGTCCCTTATCCACAGCTCCCCAGCCTGGAAATGCTCCTCTTGTGCCTGCTGCAGGCTCAGGGGAGGCTGCGCTCCCCAAAAACCAGCCTCAGATGCCACTCTGTGCCCTGCTGGGGTCTGCAGCTCTGAGCCAAGCACCAGCCCAACCTGAAATTTTCCTCCACACCATGGATGTGTCACCAGCAGGACATGCTACCCATGCTGGGACAACAACCCTTGGCTTTCACCTTAAGCACTGCTGGCTGCAGGCTGGGGACACGTATCCCTTGATGACCCTGGGGGGTTGTCCTCCTCCTGTAGGGCCCACTGGCCCATTCCCACACCAACCCCAGATTCCTGCATCTGAGATGCAGAGCCCAGCAGTGAAGCCACCAGTGCTGGGCTCGGGTGGGCAGGTCCTCCTCATGGCCTGGCTGGGAAAATCACCCTCAAACCCAATTGGAGAGGGGAGAGATGAGCTCAGAGCCAGGGCAGGGTGGCCTGGAGGGGGAACTGAGTCACAGAGAAGAGCTGCAGCCCAAAGGCAGTGAACAGACACTGGGGAAATGGCCCCAGCAGCTTGCCAAGGTGGCTGGAGCAGGTGGCAGCAGCGTGGGGACACCTCTCCACAGTGATGGACGAGCACTGGTTCAGACCTCTGCTTCCTCAGCTCTTCCTGGAGCTGAGATGATGGGAACAGGCTGGAAGATTTATAAGGACATATCCCTTGGTGTCCTCCAGGCAGGTCCCAGAACTGCTGCGTGGACCCTTGGCAAGGAGGAAAGGTGCTCAGCAAGGGCAGAACCCCCCTCACACCACCTCACAGGTGCTTTCCTGCAAGGTGTCCTCCAAGAAAGCCCCCAGAGCTGTGTGACTCTGGGCCCTGGGGACAGCAGGTGGCCCCGTGCTGAGCTGTGTCCCTCCTGCCAGCTGGGCAGAGGTGGCCAGGGCAGCAGAGCAATGTCCAGCCCCTCCCAGCCTCCCAGATCATCCCAGCTGGGAATGCTCACTGGGAAAAGGAAGATATTGCTTGGGAGATGATGGTGCAGGTCCTTACCACACCTTTTTCCCATTCCAAACCACACAGAAAATCCAGGAAGGAATATTTTGGCTTACCAAGGAGTTGCCTGGATTTGGGATAACGTGCTCCATGGGGATGCTCTGGGCTGTGCCAGGTCAACCTCCCAGCTCAGGGTTCACCCTGGAGCTCCTCTCCTCACACTCCCTTGTCCCCCCTCTGCCACTGTTTCCCATTCCCAAAGCCTCTCTGACATCTTCCTTGTTCTCCACTTCCCTGTGCTGTCTGGGTCACCCTCCCCTGCCACTACCCCAGGTAACTGGGAGCCTGGAAGAGGCCATGGGCAGCAATCTGGCAGGCAGCACCTGCACTGCCCTAGCCCTGCCTTCACCCACAGCTCCCTGCCTTCCTCACCCCCTCCTCCCCCTCAGGGCCCTCAAGCCAACCCCATTCCTCAGCTCCTGTGGATGGGAGGCAAGCAGGCAGAGGGGCAGGCAGAGAGAAGAAGGAATCAAAATCACCCAAAAAAGGGTCTGGAATCACCAAGCTCGACCCACCCTGTGCAGGGAGAGGAGCCAGGAAAAGCTTTGGGAGGTGCTTTGAGGTCCTGGCTGCAAAGCTCCTGTTTCTAGATGAGCCATAGCTGAGCCCCCAGGCAGGAGGGCTCTCAGCCCAGCACTGCCTGCCTCTGTCTCTCGGGTTTCCTGCTCATGGGCACAAAACAGATTCAAGTCTTCCCCAGAATAAAAATTAAAAGGCACCATCTGGCACTGGGTGAGCTCTTCCCCCTCCCAGCCGTGGGAAGAGGGTAATCCAGGACAGGCCACCAGCCTCGAGCATCCCCCTGCCCACAGCCTGGCTGGGTGGAGGGGAAAGACCCCCTTGTCATGGCCATACAGGACCCTGGGGTCCCCCAGGGCTGACATGGTCCCCTCAGGTCCCAGCACATCCTGAGAGCCAAGGCCGGATGCAGCTCATTCCAGCAGGGATAAGGCCAACCTTTATTTACACATAATTACATCTCCAAAAGTGGCCCAGCTTCCTCCCAGAGCTGGTTTTAGCTCAGCTAAACCCACGTGGAAATTCCAGCTGTCTGGGCTGCCCAGGGCCCCCCATCTCACTCCCCTCTCCTGCCTGTCCCAAATCCTGGGCAAAGCAGGAGGTGGAACGACCTGCACCCCAGGCTTGCTGAGCAGGGCTGGGCAGCACCATGGGCTTTGGGTCATTCCTCCAAAGGTTTAGGAGCAAGGAAGTTACACACAGGGTGAGAGGAGAAGCATCAGGCCTTCCCTGGGCCCAGAGGCAGGGCCTGGTGGGTCCCATAGGATGGGACTGTCACTGCTCTGCTGCCTGCCTGGGCTCTGCCCCTGCTGCCTCCTCTGACCTGGAGCTGCCTGCCTTTCCCCTGCCTGTTTCCCCTGCCTGCACTTCCCCTTCCTCTTTCCTCTGCCTGCCTTTCCCTGCCTGTTTCCCCTGCCTCTTTCCCGGACTGTTTCCCCTGCCTGCATTTCTTCTGCCTGCATTTCCCCTTCCTCTTTCCTCTGCCTGTTTCCCTGCCTGTTTCCCCTGCCTGCACTTCCCCTGCCCGTTTCCCTGTTTCCCTGCCTGTTTCCCTGCCCGTTTCCCTGTTTCCCTGCCCGTTTCCCTGTTTCCCTGCCCTCTCCCCGCCGCAGCCGCAGGGAGGAGGCCGGATGGCTCAGGGCTGCTGCTGTTCCCACCGCATCCAGCAGGAACTCGCTGCCCATCCCTCCCCTCGGGGCTGTCACTCGTCACTCCCCGCACCAGCACCGCAGGCTGCACAGCCCGAGGGACGCCCGACACCCTCAGCCCGTGCCCTACAACTACATCCTCCTCGTGGGACGGGGAAGCCCCAATAACAGCCAACCCCACCATCCCCATGGGCATGGAGAAGCCCCTTGGCCCCACACTGAGGGTGTCCCCCCACCTTGTACAGCAGACCTGGGGTCTCACAGCCCCTTCAGTGCCAGACACAGGCAACCAACACACCCCCCACCCCCCCATTCCTCCTGTTACCCTCCATCCCGGGCACGGCGTGAGCATCCCTGGATGAGCCACAGGACCAGCCTGCCCCACCCGTGCCGTGGGTGGCAGCCAGGCTGGGGAGAGGGGGAGGGCAGGCCAGGCTCTGCAGAGGGATGAGATGAGCCAGGATTAACATTCACCAGCAGGAAAAAAACCCACCTCCCTCCCTCCCTCCCTGCGAGCTGCCTCTGCGCCGGGGCCGCGCGTGCAGCTCCCCCGGGAGCCCCGGGATGTGTGAGCTGCTGCCACGTCAGCTCTTTCCCAGGGCTGCTCGTGGCTGGGCTAACGAGCTCCCAGCTGAACGTGGCCTACTATGAGCATCCACCCCTCTCCTCCTCCTCAGCCTCTGCCCACCTCCTGGCAAGATGCCCCAGGTGGGGAGCAGGGCTGGGATGTGGGGTCTGCGTGGGCATTGCTGGGGGATGTGCAGGTGTGGCAGGGACATGTGGGCATGGCAGGGCTGTGTGGTGGGGCTCAGGGGCTGGGCAGGCATCCCTGGCACCCAGCAGTGTGTGCTGTGCTGTGCTCAGGAGATTTGCAGGTTGGTATCTCCTTGCTGTGAGGGTGGTGAGAGCCTGGCCCAGGTTGTCCAGGGAAGCTGTGGCTGCCCCATCCCTGGCAGTGTTGAAGGGCAGGTTGGATGGGGCTTGGAGCAGCCTGGGCTGGTGGGAGGTGTCCCTGCCCATGGCTGGAGGGTGGGACTGGATGGTCTT
>NW_009953903.1:290539-290987 GCF_000747805.2 Chaetura pelagica
CCTCCTGGAGCTGCTCAGCTCCTGCTCACTGACCAATTTGCCCTCCCAGCCTTGCCCAGCAGTGGGTGGTGCTCCAGGAAAAGTGATCCTGGAGGATGGGCCACCTGCGTGGGCCACGGCAGGTGGGCACTGCAGGCCAGAGGGCTAATAACAGCCTGGGGACAAGAGGGATAAAAATAGCCCCTGGTACAGCCTCCCCCTCCACAGTCAGTGGGGAAGTGCTGCCTCCCCACCCCAGCCCAGGTGGCTATTTTAAGGCTGTCCCCTCCTTGCTGCTCTCCTGGGTGGCTTTTATAAATAGCTGGTGCCTCCGAGTGGCTCCAGAGCCAGGCAGGAGCTCGGTGTGCCCGTGGCCAACACAGCTGGGAAAGACCCTGCCTGCAGCAGGGACAGAGCCACAGCCCACCACCCCTCCCTGCCACCCCCCGGGCATGGGCACAGCCTCCCC
>NW_009953903.1:300218-301101 GCF_000747805.2 Chaetura pelagica
CCAGCAGGGAGCTGCTGCTCCTGCCGCCTAATTAGCCACCCTGCCGGCTTTTAATGAGAACAAACGAGAGGTCAGGCAGCACGGGGCTGGGCCTGGGGCACTTGGACCCTCGTCCTTCTTGCTGGCACTGGCCCAGTGTCCCCTGTGAGCCAGTGACTGCCCTGACTGGGGCAAGAGGAGGGGGATGCAGCAGCTCAGCCCAGGAGTCCTGGCATCAGGGCAGAGCTTTTCCAGCCCCTCCCTGGCCCCCCCTCCCACAGGGCACAGAGCACCACCCTTCATGCATCCTCCTGGCAGCCCCTCACCCATCCCCTTGCCAAATCCTTTTGGGGAGCTCTGGAGCCAGGCTGGGAGAGTTGGGGTGTTGAGCCTGGAGAAGAGAAGGCTCCAGGGAGACCTGAGAGCAGCTTCCAGTGCCTGAAGGGGATCCAGGGAAGCTGGGGAGGGGCTTGGGACAAGGGCAGGGAGGGATGGGAGCAGGGGGGAAACTGGGAGAGGTGAGACATGAGGAGGAAAGTCTTTGGTGTGAGGGTGGTGAGAGCCTGGCCCAGGTTGCCCAGGGAAGCTGTGGCTGCCCCATCCCTGGCAGTGTTGAAGGGCAGGTTGGATGGGGCTTGGAGCAGCCTGGGCTGGTGGGAGGTGTCCCTGCCCATGCAGGGAGTGGATCTAGATGATCTTGAAGGTCCCTTCCAACCCAAACCATTCCACAACTCGATGAAACACTGGGTGTGATGCCCCAGCCCCCCCTGTTCTTCAGGGTCACTTCTCAAGCACTTGAGAACTGGGCGACTTTAAAATCCAAGTTGTATCCCTTACATGTGGGGTGGGATCAGATCTCCAACCCAACCCCCCCCGTGACCCTGTGACTCGCAGGCCGTGGGAC
>NW_009953903.1:303654-304397 GCF_000747805.2 Chaetura pelagica
GGGTGTGCAGGGTGAAGGGGGTGCACAGGGGGTGTGCAGAGAGTGTGCAGGGTGAAATGTGTGCACAGGGGGTGTGCAGGGTGAGCTGCCTGTTGGTGCAGTGCAGGGGTGCAGGGGAAGCGTGGGGATGTGCAGAGGGCCTGGGTGCTCTGGGTGGGAGATGTGCCCGTGCCCAGGGATGGGGGGTGGGCAGCACGTGGCAGTGCTGTGAGGGCAGCAGGGGGTGTGGGAGCAGCTGGTGTGTGCAGTGGGGTGTGTGTGCAGGGTGGGATGTGTGCAGTGAGTGGTGAGTGTGCAGTGCAGGGAGGTGTGAACAGTGCAGTGCAAGGAGGTGTGTGCAGTGCTGGCTGCCTGTGGGAGGTGTGAGCAGGGCAGGGCAGTGCAGGGAGGTGTGAGCAGGGCAGTGCAGGGAGGTGTGAGCAGGGCAGTGCAGGGAGGTGTGAGCAGGGCAGTGCAGGGAGGTGTGAGCAGGGCAGTGCAGGGAGGTGTGAGCAGGGCAGTGCAGGGAGGTGTGAGCAGGGCAGTGCAGGGAGGTGTGAGCAGGGCAGTGCAGGGAGGTGTGAGCAGGGCAGTGCAGGGAGGTGTGAGCAGGGCAGTGCAGGGAGGTGTGAGCAGGGCAGTGCAGGGAGGTGTGAGCAGGGCAGTGCAGGGAGGTGTGAGCAGGGCAGTGCAGGGAGGTGTGAGCAGGGCAGTGCAGGGAGGTGTGAGCAGGGCAGTGCAGGGAGGTGTGAGCAGGGCAGTGC
>NW_009953903.1:304942-306086 GCF_000747805.2 Chaetura pelagica
GCCCCGCGCAGACAATTGCTATTGTCAGGATAAATAATTCCCCAGGGGATTGACAAGGGGGGAGGTGGGTAGGGGGCTGGGAGCTGTCAGTCACCCGGCTGGCAGCAGGAGCTGGGTGCCTTGGGGTGCTGGGGGTGCCTCTCCCTGTGTTAGGTGGGCTCCCCAGCCAGCGCCTTCATTGGCCCCTTCCCAACAGCCTCGATATTTGGGTAAATTTGGGGGGGAGGGGGGGGGGAGCTTCCCTGCTTCTCCCACCCCATCACCATCCCTAGTGGTCTGAGCCACCAGAGGGGCACTGCACACAGTGGGGACATGAAGGGGACCAGGAGAAGCTCTCACAAGGGGGTCCCACCTCTGGGACTGGGAGGGGGGCATCCCCAGATGACACCCCCTGCACTAGGAAGGGTTGGAACTGGGCTCAGCAAAATATCCAGCCCCTGCTGGGGCTCTACAGGGAAGGTGGGGATGCTGGAGCACTCACTGCCATGGCAAACTGGGCACAAGGTGGGGACAGGGAAGAGTGTGAGACCCAGTGCCTGGGGGAAGAGAGGCTGTTTGGAGTGACCAGCATTGACCCCCACCCCAAACACCCTCCAGCCCCATTCCCAACCCCATATTCCCCCATTCAGCCCCTCCCCCAGCTCTGTGGCTCCCACTACCCCATAGGGATCCCTAAACACAAGCTGGAAGGCCATGGAGATGCCCCATGGGGCTGGAACCCCACAGGATGGGCTCTCTTGGTTCCCGCAAAGCAGGTCCCTGTCCTATCCCTGCCATGCATGGGAGAAAAAGGTGGCACCTCCCTGGGAAGCAGCTGGTGGATGGGAGCTGCTCCAGCCCAGAGAAAAGCCTCTCACACATCCCAGTGCTGCTGGGATGTGTGACACTGCTCACATCCCTGTGTCCCTGCCAGCTTGGGCATGACCCATGGTAAGAACCTAGAGGTGTGGGGCAGGCTGAGCCTGGCACGTGGCTGCTCCTCCTGCCCCAGGGTGGGATGGCATCCTGGTCCATCCCCAGGGTGGGAGGGGGTGGCTGGGGGGATCCCATTGCCCTAACTCAACAAGCTTACATCTCCAGACACTTCCAGAGGAGACGTCCTTCCATGAAAATGGGAAGAGAAGGGGCTCTGGAGGAGAGAGCA
>NW_009953903.1:306562-306909 GCF_000747805.2 Chaetura pelagica
CCCTGCCCTGGGCATCCCGGGGCGCTGAAGGAGCCCTGGGCCCCCTGCCTGGCTCCGGGAGCTCTTGCGAAAATGTGAAGGGCTTGTTTGCATCCGGAGGGAAGTGGGAGCCGAGCCCCAACCTGCCGAGAGCTCCTTGCGGAGCTGGGGAAGAGCTCAGCCACACAGGGAAGCATCCTCGAGTGATTCCTCAGCACCCCCTCCCCCCCCAAAATGCTTCTTTTCAGCCTCACGTGGCTCTGTTCGGTGCGTGTTCTGGCTGGAAGGCTTTGCAGAGCATCACCAGCCTTCCAGGAGGTGCAGGGTGTGGCTGGGGCAGCGTTTGAAAGGTGGGTCCTTGGACCTGC
>NW_009953903.1:307494-309609 GCF_000747805.2 Chaetura pelagica
AAGGTGGGTCCTTGGACCTGCCCAGCCAAGCCCAGGAGGAGCCAGGACAGGTGGGGATGGAGCTGGAGGACTCAGGCCAGCAGCACCCAGGCAGGGCCGTGGTGGCCTCCAGTGACATGGGGGCTGCCCCAGAGCAGGGGCTGAGGGGGGGTCTGCTCAGCAGTACATCCATGAGGGGCAAGAGCTGGAGAGGAACCCAGCTGTGGGTTGGTGGGTTGGTGGGACTGGGTCCCCCCAGGCTCCCTCCTGGGAGATGAAGGACAGTCACTGGTGTCTGTCTCAGCAGAAAGGCAAAGGAGATCAGCAGGAGGGTCTGAGCCCACCAGCAGCCAGGCCATTGCTTTGTGGGCTGGTGACCATCTCTTGCCCCTGCTGAAGGTGCCAGTAGCTCTGCCCACACCCCATGAAGCTCCCCCAGGGTGAGGGCTCCCCTTGTGTCACCACTTCTGCTGGCCCCACCACCATCACACCTGGCTCCCAGCCTTTCCACCAGTCTGCCCAAACAGTAACCAGTCTGGAGCTAGGTGCAACCCCAGGAACAGGAGCAGGGATGAGCATCTTCCTCTCAGCAGGGTCCTCTTGCAGGTGGTTTGCTGGGTGACAGCAATGTTTTAGGGAAGGCTCATTACCCTGAGCAGGATTTTGCTTGGTGTCCTGCTGCCCTGGGCTGGCTGAAGGAGGTAGGTCTCTCAGCTGAGCTCAAGACCTTCTAGGAGTGACACAAGCTCCTCCTTAGAGCATCCTTGGGGCACTTGTAACTGTGGTTCTGCCTGGATGCAGCCCTGGGGACAGAGCTGGGGGGACAGAGGGGAGGTTGGACAAGAGGCCCCTTCCACCTGGTGCCCTCTGCCTTGGGGGGTGTCCCAGAGTGAGGGTGCTTCAGGACAGCTGGGGACATCATGACTGTTATCCAAAACAGCCAGCCAGGGTCTCTGTGAGGAGATGGTCTGCAGGGGACCCCCCATGTCCTACCATGGAGCTGGGAACAGCAGGTCCAGGGGGAGGGGCTGTCAGGAGGCAGTGTCAGCTCTCCTTGCTGTCAGCCCCTTTGCTTGACAGGGCACCCTGGTGTCCCCTATGGGTGATGACACCCTCTTTCCTCACATCCAGCTCCTGGCTGCCAGAAATGGATGCCCTGGCAGCCTCCTACTCCCGCTGAAGATGATGCCTCGACCGCCCTCCTGAGCTGCAAGGCCACCTTCATTTGATTAGCTCCCTCATGGGGAGGTGCTCCTGTGCCTCAGGTGATGCTGGGTTGTCTTGTCCCTGCTCTGGGGTGACCCTTGGGCTCGTGTCCTCTGCATGGGACCGTGCCAGGGAGGTGGAGCAGTGATCTCAGGGATGCCTTGGGGTCCCCCAGCTCCCCAACCATGGCCACCCCAGCAACATGACTCCACCAAGAGCTGTTGATGGTGCAGGAAGAGCCACCCCAGCTCTGCCTCAGCTTGTGACCACACCAGGCAAGTTGGACCAACAACCCCAGAGCACCCACAAGGGCTTCCTCCAGCCCAAGAGATGTTGGAGTGGGTGACACCAGTGACTGGGGAGAGGCTGAGTGGGCAGTGATACCTCGAGCAAAAGCAGAGGGAACTGAGGGGTGATACAGAGGGTCCCTGCCATGGATAACGGGGTGAGGAAGATGAGGAGGGGTCCCCAGCCCTCTGGGACCAATGGAGAACGTGGTGACTCCTCCTGGAGCTCCCCCAGCACAGCTCCCTGCAGAGGCCTCGAGGGGAGGCAGGGAAAGGGGGTGGGGGGGACAGATCTTTTCATCTAAAAGGTTACATTTGTCCTACTTCCTCCCATCTCCAGCAATTAACTTGAAGGGAGACATCACTGCTAATTGAGCAGTGAAGATCAGGAGCAACAATTACGCCTTTTGACAAGAGACAGCACGAGAGGGACTGCTCGGAGGCTGAGAGGGGTAGGGAACCGTTTCTATGGCAATAGAACTTTCCTCTCTGCCTCTCCAAGCCGTGGAAATGGTAAAAAAAAATATATATATATGTATATTTCTCCTTGATTAATGATTGAATGAAAATAAAGAAAACGTTGTTTTTTTTAAAAAAAAAGGAAATTAATAGAAAGGAAAAATGGGGAGGGGGGTGAGGGGGA
>NW_009953903.1:318108-322169 GCF_000747805.2 Chaetura pelagica
GGGCTGGGGGGGGGAGGAAAAATCGATGGGCTGCGATGTTCAGCATGAGGATCGATGTCCTTCTCCAGGCTGGATGTGGGGAAATCTATTAGCGGAACGGGCCGAGGCCCCCGGGCGGCCCCGCGGGGCGATGGAGCTGCGGGCTCAGCCGGGACCGGAGGGGCTGGTCCTCCCGCTGCCCCCGGGCTGGATTGCTCCGGCAAACCCTGGGTGGCTCCACGGCTCTCCTGCCTCCCCTTGTCTCCTGCCTCCCCTTTTCTCCCCTCCTCCCCTTTCCTCCTGCCTCCTTTTTTTTTCCTCTTTTCCTCCCCTTTCCTTCTGCCTCCCCTTTTCTCCTTTCCTCCCCTTTTCTTCTTTCCTTCCCTTTTCCTCCTGCCTCCCTTTCCTCTTGCCTCCCCTTTCATCCCTTCCTCCCCGTTCCTCCTGCCTCCCCTTTTCTCCCTTCTTCCCCTTTTCTCCCTTCCTCCCCTTTTTCTCCTGCCTCCCTTTTTTTTTCCTCCTTCCTCCCCTTTCCTCCTGCCTCCCCTTTCCTCCTGCCTACCCTTTCCTCCTGCCTCCCCTTTCCTCCTGCCTCCCCCACCCTTCCTTCAAATCATTTGTTTCCATGTTAATTCCTTGGCTGGCTCCCTTTGGAAGGGCGGGTGGGAAGGGCTGCCCGGGTATGGGGTGGCTGGTGAAGGATGGAGGGATCTGCTCCGGGGTGGTGGCAGGATGAGCCTGGTTGTCCCACTGCTGGGACATCAGCCAGGGTGGGGATGTGACACGTGGCACCTGCTGCAGCCTTGGGGAGAGGAGGAGGATGAAGATGAGGAGGGTTGGGGTTCACCCTGTCCTGTGCACACCCTGATGCTGTTCCCTCCACACGGGAACTGCTCATTCCCTCCTGGGATGGCTCTGGTGTGTGGCCCATCCCTGAGGATACCAGAGGGCCACCTCCATCCACATCCATCAGCAGCAGCTGCTGGAGATCGTGCTGAGCTGTGGCCACCAGCAGAGCCCAGAGGGGTGAGCAAAGCCTTTCCCAAGCCTCCTCTTCCCCTCAACACACCAACTCAGCCTCAGCATCCTCTGTTTTGCAACCCACTCTGCAGCCCATCCACCCTGCCCTCCAACAAGGACAGTTGGGAGGGTTTTCCCCTTTAAGGTGATGTTGCTCAGCTGCTGGAGATCGTGCTGAGCTGTGGCCACCAGCAGAGCCCAGAGGGGTGAGCAAAGCCTTTCCCAAGCCTCCTCTTCCCCTCAACACACCAACTCAGCCTCAGCATCCTCTGTTTTGCAACCCACTCTGCAGCCCATCCACCCTGCCCTCCAACAAGGACAGTTGGGAGGGTTTTCCCCTTTAAGGTGATGTTGCTTTAGGGTGTGAGTTGGAGAGAGTCCAGAGGAGGCCACAGAGATGCTGGGAGGGCTGGAGCAGCTCTGGAGCCAGGCTGGGAGAGTTGGGGTGTTCAGCCTGGAGAAGAGAAGGCTCCAGGGAGACCTGAGAGCAGCTTCCAGTGCCTGAAGGGGCTCCAGGAAAGCTGGGGAGGGGCTTGGGACAAGGGCAGGGAGGGATGGGATGAGGGGGATGGATGAAAACTGGAAGAGGGAGATTGAGGTGAGACATGAGGAGGAAATTCTTTGGTGTGAGGGTGGTGAGAGCCTGGCCCAGGCTGCCCAGGGAAGCTGTGGCTGCCCCATCCCTGGCAGTGTTGAAGGGCAGGTTGGATGGGGCCTGGAGCAGCCTGGGCTGGTGGGAGGTGTCCCTGCCCATGCAGGGGGTGGGACTGGATGAACCCAAACGATTCTGGGGTTCTGTGATCTGGGGAGGTGGCTGGGGTAGGTCTGGATGGATGGAGCTCCTCTGCTGATAAAGGCAGAGGGAAATGCTGCAGCAGGTTTAGGGCACTTGCTTCCACAAGCAGCTCCAGTCCCTGCTAATGACCCCAGGCAGAGGGCACTGAGTGGGGGTGCAGCTCCTCGCCTCCCCTGAGCCCAGCCACGGGCACGGGGTCCCTCCTGCCACAGGGACCACCCTGGGCACCTCCATCACCCCCCGGCTGCCCCTGTAGGGATGCACCTCAAGCCAGCAGCCCCACAGCTGCCCATCCTGCCTGTTCCTTCCCTTCCTGCCTGTTCCTTCCCATCCTGCCTGTTCCTGCCCAAACTGCCTGTTCCTTCCCTTCCTGCCTGTTCCTGTCCCAGGTGAGGAGCTGGCAGGGCCCCTGCACCCACATCTCCAACCCGGGCACCCTGCAGGGGCACATGAAGGGACTTTCCCAACTCCTCAGTTCCTATTTTATTGCCAAACTGAAGCATAAAACACACATAAACAAACCTAACAGCAAGAAATGGGTTGCTATCAAATCAACAAATTAATCTAATTATAGGGCTGATTAAATCGTAGATAGATAAACCAGCAGCTCCTTCCCAGGGCTCAGCAACCAGCCCTGCTGGGCTCTGCTGTTCTGGTGCTGGTTTGAGCCATGACATGGCAGGATTGGGCCACCCGGGGCTGGCAGCACAAGAAGGGGCACCCGGCCCCTCCTCCCCAGTGCCCATTGGGGTGGGAAAAATGGGTCCAAAACAAGCAATTCCTTGGGAATAAAGGTGCAGCTCTGGGTGCACAAAGAGGTAGTGAAATGGATGTGGGAGCCCTCTGGGTTGCTGGAACCTAAGCATCAAATGGAGGGACAATTTGCTGGGTGGCCCTCTCTGCCCGGGCCACCTCCCCCTCACCCGTGTGCCCGTGGGAACTCACCTGTGCACCCACAGGTAACACCCTCCCTGCCAGCCAGCTGCTGGAGAGCACAAGTGTCCCCTGTGACAGGGAAGAGCCCTGCGGGGGGGGGATGAGACCCTCGGGCTGTGGGTGCAGGGCTGCTGCTGCCCCCAGGAAGGTGCTGAGATGCTGAAGAGCTTCCTGAGGGGACCTGGTGGCTCTGGGGCTCCACACGATGGGTTTGTTCCCCGGTGCCTGCAGGCGTTGAACTCCAGATCCATCCTCTTGCCAGGCTCCAGGAGGGAAGGTGGAGCAAGCAGCAGCCTGAGCAGGGGTGTGCAGGCTCCCACGAGCTGCTGCCCCTCCATGAAGCTCCATGGAGAAGGAAAATCCTTTTCCAAGCAGGTGTTGGCTCTGATCTCACCTCCCTCTGGGGAGAGGCAGATACTCCACTGCCTGTGGCAAATTGTTTTCCTCTTCTCAGGGCGTCCATTGACCCAGCCGTGGGTTAGATCAGCTCTTGATCCTCCTCCTGTAGCTCTTCTCTGTTCCAGGAACAAAGGTGTTGAGCAACGAGCGTCTGTCTCCTGGTGGAAGTTCATAGCAGGGTGCTGTCAAGCTCAGCAGAAGACAGGAGGAGCTGGAGAACCCCAGTTTGGTGCAGGCTCCCACCCACCCCCACCCCAGTTTGTGTGCTCCACTGCTGCTCTTCTGCTTCACAGCCCAGCCCAGGCCATCTTGGTCAGCATTTAAGGGGCCAAGAAACCACCCAGCAGTGACACCAGGGCAGCATGGCCAGGACTGGGCTCACCTTGCTGTCACCTGGTGCCACATGGGGGGGTCCAGCCTGAGGGGCAGGATCATGCAGTGCCACTTTGGAAGGATAAAGACATGGTTTTGGTGGGACCTGCTGGGTGGGTCAGTCCAGCAGAGCTGGGAGCAAACTCCTTCCCCTGCTCCATGACCTGTCCCCAGCAGGGGGTGGCAGGGGCTGGGGTGGTCATGCTTGAGAGTGATGCCCTCTCAGCTGGGGATGGTCCCTCACCACTAGTTTTTAATGAACTGGCCCTTAATCCATCCTTCCCCCTTACAAAAACACTTAAAATAACTTCAGTTCACAGCGTGGTGGGACCAGCACCCAGAACCTTCCCAGGGTGGAGGAGGCACAGGTCGTGCCAGGAGCTCAGGTGACACAGCCACGGGGTGCGGGGGGCACCCCCAGACTGGTGCTGGGGGTGGATGCTGGGCTGCTGGTGCCAGGCTGGGGGGTGGTGTGGTGGGCAACCCCCCCCCCTCCATCCTCGCCAGGGGGGGGTCCGCACGGGGGGGGGGGACAAACCAGCCCACTAAAGGGGGCCCC
>NW_009953903.1:322679-323535 GCF_000747805.2 Chaetura pelagica
CCCCCCCCGCCCGCCCGCGCTGCCACCGAAGCACCCGGGACAAAACACCGGTGTCACCGAAGCAGCGGGACGTGCCAGCCCTGCAGCCACCCCCGGGGTGGGTCACCCCAACTCCCGACACCCCCAAAGTGTCCCCTCAAAAGGCGCTGAGTGGTGACAGATGTTGCGTCTGGGAGCTGCGCCGGGTTGGTGGCAGGAACAGGGAACAGGGAACAGGGAACAGGGAGCAGGGAACAAGGAACAGGGAACAGGGAACAGGGAGCAGGGAACAGGGAACAGGGATGTGCAAGGCGTGAATGAGCGTACACAGAGCGCGGAGGGTGTGCACGGGGTGTGAGCAGGACAGGGACTCCCGTGCAAAGGGGCTGAGCAGGGTGGGAGTGCTTGTGCAAGGGCTGGGGGTGAGGATGCAAGGTGTGAGTGTGTAAGGTGTGAGTGTGCAAGGTGTGAGTGCCTGTGCAAGGTGTGAGTGTGCAAGGTGCGAGGGCACGCACAGGGCACCAGAGTGTATGAAGGTGTGTGCAGGGTGTGAGCGTGCAAGGTGTGGGAGTGCAGGGTGTGCAAGGTGTGAACATGCAGAGTGTGAGCGCGTGAGGCGTGAGTGTGCAAGGTGAAGTGAGGGGCACAAGTGCACGTGCAAGTGTGTGTGGGGCGAGTGTGCAGGGGGTGAGCGTGCAAGGTGTGACTGCCTGTGCAAGGGGGGGGGCGGATACGAGCATGCAAGGTGTGAGTGTGCAAGGTGTGAGTGTGCAAGGTGTGAGTGTGCAAGGTGTGAGTGCTTGTGCCCGGCCCAGCGCGCACAGCCAGCCCGGGAGGGGGAGGGTCCCGGGGGGTCGGTGGGGTTGAGGCGAATTCC
>NW_009953903.1:323567-324232 GCF_000747805.2 Chaetura pelagica
CAGGGAGCAGGGAACAGGGAACAGGGAGCAGGGAACAGGGAGCAGGGAGCAGCACTTTCCCGGTGCCTGCTCCCGCCGCCCATAAATATTCATATTGTTCCACTAATTTTCCATGCGCTTTTCTGTCACATCCCATTTTATTTTTATTTCCCTTTATAAACCTTCCCAGCTAATGCACTCCGGGCTCCCAGGATTGCCCCAATCAGCCGGCGCTCCCAACACAATCCCTGCCGGCAGCTCCGGGATCGGGAGGGCGGGGAAGGGCTCGGCCACGGGTGCCCCTTTGTCACCCTGCGGTGGGCACAGCTCCCACTGAGGCGGGCACTGGGAGGACATCTCTGGAGCTTTGTGCTTTCCCAGCGGCCTGGGCTGTGACCGTGCCCTGCACACGTTTGCACGGGGATGCGACTGTTCCAGTCCCTGGGAATTCCGGGCACCCTGCTGGGCAGCACCAGCTGGCAGTGCCGCCCTGCCCGTGGGCAAGCCCTGGGTGCTGCAGCCCCGCTGGGAGGGAAGCCGGGGTTGTGCAGGATCCCTGTGCTGTGCCAGCCCGGGGGCCTGGGCTGTGGCAGGGCTGTGCCGGCTGCCTGGGCACTGCAGTGCCCTCCCTGCAGGGACGTGCCGTGCCGAGCTGTGCTGTGCCAAGCAGGCTGCTCAGGGTGGGT
>NW_009953903.1:324391-325361 GCF_000747805.2 Chaetura pelagica
CCTTGCCGGGCCGTGCCGTGCCGTGCTGCCTGCTGTGCTTGCCATGGAGGTACCAGGTCCTGCCACCCACCCCCTGGCATGGCTCAGTGCTCCCATGGCCCTGCAGGGTCCAGCAGCCCTGGCCTGGCAGTGCTGCCCTTGTGCCAGGGCTGAGCCACGTGTGTCTGGGGGGGTGTCTGCCCTGCTGGGGACCCCCAGCCTGCCCGTGGCCTGGGGACACAGCAGGCAGTGGGCTGGGGGACAGGGCACATCCCTGGTGAGATGGGACATCTCCTTGAGCTGAACAGGACATTGATGCAGCGGGGGAAGGACGTGTCCCCAGCAAGGCAGGACATGTCCTTATCAGGGCAGGAGGTGTCCACAGATAGACAAGCCATGTCCCCAGCAGGACAGGCCATGTCCCCAGCAGGACAGGCCACCTGCCCATGCTCAGGGGCAGTCCCAACGTGGGGATCACACAGCAGCAAGTGCCGGGAAGTGCCGGGGCTGCCTGGACACAGACACCTCTGGAACAAGGAGCCAGCACAGGGCTGGCAGTTTGTTCCACAGGGATGGAATTCGTTCCTCAACAACCGCGGGGACAGGAATTGCAGAGGCTGTGGGAACCCAAGGCTCTCCTGCCAGGGGTCCCACCACCCCTCAGGGCAGGGGGGCTGCCAAGCTCCTGCCATCCCTGGGGAGCTGCCAGGGCTGCGCTCGCTCCCTGCTCGAGACCTCCTGATAAACATTTATAAACATTTGTAGTATTTTAAATTCCCCCTCAATAATTTATGACTAGTTATTTTATATACTTTAAAGAGGGTGATCATGTAAAATTTATAAGGCGGGAGCGCTGAGAGTGGCAGAGGCGGCTGGGAACGGGGCTGGGAATGGGGCTGGGAATGGGGCTGGGGCTGGGAATGGGGCTGGGAACGGGGCTGGGGATGGGGCTGGGGATGGGGCTGGGGACGGGGGCGGGGGTGGGGACGGG
>NW_009953903.1:327636-327893 GCF_000747805.2 Chaetura pelagica
GCAGGAGGGGCAGCATCCCTGCCTCCCTAAACCCTCCCCACTCTACAGCCCCAGGGGGCTTGAAAGGCTGCAGCAGTGGGGGACAACAGGGCATCGTGGGGACATGTGAGCCAAGGGGACACCGGGGCCATGGGGGTACAAGGGGGCATGTGAACAAAGGGGACACCAGGGATGTGGGGGGATTGAGGGGGCACGTGAGTGAAGGGGACGTGCAGGGGGACAAGGGGGCACATGAGACAAGGGGACATGGGGGCGAC
>NW_009953903.1:329636-335045 GCF_000747805.2 Chaetura pelagica
CTGGGTGTGCAGGGCTGGGTGTGCAGGGCTGGGTGTATCTGGGTGTGCAGGGCTGGGTGTATCTGGGTGTGCAGGGCCGCGTGTGCAGGGCTGGGTGTGCACAGATGGGTGTGCACAGATGGGTGTGCACAGCTGGGTGCACCTGCGTATGCACATCTGGCTGTATATGGGTGCACCTGGGTGTATCTGGGTGTGCAGGGCTGCGTGTGCAGAGCTGGGTGTAGCAGGGTGTGCACAGCTGGGTGTACCAGGGTGTGCACAGCTGGGTGCATCAGGGTGTGCACAGCAGGCAGGTCTGCATCTAATTCACCCGGGACAGCTCTGGCCCTGCCCCCCCACGTGCAGCACAGGTGCCCAGGCAGGTCTGCATCTAATTCATCAACTCCTCCTCCCCGGGTCCCGCTGCCTGTGGCTGCAGGACCAGGGTGACATCTGCATCTTCCAGGGGTGAGCCAGGAGCTGCAGGGAGAAGGGGGAGAGAGGTTAGAGGCAGGAGATGGGTGAGGGTGGAAGAAGGTCCTGGTGCCATCACAGAGCCTGGATCTGGGGCTGCAGCTGCAGAGGAACCATGTGGAAGGTGCTCCAGGTCCGGGGGTGATGAGACAAAGGATGGTCCAGAAAATGTAGACTCATGGAATCATGGAGTCATTTTGGTTAGAAAAGACTTTCCAGATCACCCAGTCCAACTGTGCCCCCAGCCCTGCCCAGGCCACCCCTGCCCCGTGTCCCTCAGCACCATCTCCAGGGCTTGGAAACCCCTCCAGGGATGGGGACTCCCCCCCTGCCCTGGGCAGCCTGGGCCAGGCCCTGACAACCCTTGCCAGGCAGGAATTGTTCCCCAGATCCAACCTCAGCCTCCCGTGGGCAACTTGAGGCCGTTCCCTCTTGTCCCATCCCTTGTTCCTGGGGAGCAGAGCCCGACCCCCCTGGCTCCAACCTCCTCTCAGCAGCTGCAGAGCCAGCAGGTCTCCCCTCACCTCCTGCTCTCCAGGCTGGGCACCCCCAGCTCCCTCAGCTGCTCCTGCTCACACTTGTGCTCCAGCCCCTTCCCCAGCTCCCCTGCCCTTCCCTGGACACAATGATGGACCAAGCCAGGAAGATGCTACAGAAATGATGGGATGAGGCAGGAGGTTGATGCTGGGGCATAACAAGGATGCTCTAGAATCAGGTGCTGAGTGCCCCGTGCCCACCAAGGTCTGATCCTGGCCGGGTTCAGCCTCTCTCCATCCCCTTCTGCAGGCAGCAGGATGTCTGGGGACAGCCAGGGTGGTGCCACTGGTCCTTGAGGAGTGTGGTCAGGGCAGGCAGCCTGACCCTGCCTGGGCAGGGTGGCTGTGGCTGCTGGAGGCCTCGAGTCTTCCAGGACAATCAGTGCCCCAAAACAACCCGTGTCAGAAAGTCCTGCTGGTGTTCAGGAGAGGATGGCACCAGTGTCAGCCCTGGACCTCACCTGCTGGTGCCTGGCAGTAGAGGTGGGTGTCAGCCATGCCACCTGGCATCAGGGCTCACTAAGGTGACAGCCTGTCACTCAAGCTGCAGCCAGCCCTGGGGACACACCTGGGGCTGCAGGGACCCCCTGCCAGCACAGGATGGATGGCAGAGCCCTGAGATCCCTCCAGTGTGCTCCACTGCCTGTGGGAACAGCACATCATCCAGTTCCAGATGGGTTTGGGTTGAAGGGACCTTAAAGATCATCTAGATCCACCCCCCTGCATGGGCAGGGACACCTCCCAGCAGCCCAGGTTGCTCCAAGCCCCATCCAACCTGCCCTTCAACACTGCCAGGGATGGGGCAGCCACAGCTTCCCTGGGCAGCCTGGGCCAGGCTCTCACCACCCTCACAGGGAAGAACTTCTTCCCAAGATCTCATCTCAGCCTCCCCATCCCCAGCCCTGCCCAGGACCCCAAGTGCAGTGTCACCATGCAGGCTGGGGGGGGGCAGAGGACGTGGGTAGGGGATGAGAGCAGCACCCACCCCCACCCCTGGCACCTCAGGGTGCCTTTGTGCTCAGAGCCTGCTGACCTGGAACATTCCCAGGCATCTCCCACCTTCCTGGGCAACCTGGGCCAGAGTTTCCCCACCCTCATGGCAAACAATTTCTTCCTCATGTACAATCTAAGCCCACCCTCTGCTGATTTCAAACTACCCAGATGTCTTCCCTGGTTGGCTCCTGTCCCCAGCTGGGCAAGGGTCCTTGGGACACCAACCCCACCCTGGTAGCAACTTCTTGTTGTCCCAGCACCTCTCACATCACAGAATCAGAGTGGTCAGGGTTGGAAGGGACCTCTGAAGATCCCAACCCCCTCCTTGCCAGAGCAGAGTCACCCACAGCAGATCCCATCACCCCTTAGTGTGTCCCATGGGAGCAAAGGTGTGAGTGGCAGCAGGGAGAGGGTGAATGGGACCAGCTTCCCACAGGGACACGGTGTCCCTGGCCACCAGGTCTGGGGACAGGGATGAGGTTGCTAGGTTTATCCCTTCCCAGTGTAATATCAAAAACTGAAAAGCCCGGATGACTGATGGGGCCGTGAGGAGGCAGATCAATAGTTGACACCACAAACGATGTCTCTGCTCATTTTGGTGCTAAATTAAGCTGTTTACTCCAACTTTTCCCGCACAAGAAGCTGGGGCTGGCACAGGGAGCCCGAGATGGATGGTGTGCTCATCAGGTGGCATTTTTCTTGCCATGAGGGACAGTTTGTCACCACCAGAGCCTGCCCCTCTTTGCCTTGGTGGTGGAGATGGGATGAGGGGACTTGGAGAGTACCCTGGCAGCAGGACCCCCTCCTGGCATGCTGACTTCCAGGTCCTGGGGGTCACTGGAGAGTCTTGCCAGCCAGAGAGATCCCAGTGCCTCTGCTGGGGTCACCTGAGAAGGTGGCCACCCAGGCTCCTCCATGACACGTTGCAGGGACCAGGTGCATCAGGAAACTGGGAGATATCCCAGCTGGAGACCCACCCTGACTGGTGATCTCAGCTTATCTGCAGTGTCCCAGCATGTCCCGGCCCCGGGGCTTATCTCCAGTGTCCCTGTGTCCCTGAATGGGGACACTGGTCTCTGGTGTCCCCAGATTCCCTCACACCAGGACATTTATCCCCAGGGTCTCTGGATTCCCTGTCCTGGGACATTTATCCCCGGGGTCTCTGGATTCCCTGGCCTGGTGACCCTGGTGTCCTTGGATGCCCCTTGCCAGGGACATTTATCCCTGGGGTGCCTGTCTCCAGCATCCCAGTGCCAGGTATTTATCTGTGACATGACATTTCCAGCAGAATTTGAGGGAAAACCAAAGCAGTCAGTGAATCCAGGTCAGACTCAGCTGGCACAGAAGTGAAACCAGGGGTGCCAAGCAGGAGAGCAGCCACATTTTCCAACCTGGTGACTCCAACGTGGGGCTGTTTTCCAAATTTACCTTAATCCTTGGCCAAGAGAGCAAAGCCCACAGGCCAGGGCACGTGAGCCCAAGGCCTGGCGTGCTGGAATTTGGGGTGCAGGGTGACAGCCAAGTGGCACAGAGACCTGAGGACAGCGGAACCAGGGATGCTCCTCCTGGAGCCACGCAGGAGAGAGGGCAGGGGGGAAGGGGGGGCAGCCCCCACCACCTCCTGCCTTTTAATAAAACATGAATTAGGTGCCAAGGCACATTAGATTCCTTCCCCTGGTGACAGAAAATCAAAGGCTTCTCCCATCTTTTCTAGAGGCGCGTTCCTGATTGATCTGGAAGCAGCAGCTGAGTGTGAGGGAAGGAGTCTATACACACCGAAACAGCTCTTTAATTTCTTAATTTAATATCTGACACGTAAAGATTCTCATTAAGCCAGTCAATGAAGCCTGGAAATACAATTTTCGTGCAAACTGTCGCTATCATAACTTACACGCAACTTCAGCTGCTGCCCTGTAAGAGCTGTGATTAAAACCATTCATCTTCCCTGGCACTTGCTGCCCCCGTGCCCGGGCTGCTGGGTACCACTGCCCCCACGGGCACACCTGCCTGCCACCCACACCCTGCCGGGATCCCGCAGGGATAGGGTGCAGGGTGGGGCTGGGAGTGGGCAGGGCTGGGGGGGACAGGCAGCAGCACCACGCTGGGCACAGAGTGTCCCCCCACCCCTGAAATCCCCCCCACCTCCATGGGGGTATGTGCGGGGGGGGGGGGGGGGGGCATGCTAATTAGGCAAATTAATTCCTATTGAGTCGAAGCTCTTCTCTGCCTGAGAAGAGGGCGGGGGGGAAGCTACTTAGTTCAGTGCTGATTAAATCCCCAACATCAAGAAGGGGATTAGAATGGAGCCTGTTCCTCAGGGGGTGCCCTCTCTGTGCAGAGCTGCTCCCAGCCAGCCTGGCACTGTGCTGGCAGGGAAGGGGCTGGCAGGAGAGAGGAACACTAGAGCCATTGGCATCCCGGGCAAGGTGTCATTCCACGTGTCCCCTGACACCATCTGGGCTGGGCTGGTTGATGCTGTGCGGGCTGAGGAAGGGGATGGTAAAGCTGGAGGGCAGCACCTGGGCACAGGGATGCTCTGCCAGGGGGAAGCCCCATCCCTGGCAGTGTTGAAGGGCAGGTTGGATGGGGCTTGGAGCAGCCTGGGCTGGTGGGAGGTGTCCCTGCCCATGCAAGGGGGTTGGATCTGGATGATCTTGCAGGTCCCTTCCAACCCAAACCAGCCTGGGATCCATGATTCTCTGAAGGTGAGGGCTGGGAAACCCCCCCAGCAGATGTTTCCTCGTGAGTGCCCCAGGGGTTGGCACCAGGAGGGTCACCCAGCTCTGCTCCTGTCCCCTGGGCTGCCAGCTTGGAGGACTTTGACTTCCAACCTCTCCGTGGAGACAAAACCCACCCTGAACAACACACCTGCCCCACCTCATCCCGACCCAGCACACACGGAGAGATCCCGAGAGGCACCTCGTGGGTGTCTCTGAGGCCAGGCTCAGGCTGCCAGAGCCTTGTCTCTTCTTCCTCCCCTTCCCTGGGGCCGTGGGACCTGCCAGCTCCTGGCAGGGCTGGCACAGGCTGACGCCGGGGTGGCTGCTGAGGCGCGTTTGATGTCAGGATTCCCTGCCTTGTAAACGCTGAAATGAAATAAGAAGATTAGAGCAGAACAGCGCGGCGCCTGCAGCTCCCCCCCCCTGCAGCTGCCCGGGGGACCTAACCCCCTGCCAATCACACCACGGAGGCAGCAGGGCCATGGAGAGGGTTCAAAAAGGCCCAGCACCTTCAGCCAGCAGGATGGAGTCTTTCCCAGCTCCCCTGATGCTCATGCAAGAATTTCCTGGATGGCCCTGCCTGCTCCCAGCCTGGGTCCTGGGGCTCAGGGAGCAGCTCGACAGCAGTTCTGCTTTGCCCAGCCCTGGGGCAGAGCCTGGGAGGGGGGCAGTGGGGTGGGAGGGTGGCTGCTGCCTCGCAGAGAAGC
>NW_009953903.1:335357-335749 GCF_000747805.2 Chaetura pelagica
ACCAGCCCAGTGCTCCAAGCCCCATCCAACCTGCCCTTCAACACTGCCAGGGATGGGGCAGCCACAACTTCCCTGGGCAACCTGGGCCAGGCTCTCACCACCCTCACAGCAAAGAGTTTCCTCCTAAGATCTCCTCCCAGTCTCCCCTCTGTTAGCCTGAAACCATCACCCCTCATCCCTGCCCTTGTCCCAAGTCCCTCCCCAGCTTTCCTGGAGCCCCTTCAGGCACTGGAAGCTGCTCTAAGGTCTCCCTGGAGCCTTCTCTTCTCCAGGCTGAGGAACACGGGCACGATGCAGGGTCCCCTGCCCACACCCTGCCAAGGCTGCACCCAGCACCCTGGCACATCCCCTGCATCCCGCACCCCCCCCCCCAGCCCCACCCACACCCCCCC
>NW_009953903.1:337157-338277 GCF_000747805.2 Chaetura pelagica
GATGTCACAGCAGTGCGGGGGTGGGGACACAGCCCGGGCGTCAGGGGGCACCGGGTGGGCTCTGTCCCTGCTCAGGGGTGATGGGTGAGGTCCTGAGGCACCAGCAGGGGACACGTGGGCACACACGTGTGTCTTCAGAGAATCCCAGAATCCCAGCCTGGTTTGGGTTAGTAGAGAACTTAAAGCCCACCCAGTCCCACCCCTGCATGGGCAGGGACACCTCCCACCAGCCCAGGCTGCTCCAAGCCCCATCCAACCTGCCCTTCAACACTGCCAGGGATGGGGCAGCCACAGCTTCCCTGGGCAACCTGGGCCAGGCTCTCACCACCCTCACACCAAAGAATTTCCTCCTCATGTCTCACCTCAATCTCCCTCTTCCAGTTTTCATCCATCCCCCTCATCCCATCCCTCCCTGCCCTTGTCCCAAGTCCCTCCCCAGCTTTCCTGGAGCCCCTTCAGGCACTGGAAGCTGCTCTAAGGTCTCCCTGGAGCCTTCTCTTCTCCAGGCTGAACACCCCAACTCTCCCAGCCTGTCCCAGAGCTGCTCCAGCCCTGGGATCATCTCTGTGGCTCCTCTGGCCTCTCTCCAACAGGTATGAACTTGCACTGAGGGCAGCAGAGCTGTACCCAGTACAATCAAAGGCACAATTGGGAAGGTGAGGGGGGTTGTTCTGGGGTATCTCAGGCCTCCAGCCCAGCAACCCTGGCTGTGCATGAAAGCGGGGGGGCTCAGGGCAGGGTGGGTGCGGAGTGCTAGGGATGCTGCTGAAGGGGCTGAACCCCGCGGTCTGTGCTGCCCCACAGAGGAGGGTTTGGGGAGCACAGCAGTGCCCACTGGCCATCCTGTGCCTTCCCTGGCCCCCAGGCACCCAGCCCTGTGCCCACCCTGCCCCCGGGGTGCCAGCGGCTGCTCTGCCATCTGCCTCTGAGGGGGTGTGAGTGGGAGGGCTGGGGAGTTTGGGGGGCTCAGAGCAGCCGGGGGGACCCAGCAGCTTTGATGTGCAGATGCCTCAACCCATCCTGATTCATCTGAAGATGATCAGGGGCTGGAGCAGCTCTGGAGCCAGGCTGGGAGAGTTGGGGTGTTCAGCCTGGAGAAGAGAAGGCTCCAGGGAGACCT
>NW_009953903.1:338449-339349 GCF_000747805.2 Chaetura pelagica
TGGCAGTGTTGAAGGGCAGGTTGGATGGGGCTTGGAGCAGCCTGGGCTGGTGGGAGGTGTCCCTGCCCATGCAGGGGGTGGGACTGGATGATCTTTGAGGTCCCTTCCAACCCAAACCACTTTGTGATTAGGTGATCCCTCAGGCAGGGGTGAGACTTGCTCACCCCAAGGGGACCCTGCCACCCGTGGGGATGGGGGTGCTGGACACCCTGTGACCACAGCCCTCAGCCTAGGGTTGGAGTCAGCATCTGGGGGGGCTGCAGCAAGGCAGTGCTGGGGGTTCCCTACCACAGAGAGAAAGGTGGTGCAGAAGGTCACCCTGGGATGGCCCTGGCTGTTCCACATCCCCTGGACCCTGCCTGGTCCTGGGTTGCAGGGATGACATTACCCACTGCAGCCAGACCCCAGGGATGTGTAGCAGGACACGACGCCCACACCTGGAGGGGCCACCAGCCCTGACCCTGGGGGCTTCCCTGCTGGGGGGACCAGCCCTGCACTGGGGGGACTGGCCATGCACGGGGGGGTTACCCACGAGTGGCTAATTTACTGTGCTGGCCAATAACTTTGCAACTACGTGGAGATTTGCAGCCAAAGCCTCTCCTAAAGAGATTTAGGAGGGTGACAAAGATAATGAACCATCCTTCCCCAGCTATTGACTTGCAGCTGAAAAGGGGGAGGGGGGGAAAGAACTACATTTTTCACAGTCCTTTTAAATCAACCTGCTCCCTGGGCTGGGGGGGCTGTGCCCATGAGCCCAGGGCTGGCAGCTGAGGGGCTTTGAGGAGCAGCAGGGTTCCCACCAAGGGGTGCACACACGTGTCTGTGGGTGTGCAGAGAGTGTTTGTCCCCCCCTGTGTGTGCCTGCACATGGATGTGCGGGGGGGGGGGGGGGGGCGGTGG
>NW_009953903.1:339918-344105 GCF_000747805.2 Chaetura pelagica
CAGCTGCACGTGCTGCCACGTGTGCTGGTGAGCTGGGCGTGCGTGGGTCACTGACACACGTGTCCAAATGTGTCCTTGCTGCGTGGTCTCGGTGTCAGTGGGGGCTTCTGTGGCACTGGTTGGGTGTAGGAGCTGTGGGTGACTGAGGGATGTCTGGGTGTGTGGCAGGATCCCGGGAGGGAGTCACTGCTCCCTGGCTGTGTCCAGGGGTGTGTGTGTGTGTGTGTGTGTCCCACGTGTGCTGCCTCGTGTCACACGGACGTGTGTCCCTGTGCAGTGTCCTGGGTGACACAGGGATGGGGGATGCAGGCAGCTGGAGGAGCAGCCCAGGGCAGGACCCTGCCCTAGCACAGCGCCAGTTGGAGGAGGACACTGAGAAGAGCCAGAGAGGAACGAGGTTACTCAGGAGAGAAGTGAAGTTGCATCACCCACGGGACTTTCTGACCCATCTGCAACGGGGCAGACCCACCGTGTCCCCACGCTGGGGACAGGGAAGGGACCCAGCTGTGCTGGCTCCCAGCCTCCAAGGAGGGCTGGGGGGGGGACACGACAACACACCCCTTCCTCCCATTTGCCCTGACCCCAGAAGCTCCCCAAGTGGCAGAGAAAGGCCTGCACCAGATGATGGAGGAGCTGGGGGTCCCCAGGTGCAGGGTGCCCATGTCCCTGCTCTGTCCCCCTCACTGGAAGGGCTCAGGGTGGCTGAGGAGGCCACTGGGGAAGGGCTCAGCTGTTCTGAAGGACCAGGAGGAAGACAAAAGTGCCTGGGGCTCTGTCTCACCCTCTGCTTATTGGCACAGTGTGTGGGTGGTGTCCCAGCCCTGGGCTCCTGGGCACTGGGGGGAGCACGTCCCAGCACGCCCGCTGTGCTGGGAACCATTAACTGGGGTCCAGTAACACTGAGTGTCCCCAGAGGCTGCAACATCGGTGGGAATCCCCTCCAGCTCTCAGCTTCCAGCTGGCAAGGCCAGGCTGCTCCTGGGATGCCACCGACCAGCCCAGGGCAGCAGGGGACACCGAGGGCACCAAGCACGGGCAGGGGGACACCCTGGGGGGCCAATATGGGGGGCAGTCACCCCCCACCCGGCACTCGGGTGGGCAACCCAGGTAAGGAACAGCCCGGGGCCATCACCTCCACCTTCGTGGACGAGCTGGTGACACCGGCGTGGGGCAGGGGACGCGTGTCCTCTGCCTTTAGTGGCTGCGAGGGGAGCCGGGGCTGCCCCCGGGGCTGCATCGCCCTGCTCATGGCTCTGCAGCTCGGCTGGTCCCTTTCCCTGCCCCCTCCCCCTCCCGCTCGTGTCGCTCCCGGTCCGTGGAGCGCGCGTGACACCCAGAGGGCGCGCACCAGACTGCACCGCGGGACAGGGGGGTCCCCGCAGGTCCCCCCGGCTCGGGTTTGACTTGGTTGGGTTGAATGAGCACATGGATGGGGCGTCCCCACAGCCCCCAGGATCTCACTGGGGCTCCAGGTTCTCGCCAAGACCTTGGGGGTCCCTACAGCTCTGGGGCTTCGGGGGTCTCATTGGGTGTCATGGGGACTCTGGGGTCTCCCTGGGGGCTCCAGGATCCTCTGCAGCCCCAGGGCTCTCACTTGGTCCCCCTATGGGTCCCTGCAGCCCCAGGGTTTGGGGGTTCCCCCCAGGGACCCTGGCTGTCCCAGGGTGTTTCATGCCTTGTACCCCTCCTGGGCTGGGGTCTCACTCCTCCCTGTGTCCCCCAGAGGGGAGGCAGCCCGACCAGAGCTGCCATGACCTGGTGTCTTCCAGGGGCTGAACATGTTCCTGCTCTAATCCTGGGAAGATCTTCACCCTGAGCCACCATCTCCTGATGCTCCATGGCAGCTGTAACCCTTCCTGACTGCTCCAGCTGGGCTTCTGCAGACCAGGAACTCTCAGCTCATCTCCAGCTTTTCCTCCCGACTCTCTGGTTCATTTCCCAGGAGACAAACCCTGGGGGGAAGGAGGATCTGAGGGGACCCAGCCCCGTGGTTCCCAGAAAGCCAAAGCACAACCAATTTCTGTAGGAAAAACGTTTTTCATCTCCATTTCCAAAGCCTTTCAAAGGCAGTGCCCAGAGGAGCAGGAGGGGATTGGATGCTCTTCTCCAGCCTCTGGAGACACTGGATGTTCATCCTGCTGGGGCACCCAAGCTTAACAGAGCCCTGAGCACCCCCACACGAAGCCCATGACCCCATTCCCAGGGTGTAAATCCCACATCCCTGCCCCAGAGTCTGTAAAGACACCTGGAGTGTTCAGGAATTTGACCTGGAGACTGAAAAGAGGAGGGAAGGATCAGAAAGTCCTTCTCTGCTCACAGCCAGGATGGGAGCTGTGTCCTCCTTGCTGTACCCTCACCAGGACCCGCTGCATGTCCTGGCCCCACCAGGCTGTAGAGAGGACCCTGCTCAGGAAGCCATGGGGCTTGTAGGGATCCAGAGGCTGCTGGAATGTCAGTCTTCCATGGAGGGCGACAGAGCCTGGACCTTGCCAGCCTACATGGGACAGACCCATCCCAGCAAAACCCTGGAAGAGCATCCCAGAGATGGGACAACCCTGTGAAGGGCCAGCCTGTCACCTGATGCTGCTGCACTCTCAGCCCAGAAGGGATAACTCCATGGCCAGCCATGGGGCCACCACCAGCTGCAGGAGGCCCATGGCTAATGAAAGCCAGAATCCAGCTCAACCAGGCACGAGAAGCCACCAGCAGCTGCAGGATGGACAGGGGGGTCACACCACCACTCACCCCAGGGTGCAGGTTCAGCCAGGCCAGGCAGAAGGGCCTGGAAGAGTCACCATGGGATGGGGACACCCCACAAGCCCAGCCAGCTCCTTCCTAACAGATGCTTGTGCAAAATGATCCCATCAAGTCCATCTTCCTCAGGCTCAGGTCTTCCTAGAGTGGCAGCTCTGATGCCTCCAAAGGAGCTTCCCTGATTTCCTCCTTCCACACTGCTGAGCTCCTGCTGCTTCCAAAGGCCAGGACATATGGGGCTGTCACATCCCAGGGACACCCCACAGAATGGTGTCACATTGCTCCTGAGATACCAAGTGCCTGGCCAGGAGCTCCAGGTGGCTCCAGCCAGGGGACATTTGATATTCAGTGCTCGTGAAGAGAAGAAGTTAAACAAAGTGTGGCAGAGCAAGGTGACATGAACGTGTGGCTCTACATTTGGTACAGTCACCTCCATCCCTCTCCCTGGGTGGGCAGGAGATCCCAGCAGCAGCACCCAGCTCCAGGCCTGGGCTCCAAAAGTGCTGAGGGCAGTGGGAACTGGGGTTGGTTTGAGCCCCAGTGCTTGCAACAGTGAGTGAGTGATGGGAACCCATCTCAGCTCAGCAGGGGACTTGTGATGGTGACCAGTGAGCTCTGGGGCGGCCACATGGTTGTCCAGCTTGGACACTGACCCCAGAGGCTGCTCCAGAAGAGAAGAAAGTCCTTTCTCTTCAACTTCCCAGCCCAATTCACCAAGAATGCTCCTGTCCCTCAGGTGCAGGAGGGTGGCCACGCCAGGCTGGGTCCTGCTCCAGTGATGCTGGGCTGACAGTTTCCTCCTTCCCACACAGTGGATGAGCTCCTCCATCCCCAGGACTGCAGTGTCCTCCTTCCCTTCACCCATGGACAGCCTTCAGAGGCACAAAGGTCTCACCTCCCCCCATGCACCCACAGATCAGGTCTCCAGGCTCCTGCAGGGGCTGGGGGATCTGCCCACCCTGGCACGAGGACCCACGGGTGTGCACATCCTCACACTCACGCTCCAGTGCACCCTGAGGGACACTGCAGCAGTGGCTTCAGGTGGTTCCAGGCCATAAATCCACCCGGCCTCACCACCTCCCTGCTCCACAGCCCCAAGGACACCCCAAGGTCTCCCACCCGCATTGTCCCCAGCTCCAGGTCTGCAGTTCCCTGCAGCAGCTCCTGCTCCAAGCCTGGCTCTGGCTGCCCTGTGCCCCCAGCACGTGGCCCAGCACCTGGGGCAGCCCCAGCTGGGAAACCTGCAGCTCCAGCATGAGTTGGTCTGCAAGGAATCATGGAAACATTCAATAGTTTTAGTTGGAAAAGCCCTTTCAGATCACCCAGTCCAACCCTTTCCCCCAGCCCTGCCCAGGCCACCCCTGCCCCGTGTCCCTCAGCACCATCTCCAGGGCTTGGAAACCCCTCCAGGGATGGGGACTCCCCCCCTGCCC
>NW_009953903.1:344236-345510 GCF_000747805.2 Chaetura pelagica
CACCCCCAGCTCCCTCAGCTGCTCCTGCTCACACTTGTGCTCCAGCCCCTTCCCCAGCTCCCCTGCCCTTCCCTGGACACGCTCCAGCCCCTCCATGTCCTTCCTGTCCTGAGGGGCCCAGAACTGACCCCAGGATTTGAGGTGCAGCCTGGAGGAGCTCAGGCTGCTGCAGCCTGGGCAGCACCAGGCAGCCTTCCTCCCCAGGCAGGACCTTGCCAAGAGGCTGCAGCTCTCCAGCTTCCTCCCAGCTTTCCCTTCCATGAGCTTTTGCCCACACCTCTGTGTCTATCTGGCAGCTGCTCCCAGGTGGGGAACCCCAGGGTCAGGGCTGGGGCCGTGGTCTTCATCAGAGGGTTGGATGAAGAGCCAGCTGCACCCTGGCCTTGCAGGTGAGGGGGATGGGTGTGCAGCAAATGGTAGAGCCTCAGGCCAGGTGGACCCCACCAAACTCTAATTCCAGGTCAACAAAAACCTTGTGGGCATCAACAAGATGAGCCAGACAACCTGAGGGTTTGCCCAGGCTGGGGACTGAGGGGCAGAATAGGGCCCCAGTGATAAAAAACCCTGGAAAAAAGGTCCCAGAGAAGCTTTCTGGACAAGGGGACACATGGGACAAGCTGCCTCCTGGGTGACATGTGGCCAGTGACCTGGGAGAAGGGGTGGTCCCCTCTGGGCAGCAGCAGGGACCCCACGTCTGGTGCTGTGCCCAGGCTGCCCCCCCAGGCTGGGAAGGGGTGGAGGGGCTGGAGAGGGGCCAGCAGGGCTGGGGTTGGGGTCTGCCAGCCAGGAGGAGGCTTGAGGACATCACCAGCCTGCAGCTGCCCGGGGGTAGGTGCAAGGGGCTGGGGCCAGGGTGTCTCCAGAGGGCACAAGGGGTAACAAAGGGAAGGGACTTTCATTGCAGCCTCAGGTTGGACAGCAGGCATTCCAGGGAAGGTGGTGCAGCTCTGCCACCAGGGAGCGGGGGGGAGGGTGAGTCCATCCTTGTACTCCCAGCTGGACAAAGCCCTGGCTGAGCTCACCCTGTGCTGCTTGGTGGTGCTGAGATCCAAGCAGGAGGCGTGAGCTGAGACCCCCAGGTCTCCCTTCCCACCAGCATCACCAGTGAGGGGCAACCCCCCCCCCCTGCCAACCCTCTCCCTTCCCCACCACAGGAGCCCACCCTGCAGGGTATCCCCGGGATACCTGGACAGGTCCTGGGCCCCCATCCTGGTGATGCTGAGGCCCGTGGCTGCACCCAGCTGGTCCCAGCTGGTCCCAACTGGTCCCAGCAG
>NW_009953903.1:345653-352777 GCF_000747805.2 Chaetura pelagica
CCGAGCCAGCTTTCCTCGGAGCCTTCCTCCCCTTCTGCTCGGAGCTGCCGGAGCTTGCAGAGCATCCCTGTGCCGGGCAGGGGCTGGGGGGGCTGGGAGGAGGATGTGAGCGGGCACAGGGCACCCGGCCAGGCGGCAGCTCAAGGGCAGAGCCGGGTTCCCCAGGAAGGGGGAGGCAGAAGGGACCTGCCCGGGAAGGACCCGGCACCTCAGCCCCATGTCCAGAGGAGGGGAGATGGTTTATATCCCGGACGACTCCGATTTCAGCTCCTTCAGGGATCAGTGCGAGAGCCTGGAGGGCTGGCACTGCCGCTACAACAAGGCTGGAGTCACGGTCTGGAGCCAGGGCCAGCAGGAGAGCTGCTCCGTGCAGAAGATCAAGGTAAGCAGAGAGCCCAGCGGCTCCCCGGGGGGGGCTGGGTCCTGCCCCGGGGGGGGGTTCTGCCCCCCCTGCCAGGGCTGCCCCTTCCCCTGCTCTGCTCTCACCTCCCGAGCTGCCCAACGTGCCCCCCTCTTGTACTCAGGGGGTGGCTGCTCCTGGTGCAGGGGGGCTGGGTGATGGAGATGGCCTTGCTGGCAGCCCCCTGGGGGAGTCAGGGTCCCTGCCTGCAGCCTGTTCCCCAGCCAGCCCACCCTGGGGCACAACACCTCTCATCCTGCCCTGCTGAGCCACCCCCGAGAGCTCCCAGCCCCCTGGGCTGTCTCAGGAGGTTTGTCTCTTGCCAGAGACCAGGTCTAGGATGCTGCAGAGGTTCAACCATCCCTCAGGGTGTTCCACCTTGTTGCTCATCCACATGGCACTGCCAGGTGACCCTGAGCACATTAGGAGTGGTTGTGGGGTGCTGGGGGGAAGGGGCCTGGGAACCCCTGTGGGTTTGTGAGGTCTGGACTGGAGGAGTGGATGAAGAGGTGGGTGGAGAATCAGCCTCCCCAGCAGGTTCAGTGGTCACCAGTGCAGAGCCCAGGGGGTGGCCAGCAGCTGGGTCCCTCCCTGTGCCCCAGATGATGGGATCAGGTGCTGTGTCAGCACGGGGTGAGCCCCGCGTGGCAGCACCTGGTGGGACAACACTTGGATTCAGGGCTGGGGTTGAAGGCAAAGCTTTGGCTTTTCTGGCCACCAAGGATCAGGGCTGCTGGGCAGGGATGACACCCACCTAAGCACACAGGGCCAGAGCATCTTGCCTCCAGGAGAGCCGACCTGGTAGAGGTTCTGCAGCCTGAAGAAGAGGGAAGGCTTGGGGAGATGGTGAGGAGGCACTGGGGTCCATCAGGATGGAGGATGCTCTGCATGGTTCTCCTGAGCACAGGGTGACCAGCAGCTGCTCTCAGGTACCTGCACAGCAGCCCATGCAGCTGGGCAGATATGAGGAGGAGCTGGGCACACCAGAGTTACCATGTGTGGCTGGAGGCCCTTCAGGGGTTGGTTCAGGATTGGTGTTCCCTGTGGAGGTGTAGCTGCCATACATGGTGCCTTGCTGGGGTGGGGCAGGAAAGAGCTGCTAGGTGAGGATCAGGGAGCACTTGGGTGTGCTCAAGTCCACAGGGTCAGGCAGAACACACCCAGGGGTGCTGCTGGGGCTGGGCAACCTCTCTGAAAAGTCCCAGTGACTACAGGAGGTCCCTGATAACTGGGAAGAGGCAAACCTTGCATTAGTCTTCCAGAAGGGCAAGAAGGATGCTCCAGGGCACTGTGGGCTGCTGGGTCATCTCCTGCCCTGGGAAGGTGATGGAGAACATCCTTCTGGAAGCCACGTCCTGATGGACAAGGGCACTGGGAACAGCAGCAGAGACCTATCAAGGGCAAATCATGGTTACCCAGTCTGGTTTCCTCCTGCAATGAGAGGACTGGGTGAGTATGGAGAGAACAGTGGAAGCCACATACCTGGGCTTCAGTAAAGCCATTTCCCACGGTCTCCTCATCACTAGATTCATGAGGTCTGGACTGGAGAAGCAGCTGATGAGGCAGGTGGAGAACCAGCTTCCCACAGGGCTGGTGGCCTGGTGGTCACCAGGGCAGAGCCCAGGCCAGGGGCTGGGTCCCACCCTGTGACTGGGATGATGGGATCAGATGCTCTCTCAGTCCATGTGCAGGCAGCACTGAGAGGTGGAGAACGTGGGAAGGGCTGGAGACAAGGCTGCTGACCTGGGCAGGCTGCAGGGACGGGACCTCCTGAGGTCCAGCCAAGTTCAAAGGAGCACAGCCCACTGGAGGGGATGCAGTTACATCCCCCTTTGCCACCACCCAACCCCAGAGAGAGGGGACCCCAGGCAGGTTCTGGGGGTCTGAGCACCATCACCCAGCCTGCCTCGTTGCTTGGGGTTCTTGGATGTGGCTTTTCCCTGCTCTGGAGAGGGCCTGGGCATGGTGCAGGGACTGCCCAAGGACCCTTCCTGAAGATCTCACCCAGTCCAGGTGGGAGAGCTGAGCTGCCCAGGCCGGGCTTGGAGGTCAGAAGAGCTTTCCGTTCATGCAGGTGTTAACCTAGAGAGTCCCTCAGCAGTTGGAGCTTTGGATATTCCTCCTGGATTCACCACGGATGGTCTGGGTCGGGGCTTCTCCTGTCCCAGCTGAGCTCCTGCAGCTGTTGCTCTGGTCACCCAGGGCTGGAGAGGGGGACACACAGGTTTTAGTGGGGGATTCAACGGGTGCCAAGCTGTGATGGTTCTCCTGTGAGAAGCAGGGCTTCCAGGAGCCCAGGAGGACCATCAGCTTCCCCTCCAGCTGCAGGCATCCCTCCTCCTTCAGTAGCAGGACCTCCAGATTCAGCAGGGAGGGGTGGGTGGGGAGGGAGAGCAGAAGGAGGTGGCTGGGGGTCCCACACTCCCCTCCACAGTGCCCAGGGGGAGCAGCACATCTCCCAGCCTGTCCTGGGCACCAGTCCAGCAGGCTGGGCAGAAACCACCACCCAGGCCAGCAGGGAAAGGTTGCCTGAGATTGATGGGACCTGCCACAGTTCGAGGGGCAGGCTCTGGTTACAGGGCACCTCATCAAAGATGCAAGGCCTCTAACAAGGAGCAGATGACATCTCCTTCCTCCTGGCATTGAGAGGAGCAGAGCTGGTTGGCCTCATCAATAATGTACTCACCAGCACAGCTGGGCAGCTCCACAGCTCCAGTTACAGGTCAGGTTGGATGGATCAACCTGCCCCCATGGGAGGTGTCCCTGCCCATGGCAAGGGGGTTGGAACTAGATGATCTTTAAGGTCCTTTCCAAGCCAAACCAGTCTGTGATTTGATGATTCTACAGCCAGGGCTTTGCCAGCCTCCCCACACTGGACCTGATGCCCCACAGCATCGTGCCAGGGCAGGAGCATCTCTGGGCTCACCCTGCAGGAACATGGGGTGAAGGGACAGGGTTGGGCTCAAGTATCCAGGCAGCAGAGCCTGGACCACGAGGCAGCTTCATTTGAAGGCAGAGGGTTCTTCTACCCCCTGCATGCCAGCAGAGGGGCTGGTGGCTCTGCCTAGGCTGTCCTGAAGCAGGGACATGTCCTGCACCATGTGCAGAGCATCCTCCATGACACGGGTGCACACACATGCCTGTACTTTGGAGCAGCTCTGCTCGGCGGACAGGCTGGGAGAGTTGGGGTGTTCAGCCTGGAGAAGAGAAGGCTCCAGGGAGACCTTAGAGCAGCTTCCAGTGCCTGAAGGGGCTCCAGGAAAGCTGGGGAGGGGCTTGGGACAAGGGCAGGGAGGGATGGGATGAGGGGGAAGGGTTTCCAGCTGGAAAAGGGGAGATTGAGATGAGAGATTAGAAGAAATTCTTGGCTGTGAGGGTGGTGAGAGCCTGGCCCAGGTTGCCCAGGGAAGCTGTGGCTGCCCCATCCCTGGCAGTGTTGAAGGGCAGGTTGGATGGGGCTTGGAGCAGCCTGGGCTGCTGGGAGGTGTCCCTGCCCATGCAGGGGGTTGGATCTGGGTGATCTTTAAGTTCAACCCAACCTTCCAACCCAAACCATGCCAGGACTCTGTGGTTACAGCGTCAGGGGGACACACAGGAACAGCCTCGAGTCCTCATCCCTGGGTGGGCACAGCCCCTTGCTCTGGGGGTGGGTGCTGCCTGCCCCCCTCCCCTGCCCGACTCCCTGCCTCCCCACAGACACGTATCTCCTGCAAGGACGTCCCTGCTGAGACCCTCTACGACGTCCTGCATGACACCAGCTACCGCAGGAAGTGGGACTCCAACATGATCGAGACCTACGACATCGGGCGCCTGACGGTCAACGCCGACGTGGGCTACTACTCCTGTGAGCAGCCCCTGGAGACCCCTGGGACAGCCCCTCCCTGACCCCCCCAGCCCCGTGCGTGGCTCCGGGGCTCTGGGAAGGAGGGTAACAGGGTTTGTCCACAGGGAAATGCCCGAGCCCCCTGAAGAACAGGGACTTCGTCACCCTGCGCTCCTGGCTGCCCCTGGGCAATGACTACATGATCATCAACTACAGCGTCAAGCACCCGGTGAGCCCCTGGCCAGCACTAGCCCAGGGGGGCTGGACAGTGGCCCAGGGCAGGCTGTGAGGCTCATGGCATCTCTCTGCAGAAATACCCACCTCGGAAGGATTTTGTGAGGGCCGTGTCCCTGCAGACAGGGTACCTGATCAAGGCCAACGGCGCCGGCGCCTGCGTCCTCTATTATCTCACCCAGGTGGATCCCCGTGGTGAGTGGCAGGGGCAGGGCAGGGGGCAGCAGGTCTCCTTGGGGAGGGGTCCCATCCTGGCCCCACAGCTCACCCACTGTGGCTCTCCATAGAGCCATAGAATCCCAGACTGTTTTGGGTGGGAAGGGACATTCAAGATCACCCAGTCCCACCCCTGCATGGGCAGGGACACCTCCCACCAGCCCAGGCTGCTCCAAGCCCCATCCAACCTGCCCTTCAACACTGCCAGGGATGGGGCAGCCACAGCTTCCCTGGGCAGTCTGGGCCAGGGTCTCACCACCCTCACAACAAAGAATTTCTTCCTAAGATCTCATCTCAATCGTCCCCCTTCCACCTTTCATCCATCCCCCTCATCCCATCCCTCCCTGCCCTTGTCCAAATTCCCTCCCCAGCTTTCCTGGAGCCCCTTCAGGCACTGGAAGCTGCTCTCAGGTCTCCCTGGAGCCTTCTCTTCTCCAGGCTGAACACCCCAACTCTCCCACTCTGGCTCCAGAGCAGAGCTGCTCCAGCCCTTGAATCAGCTCTGTGGCCTCCTCTGGACTTGCTCCAGCACCCAGAGCTCCAGAGGGCACTGGGAAGTGAGGACAACCTGGGGAAGAAGAGTGTCCCCTCCCAGGGCACAGGGTGGAGCAGGTGGCATCAGCCCTGGGGGTCTCAGGGTTGCACAGGCTGCTGGTGCCTCCCCAGGGCCAGCTGAGTGAGGGGGCTTTGGGCTCTTGCAGGGTCGCTGCCAAAGTGGGTGGTGAACCGTGTCTCCCAGTTTGTGGCACCAAAGGTAAGCAGGGTCAGTGGGGGGATGTGAGGGCACCTGGGACAAGCTGCCCAAAAAACAGCCCCCAGGGAAGGGACAGGGTGGGTGCTGGGTGGCCATGGGCTCACTGGGTGGGTACTGGGTGGCTCCAGGCTTGCAGGATGGGTGCTGGGTTACTTAGGGCTCATTGAATGGGTGCTGGGTGACCCTGAGCTCACCAGATGGATGCTGGGTGGCCCAGGGCTGGCAGAGCCTGCACTGGACATGCCCATGGGGCTGTGTGGTCCAGGCCAGGCCTCCAACCCCAACCAGCACCTCCAAAAAGCAAGCAATGGGTGGGTATCTCCACCCCCACGGGGGTCTGGGGGCACCGTGATGGCTGGAGCTGCTCTGCCCACAGGCCATGAAGAAGATCTACAAGGCTGGGCTGAAGTACCCCGAGTGGAAACGCAGGCACGACCCCGAGTACAAGCCCTGGGTGTACCCAGAGCAGAACACCCTGCCCAGTGTCAGCCTGGCCGAGCTCTCAGTGCAGCATGCTGACTCCCTGGAGAACATTGATGAGACAGGGCTGCCCGAGGACCATCTCAGCACCAGCGACCACGAGGCCTGAGCCCTCAGCACAGCCCTCTCACTGAGGGGGGGGCATGGGTGGGAATCTGGCCCCCTGCACCCCAATAGTCCCATCTGCTCTCCAACTCCTTTGTCACAGCCCCCTAGCCTGGGTAGCAGGGTGCTGGCCCACGGGAACCTGCAGCATGGGTGCTTCAAGTAAGGCAGATGGGCACCCTGGTCCCCCCCTGCACCCTTGGAGATGTCCCCAGGCAGGAGGCAGAGCTGGCAGAGGAGAAGCTAGGCAGAGCAAGAGAGGGGGAGCCCTTCATGGGGTGGGTACGAGCTTTCCTGAAACCCTTTGCCTCTGTAAGACCTTTCTGGGGATGTCCCTCAAAAGCCCAGAAGCAGTGGCTCTCTGGGGGTCCTGCCCAGGCTTTGCAGCAGCACAGGGCTTGGACTGACCCTCCCTGCCCCAAGGTCCTGCTTTGTCAGCCCCACCATCAGGCTGGACCCCTTCCAGGCCACCAAGCACCCCCTAGCTTCATGTGACCCCCTCATCTCAGGGAGCCACCCCAGGTCTTCTCCTGGGCATCAGGCTCAGCTGGGCAGGCTGGCTGTGGCCCAGCTGGCTCTGGAGACCCCCTCCCCAGGTGTGGGGCTTGTCCTGGCTGTGGGGTCTGTCCCCACCCCTCGCTGTTTGCCTCTGCTGTGGTTTCTAACACAACAATAAAGGGGTTGGTGTGTGTGCAGGAGCTTGGGGCTGGCACGGGGCAGGGAGGAGGCTGATACCAACCCCCCCGGGGCTGCCAGACCCCAGGGCAGAGGGGAGAGTCAGTCCCAGCACCCAAAGGTGCCCTCGGAGGGGAGCAGGGGTCTGGTGGTGGGGCAGGACAAGCAGATAGATGATGGGCTCTGCCCCGTGCCCAGGGGTGAGTGTGTGTGTGGGCACTGGGCACCTTCCGACAGGCACTGGGAGGAGGGTCTGGGCAGACACAGCCCTGGGACGTGCTGGGAACTGCTGGATTTCCCACTGACCCGTGGCTGCTGTGCCAGGCACGTGGGGCTGGCGCTGCTGACAGTGCTGGGGGACACATCTCCCTCCTGGCAAGGCAAAGACATGGGGACATGGGCAGGAGGTGGCTGCTGCTCTCACAGCCAGGGCTGTG
>NW_009953903.1:353029-353706 GCF_000747805.2 Chaetura pelagica
CAGTATCCCAGCCTCAGCCATCCCCCTCCTGTCCCCTCCAGCCACCCCGTGAGGCCACCTCAGTTCCCTTCCCTGCTCCACGGGGAACACCCCACGCGTGTCTCCCACTGCAGAGGGTGCTGGGGAGGGGACAGGAGGTCCTGGCCACGGGGGCAGAGCTGCCCACACAACAGAAGCCACTTCTCCAGGGAATAAAAAAAAACTGCTCAGGGGGGCAGATAAAGGAGGAGAAACACCCCCGGGTGCTGCCCTGATGGGGCAGAGCCTCCTGGCACCCCGGCCCACAGGGTGCTGGGGTGAGGACAACCCCGCAGAGCTTCAGAGCAGCCTCATCTCTCCTCTCCCCCCCCTCCAGGATGTTTCTCTGCCGCAGTTCTGCAGCTGCAGAACTGCTGCCCGGTTATTTTTAGCCAGCCCTAAGGTGGTGTGAGGAGCTGCTGCCTGAGCAGCCAAGAGTCCCCAGCACCCCCTCCAGCTCCGGGGGAGGTGACATCTCAGCCCAGGATGCTGCTCAAATGGCCAGGATGGTGGTGGCTTCAAGTGGGGGGGGAGGACAAGGGTCACTGGTCCACATCCAGCTCCTGGCCAGGGAGCAGGGTGAAAGCTGGGGGGCTGGGGATGAAATCTGGGGGGCTGGGGGTGAAACCTGGGGGGCTGGAGGTGAAACCAGGGGGGCT
>NW_009953903.1:354352-356166 GCF_000747805.2 Chaetura pelagica
CACCTGTGTGTGGCGTGTGTGTCCCCCCCCACACACACCCCCGATGAATTTGGGGCAGGAGGAGCCTGGCGTGAGCCCCCTGGTCCTGCCTGTGCAGCAAACAGGCTGTGGGAGGGGGTGGCTGCTTTCCTGGGCTCTCAGCTGCTGCATCCCCTGAGCTCACAGATGGGGCTTGGGCAGCTCTCACCCCCCCACACACCCCACACACCCCCCACCCCCTTCATCCATCCCTTCATCCCTTCATCCATCCATCCCTTCATCCCTTCATCCATCCATCCCTTCATCCCTTCATCCATCCATCCCTTCATCCCTTCATCCATCCATCCATCCATCCCTCCCTCCATCATCCATGGGATGGAGTAATGGGATGGATGGAGGGATGATGGATGGATGGAGGGATGGATGGAGGGATGATGGATGGATGGATGATGGGTGGGGGGATGGGTGGAGGGATGGATGGACAGCTGGACACATCCACCTTGAGGGGCAGTGTCATCATGGGTGCTGCCCAGAAAGGAGAAGGACTGCACAGGCCACTTTGATCTTCCCCTCCTTGTCAGCATCTTCCCAAAGGCCAATCCTGCTGCCTGAGGGAGGTTTTCTGACCCTGCCCATCTGCCTCCCCCAGGGACCAGGCAAGACCTTTCTGCTGTGCCAACCCAGGGACACAACAGGACTCTCTGCCTTGGCCCAGGGAGGCTGGCAGCTAAAGATAGATCTCATCAGCAGGTTGGCAGACACCGGGGAGATCAAGAGGAGGCTTTGAAACCTGCCTTGTAGAAACTGGGTCAATAGGAAGCCCACAGGAAACAGCCCAACCCCAGCACACACTTCACCCCTGCCTGTGTCCTGCGGGTGCCCTGGGGCTCTGCCATGCCCTGCTCCCCTCCCACATGCCCCCCTGCCAGCTCTGCAGATCCAGGGTGGTCCCACGGCTGGGGAATGCCTCAGGGGACTGGAAAGGGGCAGCCCCTGTCAGGAACCAGGTGCTGGGGCTCAGCACAGGTGCTTGAGCAGGGCTTTTCCTCCTGTCAGGGGGAACCGAGCCCCAACCCAGGCTCTTGGGTGACTGTCCAGGGAGAAGGGAGCTGGGGAGAAGTTTTTCTGCAGCAAACTGCCCCATCAGCAGCCATCAGGATGTGGTTTGTGGAGTCTGGGCCCTGCTCGTGGTCATGCCAGGCCACCAGCTGGGACTGTGACTTGCCACTCTGGGGATGTCCCTTCTGCCCTGGAACAATCCTTCCCCTCCCCAGCTCCCCGGGGTGCAGGGTGGGAGCCCCGCTCCTCCCAGCAGGGGGGCAGAGGTGCTGCAGGGTGCTGAGCAGCCAGGATGTGGCCCCAGGCAGGAAAGTGCTTCACCAGTAGCACACCTGGGTAGGAACCATGGCATGCTGGCTGCCACCAGTGCCACCAGCACCCTTTGTTTCCCAGCAGCCAGGCTGCAGACCCCAGCAGCCCCTCTGTGAGAGCAGTGCTTTTTCAGCCAAACAGCTCCTCCTAAGAGGCAGGGATAGGAGCCCGGTGGGACAGCACAGTCCAGGTGCTGCTCCAGAGGGTCCCTGCTCGCCTGGAATGTCCCCAGGTCTGCACCCCACCCACAGGGTGACCCAAGGAGCCACCCGGGCCATCCCCAGCACCGGGGATGTGTCACCCCCCACTGCAGCAGCTACAGGGAAGGGGGAAGAAAGGCAAAGCTGTGCTGGGCTCACCCTGAGTTCTGCTTCTGCTTTGCAGCACTGAGCCTGTGAGGAGAAGCTGCTTTTCCACACCTACCTGCAGACACAGACACTTGGACAGGGTGCCCACCCCATCCC
>NW_009953903.1:358727-360068 GCF_000747805.2 Chaetura pelagica
CCCCCGTTATCTGCCTCCCCCGCCAGGACTCCCCCCGAGCTCTTGTTCTCTCCTCACCCAGCCACACGTCCCCGGGAGCCTGGGATGCTGCAGCACCAGGGGTCTGCTGGGCCACCCAGTGCCCTGTGAGCCCCCAGCTCCTGGCCAGGCTGGGGTCACGACCTCCCCAACAAAGCAGGGCCAGGATCCGGCAGCTCCAGGGAGGGGCAGAGGGGTTTGTGGCTGAGGAATAACAGGATGTCAGCTTCTGGAGCTGGGAGCTGAGCTGCTCCAGGAAGAGTGGGGAGGCAGGGGGACCTCAAGGAGCATCCTGGACTCCCACCCGTGGAATCTGTGCCTTTCACTGCAGCTGAAGCCCCCTGTCCCTTCCTGCCACCTCCTCACTCCCTTGCTCTCCTCCTTCCTCCCTTCCTTCCCCAGATGATGGGCTGAGCACCCGCTGCAGAGGCACCTCAGGGCCATGAGCTCCCCGTGCCCTCCTGACGCCGACATCGCCGCCTGGCTGGCTGCCGTGCACTTGGAGCGGTACCGGGATGTCTTCAGGCAGCACGGGTACCAGCTGGCCAGAGATGCCACCGGGCTGGACGGGCACCACCTGCAGCAGATGGGCATCACTGCCACTGGGCACCGCAAAAGGATCCTGAACCTGGTGCAGCAGACACGGATGCTGAGCCCAGCCCAGGGGAACCTCGCAGCGGGAAACGTCCCTCCCCGAGGCACCGAGGCCCTGGATGCCCCCCAGGTGGGCGAGGATGCCACGAAAGCAGGACCAGGAGGGGAGGCTGACAGCGTGGCAGCACAGCAGCCTGGCACCACGCCTGCCCAGGCATCACCTCTAGAGAAGGACCCTGCTCCTCCCCTGGTGAAGCCGGTTCCCAAGCCCAGGACTGTTTTCCCCCGCTCCAAGGCAGAGCAGGGCTTGGTGCCCTCACCCCCCCCTTGCACAACAGTGCCAGCCCACGGCCTGGGCACTGAGGGGGCACCTGCAGCCTTTGTGGTACTGGAGGGCTTTGTGCCAGGGGAGAGCTCCACGGATTTGGAGAGCCCTGAGGCAGGAGAAACCGTGGCCATGGGCATGGGAGCGTCCTGGCTGCGAGAGAGAGCCCGGGAGAAGACAGGGCTCCCCCCAGCTCCTGATCATGGACAGATCCCGAAGACGTGGGAGAAACCCCCCCCATCCATCCCGTCTGTCCCACCTCGGCACAGCCAGAGGGTCCCGGCAGCCGAGCCCAGCCCTGGGAGTGTGCCCGAGGGTCACTCTGCATCCCACCCCCCCCCGCCTGCCGCGGCCACCCCGGCCAGGAGGGGCCCCTCACCCTGACCCCGGGCCGCCCCGCAGGT
>NW_009953903.1:360205-361987 GCF_000747805.2 Chaetura pelagica
GGGGTGTCCCGGGGGGTCACCCTGCACCCCCCCCCCCCCCGCCTGCCGCGGCCACCCCGGCCAGGAGGGACCCCTCACCCTGCCCCAGGGCAGCCCAGCAGGCAGGCCCAGGGCAGGGCAGGCTGGAGATGGTGTCCAACGTCATCTACGAAGGACTCAAGTCCCCATCAGCACCCACCGAGGGCTTGGGAAGGGAGGATGGTCCCCAGGGTCTGTCCCTTCAGGAGCTGACCCAGCTGGACAACACAACTGAGTAAGTAGATCCCAGGGAGTTGAGGGGGTGGGGGGTGCAGAATGGACAGAGACCCCAACCTCTGGGACCCTACTCCCAGCCCAGCCCTTCCTGCCTCTGGGTGCTGCCAAAGCCCCTTTCTCCACCCTCTCATGCCCTCCCCACCACCATGGAGAGGTCCCACAGGGCATCTGGGACCCCTCTGAGCTGACGGGGTGGCCTTTGGGCCCAGGGGTGGTTCTTCTGGTTGGGGGGAGAAGCTGCTGCCCCACCAGGCAGCCGGGCTGGGGCTCCCCAGCCTGGCAGGGGGTGGCTGAGAGAGGGCTCTGGGCTGGCTGATGGGGGGAGCTGGGCGGGACATGATGGAGCGGGGCAAGCTGGGGTGGGAAATGCCCAGCAGCCCCAGACACAGCTTGGTAGGTCCCAGGGTGAGGAGGGCAAGGGAATGAGGAGGGTGTTGTGAGCAGGGAGGGGGTGCTGCACATCCTGGGTTTGGTGCAGCCTCCATCCCATGGAGACCAGGGGGGAAAACAAGGTGGGAAAACCCCACAGGGTCCCACCTCACCCAGCCCCGGCTGTAGTAACTCAGCACTGGGGAGGGGACACCTCAAATCTGGGGGTCAGTTCTGGGCCCTTCAGGACAAGAAGGACATGGAGGGGCTGGAGCGTGTCCAGGGAAGGGCAGGGGAGCTGGGGAAGGGGCTGGAGCACAAGTGTGAGCAGGAGCAGCTGAGGGAGCTGGGGGTGTCCAGCCTGGAGACAAGGAGGTGAGGGGAGACCTGCTGGCTCTGCAGCTGCTGAGAGGAGGTTGGAGCCAGGGGGGTCGGGCTCTGCTCCCCAGGAACAAGGGATGGGACAAGAGGAAATGGGCTCAAGTTGTGCCAGGGGAGGTTGAGGTTGGATCTGGGGAACAATTCCGGCCTGGCAAGGGTTGTCAGGTCCTGCCCAGGCTGCCCAGGGCAGGGGGGGAGTCCCCATCCCTGGAGGGGTTTCCAAGCCCTGGAGATGGTGCTGAGGGACACGGGGCAGGGGTGGCCTGGGCAGGGCTGGGGGAACAGTTGGACTGGGTGACTGAAAGGTCTTTTCCAGCCCAAACAATTCCATGATTCCACGATTCGATGATTCTAACCTCTCTCCTGTTTTCCAGCAGCCCCAGCTGGCCCAGTGGGGCCCTGCCCCCCATCCCACGGAGACCCACCAGCAAGCCAGGTGAGACCCCCGGAGCATCACTGAGCAGTGAGGACTTCCTGGTGTCCCCAGGGAAGGGGGGTGAGGGTGACACCTACACACCCTGCCTGTCTCCCAGGTCCTGCCTCACTCAGGGGTCAGGGTGGCCCCAGCCAAGGTGCCCCCTGTATTTGGTCTGGTATCTCTGTCGTGACAGACAAGCTGGGTGTTGGGGAACACTGTGGTGGGATTGGTAGGGGGGTCCCCATCCAGGGTTGGCCATCCTGGCTGGGCATTGCCCTGCAGCAGGTACCACTGCCTGCCAGACCTGGGGAAGGGGCTGGAGCACAAGTGTGAGCAGGAGCAGCTGAGGGAGCTGGGGG
>NW_009953903.1:362182-381803 GCF_000747805.2 Chaetura pelagica
CCCAGGCTGCCCAGGGCAGGGGGGGAGTCCCCATCCCTGGAGGGGTTTCCAAGCCCTGGAGATGGTGCTGAGGGACATGGGTTAGCACCAGACTTGGTAGAGTTGGGTTCCTGATTGAACTTGATGATTTGAAAGGTCTTTTCCAACCCAAACAATTCCATGGCTGATCCCTCCCCCTGTTTCTGCCCACAGAGGCCAGCGAGCCCATCAGCCCCTACTGTGAGACCCTCTTTGGACGTGTGGCCCCGTCCCAGGAGCAGAAGGTGAGAGGGGGCTGTGGGGATGGGGCTGTCCCCTGCTGTCCTCCTGCATCCCACCAGCTGCCACGAAGGCAGGAGCTGCAGCTGGTGAGGCCGTGGTGCCTGGCAATGCCCAGCTGGGGTGGGGGTGACAGGCTGAGCCCCCCACGCAGTGGGGCAGGCAGGGTGAGGAGGTCTGGGGTTGGAGAGGGCAGAGAGGAGATGTGACCAGTGTCTCCCCCCAGGCTGTTGGCATCTCCTCTGATCAGAGCTACGAGGCAGTGTCTGAGCTGGACCTGGAGCGAGAAGTGTCCAGGTAGGTGTCACACCCTGTGGGTGGCAGGGGCTGGGATGGGGGTCTCTGCATGTCAGAGGGACAGGGGACACCCCCGGGGACAGCCTGAGAGGTGGTGGGGGCTTTATCCCCCCACCATAGAGCCCATCAGGAGTGTCTGGAATCAGCTCAGCAATCTCAAGATGGGCTCAGAGATCAGAAGGAGCCAGGAGGGCGGGTGGCTCTCGGGGGGACAGTGGTGGTCAAGAGGTGCTCTGGAAGCACAGCTGGGGCAGTGACAGTGGCACCGGGCACCTGGACACTGGGCAGAACCTGGATTTGGCTGCTGGGAGCAGGGAAGCACCCTGGAAGACAGGGATTGCTCAGAAATGGGGTGGCTCTGAGCTCCAGATGAAGGGATGTGCGACCTTCGAAGGCTCCAGCAGCACGAGATCAGCATTTGCTGTGGTGGACAGTGAGATCTGTGAGGGGCACCTTGAAAATGCTTTTGAAATGTACTTTCCATAACTCCTGATAGCATCTCAGAAAGAGGAAGGAAAGCTGCTCTTCCCATTGCAGACGGGGAGGGTTCCTTTTCCTGTGTTGCTGAGAGAAGAGGAGGTGACCAGCAGCTCCGTGTCCTTCAGCTCTACCCATGGCCTTGCTTGTATCCCTGTGGCTCAGCCTTCCTGCTCCCAGTTGTTTTGATCAGTCCAGCCCATCTCCTGCTCTGGGTCCAAGTCACAGCCCTGTGGCCTGATCCAGTGTCACAGGCAGCCAGATGTTGCCACCAGCTGGGAACCAACAGGGGCCATGGGTGGGGAGCTGCAGATACCTGGGAACAGCAGATCTGGAACTAGAAATGCTGGAATCTGCAGTTCAGAGGGGGCTGGGCCGTGGGTCACAGCCTCTGTTGAGGCTGCCAGGGAGCTGGGATCCAGAGCATCCTGAGGGCATCAGCCAGGCATTTGTCCACCAGGGACTTTGCAGTCTGGTCTTGCTCAGAAGAGGCAGGATGGGACCCCCAGCAGATTTTCAGAGGCAGGTTCTTTTCTCCCAGCCTGAGCAATGAGGTGGTTGGGGTGCAGGGCGTTAAACTAGAGACAGAAAAGTCTTGGAAGGCCTTAATAGATTCATGAAATGGTTTGGGTTGGAAGGGACCTTAAAGATCATCCAGTTCCAACCCCCTGCATGGGCAGGGACACCTCCCACCAGCCCAGGTTGCTCCAAGCCCCATCCAACCTGCCCTTCAACACCTCCAGACAAAGAAGACCTGCTTCTGTCCCACATGGTTCAGGGACATCTGATGTCCAATGGCCTCAAAGATGCCTGGTCAAAGCCCAGGACCATCCAGAAACCCCCCAATGGGTTTCTCTTCCATACATTTCTCCTACAACATCCCATGGTGAGGAGTCCCACAGGGCAACTGCTCCTTTCCCATGGGCTTCTGCACTTTGTTCCTGCTGGCTTTACCTGATGTCACCCAGCTCCTGTGACTGAATCAGAGTGTCCAGGAGGTGCCTTTCTGCCTCCCTCATGCTGTTCATGACTTCAGGAACCTGCCCCCACAACTCACTCTGTCCCCCCTGAAGGTGACCAACTTGTTCAGGTGCTCCTCAGATAGAAGCTGGACCATCCAGGGCTCGGACCATCCTCATTGCCTGTCTTGGAACCTTTTCTTCATCCTGGATGCCATGAGTGCCCCAGTGGCTGGTGCAGGGCTGTCCTGGCTGTCCTGACTCTCTCCCTGCCCATCCTCATTGCACCTGGGCAGCTCCCCTGTGAGCTCCTGGGACCATCAGACATTTTCCAGCACATTTCCTTTTCAGGGAGAGAAAAAAATGTCTGGCAAAGATCACCTAGTTCCAACCCCCTGCATGGGCAGGGACACCTCCCACCAGCCCAGGTTGCTCCAAGCCCCATCCAACCTGCCCTTCAACACCTCCAGACAAAGAAGACCTGCTTCTGTCCCACATGGTTCAGGGACATCTGATGTCCAATGGCCTCAAAGATGCCTGGTCAAAGCCCAGGACCATCCAGAAACCCCCCAATGGGTTTCTCTTCCATACATTTCTCCTACAACATCCCATGGTGAGGAGTCCCACAGGGCAACTGCTCCTTTCCCATGGGGTTCTGCACTTTGTTCCTGCTGGCTTTACCTGATGTCACCCAGCTCCTGTGACTGAATCAGAGTGTCCAGGAGGTGCCTTTCTGCCCCCCTCATGCTGTTCATGACTTCAGGAACCTGCCCCCACAACTCACTCTGTCCCCCCTGAAGGTGACCAACTTGTTCAGGTGCTCCTCAGATAGAAGCTGGACCATCCAGGGCTCGGACCATCCTCATTGCCTGTCTTGGAACCTTTTCTTCATCCTGGATGCCATGAGTGCCCCAGTGGCTGGTGCAGGGCTGTCCTGGCTGTCCTGACTCTCTCCCTGCCCATCCTCATTGCACCTGGGCAGCTCCCCTGTGAGCTCCTGGGACCATCAGACATTTTCCAGCACATTTCCTTTTCAGGGAGAGAAAAAAATGTCTGGCTGAGGGGCCTGGGGGAGGGGTGGGAAGGGACAAACTTAGTGGTTTATTTTTATTATTTCCTTTCATTGTTGGGGCGGGATGGTGTCAGCAGGCCTGGCTGGGGGTTGGCTTCCCAAAGACAGGAGGTGGACTCAGGAGCTCCATGAGCCCATCTGTCCATCCCAATCACTTTGCAAACAAACATTGTGGGTGGATGCAAGATCAGGCAGGAAGGGAGAAGGAACCTTCTCAGTGCCATGAGCACTGGAGGGGCAGAAGGAGAGGTGGGGCTGGGGTGGGACTAGGGAGCTGTCTGGCTTTGGTTTGCTCCCTGGGGTGTGAAGAGGGATAGGAGGTGACCCCAGGACTCTGGAGACGGGTGGTGGGCTGGGCGGTGCAAGCCCACTTTGCCATCAGGCTGAGCCTGGGGCTGCTGGTGCCCACAGAGCCCACGGGTGCTGAGCCCTCGTCCCAAACAAACACCCGCATCCCCGAGGAGCTCAGGATGGGGCCGGGATGTCCCAAGAAGGGGATGTCACTGGGGAGGCTCCCTCAGCCCCCGTTGTTCCCGGCAGGACCAGCCAGGAGGAGCAGGACCCGCGTTCCCGCCTCGCCCGGACCGACGCCGAGGGCTACTCCACCGTGGAGGCCCCGTTCAGCCTGCCCTCCCACCTCTACCCCGACGAGGTGCTGGAGGACCTCACCATCTCCCCGTACGCCAGTTTCACCTCGCTGGCCGAGCCCCGGCCCCCCGTGCTGAGCGGCTGGCTGGACAAGCTGTCCCCGCAGGGGTACGTGCCCATCCCGTGGGTTCCAGAAGGACAGGGAACTGCTGGAAAGAGCCCAGGGCAGAGCCACAGAGATGCTGGAGGGAGGGGAACATCTCCCTGCTGAGGAAAGGCTGAGGGAGCTGGGGCTGTTGGGCTTGGAGAAGAGGAGACTGAGGGGCCACCTCATCCATGGGCACAAATCTGTTCAGGGCAGTGTCAGGAGGGCAGAGCCAGGCTTTGTGCAGTGATGTCCAGTGACAGGACAAGGGGCAGTGGGTGCAAACTGGAGCACAGGAGGTTCCATGTGAATCTCAGGAAGAACTTCTTTGCTGTGAGAGTGACAGAGCCCTGGGCCAGGCTGCCCAGAGAGGCTGTGGAGTCTCCTTCTCTGGAGACATTCCAACCCCCCTGGATCCTGTGTGATGTGCTCTGGGTGCCCCTGCTCTGGCAGGGGGGTTGGGCTGGGGGAGCTTTCCAGGCCCCTTCCAACCCCTGGGATTCTGGGATTCTTGGGCAATGCTGGGGAGGTGGGCACGTTGCTCACCGTGCTACTGAGGCTGCCAGACCTCCCCCCACAGGAGGAGGAACCTCTGGGGTGCCCCGATCGTGCTGTGGGGGTCCCTGTGCAGCCATCCTTAGGGGAAGGGGAGGTTGTAAGCAGATGTGGGGTCCTCAGAGGAATTGCCCCCTTCCCAACAACCACCTTTTTCTGCCCCCCCAACAGGAACTATGTCTTCCAGAGGCGCTACGTCCGTTTTGATGGAAAGAACCTGATGTACTTCAGCAGTGAGAAGGTACGAAGGGGTCCCTGTGCTGGCAGGAACAAGGTGGGGGGTCCTGCTGGCTCACAAGCAAATGAGGGGTCTCTGGGTACCCAGCCCTACCTGCATCCTCTGCTCCGGCCTGGCTGTGCCAGTGGGAGCTAGGGGACATGGAGGAGGTGCTACATGGGTGCTGGCAGCGTGGGACATGTGCTTGGGATGTGTGAACCCCCTGGCAGGCACTGCTGCCCCAGGCACAGCCAGCCCTGCTGGCCCCCTGGCAGAATCAGGTGCTGGGCACATCCTAGGATCAGCCACTATTGGACAGAATCATAGGATGGTGGAATTGTTTGGGTTGGAAAAGAGCTTTCAGATCATCCAGTCCAACTGTGCCCCCAGCCCTGCCCAGGCCACCCCTGCCCCGTGTCCCTCAGCACCATCTCCAGGGCTTGGAAACCCCTCCAGGGATGGGGACTCCCCCCCTGCCCTGGGCAGGCTGGGCAGGACCTGACAACCCTTGCCAGGCAGGAATTGTTCCCCAGATCCAACCTCAGCCTCCCCTGGCACAACTTGAGCCCATTTCCTCTTGTCCCACCCCTTGTTCCTGGGGAGCAGAGCCTGACCCCCCTGGCTCCAACCTCCTCTCAGCAGCTGCAGAGCCAGCAGGTCTCCCCTCAGCTCCTGCTCTCCAGGCTGGGCACCCCCAGCTCCCTCAGCTGCTCCTTGCTGGAAGGGGATGTCCCCTTATCCCTGCTGGCCATGGCCTCATTACTGGGGTGGGGTTTTATGGAGGTGCCCCACAGGAGGAGCAAAGGGTAGTAACCCTGCCTGGGGCTCATTCCAGGAGCCCTACCCCAAGGGGGTGATCCCACTGTCTGTGATCGAGATGGTTCGTTCAACCAAGGAGAACAAGTTCCAGGTCTTCACCAGCCATCGGATCTTTGTCTTCCGTGCCGAGAACGAGGGTAAGTTCAGGGCCCACCAGGGAATCCAGGTTCCTCAGGGAACCATCCCTGCCTCCCTCTTCTGGCCAGAACATCCCTGCCTTCACCCCATCCCCAAAGCCATGAGGAGCAAGGGGACCTCTCCCCTGCTGTGCCTTCAGGATGCTCTGCTCCATGCCAGGGCTGTGGAAAAGGTCTCAGACCCTCTCCCTCCTGCCTGGTCCACAGCCCAGAGGAACGAGTGGTGCTCCACACTGCAGAAGAAGGTGACAGAACAGCACCTGGCTGGGACCCAGCCCCGCCCCACCAACACTGCTCACTGCCAGAAGTCAGGAACCCTGGAGCTGAAGGGCCAGAAGTCCAAGGTGTTTGCAGCCCTGAGCCTGCCCGAGATGTGGCTGTACAAGAGCGAGCAGGTTTGTGCCCAGCAGGGACACCCCACTGGCATGGGATGATGGAGGGAGCTTAGCCAGGGTGGGTGCCAAAGGGAGGGTAGGTTGGAAACTGGTGGGCAGGAGGAAGGGAATGGTGGAGCAGGAATCTGGAGATACTGCCCAGGACATCTATGGTGGGAATGGGGGTTTGGAGATGCAGAGACCACCCAGAGCAGGTTCCCTTTCCGATCTTCTTGCTGTCATCAAATTGTCTGCATCTCAGCCTAGCACTTAGATCTTAGTGGCACCAATCCATCCCACCACAGGTGGATCAATGACCACAAAATCACCATCAAACAGACCTGCTGCAAGACAGGCTTGACTCCTGGAAGGCAGCAGATCTCTGCTGACCCATCACACCCGCACGGCAACCCCCACGTCCTGCCCGCTGGATTGTCATTGTAGTGAATGGTTTGGGTTAGAGGGAGCTTAAAGATCATCCAGTCTCAAAGCCCCTGCACGGGCAGGGACACCTCCCATCAGCCCAGGCTGCTCCAAGCCCCATCCAACCTGCCCTTCAACACTGCCAGGGATGGGGCAGCCACAGCTTCCCTGGGCAACCTGGGCCAGGCTCTCACCACCCTCACAGCAAATAATTTCTTCCTAAGATCTCCTCTCAGTCTCCCCTCTGTTAGCCTGAAGCCATCACCCCTCATCCCTGCCCTTATCCCAAGTCCCTCCCCAGCTTTCCTGGAGCCCCTTCAGGCACTGGAAGCTGCTCTAAGGTCTCCTTGGAGCCTTCTCTTCTCCAGGCTGAACACCCCAACTCTCCCAGCCTGGTTCCAGAGCAGAGCTGCTCCAGACCTCTCATTTATTCCCTGGTCACCTCATCTCCAGTTTGCCTGGTGTGTGCTGAGCAGCACCAAACCTCCATGGGTTTGCTCCAGTTGATACTTGCTTTATGAACATGCCTGACTCTGAGAGGACTCAAAGCTCCTAATTTGAGGATCTGGACCAGGTTCTGGGAGCTGTGGGCACAACTTGCCTTTCATTTGAAGGCATCGCACACCCCTTGGATGCTTTTTGTCAGCCCACATGGAATGGCTGAGACACCCGGGTCTGATTGATCCAAGTGGGGGCACCAGCTGCAGCATCATGGGCTTCCCTGGGGTGGGATGTCCACTGTGGGGCAGAGAACCCATGCCAGCATCCTTCTGCACTGCAGTTCTTCAAAATGGGCATCGGCATCTGCGTGATCGAGATGCGCGGCTCCACCATCCGCGAAGCCAAGAGCCGCGGCTTCGAGCTCATCACCCCCTTCAAAATATTCAGGTACCCCCGGTGGGGGGTGGGATGAGGTGGGGGAAGCATCTGAGAGCTGGAGCCGGGTGCTGGCTCCTCCAGGTCCCCGAGCTTTACCTGTGCTGCTGCTTTTAGCTTCGTGGCGGAGTCGGAGCGGGAGAAGCGGGAGTGGATGCAGGCGCTGCAGGAGGCCATAGCTGAGATGCTCTATGACTACGAGGTGGCTGAGAAGATCTGGTCCAACAAAGCCAACAAATACTGTGCAGATTGTTGGGCTCCCAGTCCTGACTGGGCATCCATCAACTTGTGCGTGGTCATCTGCAAGCAGTGTGCAGGCAAGTACATGTCCCTGGGGGCACATGGGGATCCTGGGTGGGAGTTCTAAGAGAACTCTCCACGGGACAACTCTCCACCAGGACATTTCTACACCAGGACAACTCTCCACCAGGACAGTTCTCCATGGATTGGCAGTTGTTCTGACGTCCTGATGCAGAGATGTCTTGGCACAGAGATGTCCTGATGGAGAGTTGTTGGTGGAGAATTGTCCCTTCCCACTTGGAGGGGTGCTGGCTGGGCTATGGGTGTGACTTGGGTGCCGGTTCCCCTGGCAGATCAAGGGGTGCTCACTCTGCTGCTCCCCACAGGGCAGCACCGCAGCCTGGGCTCCAATATTTCCAAGGTCCAAAGCCTGAAGCTTGACACCAGCATCTGGTCCAACGAAATGGTCCAGGTAGAGCCACTTGGGGCAGGACACCAGGGATGTGGGGTGCACCAGGCATCCCGCTCCTCCTGACTGGTCCTGGGGCTCACCTTGACTTTGGGGACTCTCTTCCAGCTCTTCATCGTGCTGGGAAATAACCGGGCCAACCGGTTCTGGGCCGCCCGGCTCCCCCCGGCCGAGGCGCTGGGGCCGGACGCGGGCGCCGAGCGGCGCCAGGAGTTCATCTCCCGCAAGTACCGTGAGGGCAGGTACCGCCTGCCCCATCCCCACCACCCCACGCAGGAGGACGTGCTCCAGGTACGGGACCACCTCAGGGGGTGGGGGAGGTGGGAGCCACCCCAGAGCTGTGGGTGGGAGATGCCGACACCTCCTGCTTGGCTGCAGGTGCCTCGTGGGCAGGTGGTGCCAGGGGCTGGGGTGGGAGGCGGGGTCCTGCTTCACCTGCCTTTGAATGGTCAGTGGGCTGGGGGGGGGTCTTCCAGAGGCAGGACGTGGTGTCTGAAGGCTCCTGTCTCGCCCCAGGCGCTGTGTGCTGCTGTGGCAGGACCAGCCCTCCTCAAGACCATCCTGCAGTTCTTCTCGTCCTCGGAGGCAGCTGAGTCTGCCACCTGTGAGGTGGCCCCGGGGTCTGAGCTTTGGTGGGGCCCAGAGAGCAAAAGGCCCAGAAACCATTCAGGTAACAGGGACCCTCAAACCCCATCTGGATACGATGGGGGGGCTTCCTCCTTGCCTCTGCCCCCCACAGCATGCCCCAGGGCTGGGGACAGACACCCCATCGGGCACTGGGGCTCTCTGGGGGGACCCACCTGCCCCACTGCACCTGTTTTTTGGGGTAGGGCAAGGCAGTGGATTCCTCTGAAGCCCCTTTTCAGGGAACCCCATGGCTGGTGCACCTTACCTGCAGGAGTGGGGTCTCCCAGCTTGCCAGTCCCCACGTTTTGGTGCTTTTCCCTGCAGGGCCTCCCCCACCTCGGGAACCAGGTCCAGAAGGTGTCTACAACGAGATCACGCAGCCAGTGACCCACAGCGGGTACCTGTACCGGGCCACAGCCCCCTACAAGCTCCCAGGTGCCAAGAAGAGCAAAGAGGGTGAGCGTGGAGGGGCATGGGGGGCAGCCAGTGGGGTGCCCACCCCATGTTGCTGACCCCCTTGGCCCCACAGACTTCCAGCGCACCTGGTGCTCCCTGGAGAGGGCCCTGCTCTTCTTCGAGACAGAGAAATGCCCCGAGCCCTTGGGCCACATCGAGAGTGGGGACCTCATCTCCCTGGGTGTGAGCAGAGCCCAGGTGCTCACCAGCCCTGGCCCCACCGAAAGGTACCCCCTGCCTGGCCCCCCTTCTGGCCCAGGGAGCCCACGGGCAGGGGTGGGCATCGCTTGGTGCAATGGTCTGGTCGGGCTCTGGGTGCAGGTTGGGGGTGGGAGGGCTGCCCTGATGAGCTGGTTGATCTCCTGTAGGTTTCGTTTCACCCTCGAGCTCTTCCTCACTGGGGAAAAAGTGCAGCAGCTGGGAACTGACGGGGCAGAGACACTGCAGGGCTGGGCCAGCGCCATCGGCAAGGTGAGCCAGCACCCCCCGCTGCTGCTGGGACCCGGGGGGCTCCATCCCCACTTCCCTCGTGGGATTTACACTGCCCTGATGAGACCCCCCCTGCAGGGCTGGGTCCAGTGCAGAGGTTTCCAACACAGGAAGGACATGGAGCTGTTGGAGAGAGGCCAGAGGGGGTCACAGAGATGATCCAAGGGCTGGAGCAGCTCTGCTCTGGAGCCAGGCTGGGAGAGTTGGGGTGTTCAGCCTGGAGAAGAGAAGGCTCCAGGGAGACCTTAAAGCACCTTCCAGTGCCTGAAGGGGCTCCAGGAAGGCTGGGGAGGGGCTTGGGACAAGGGCAGGGAGGGATGGGATGAGGGAGAACAGTTTCAAACTGGAAGAGAGGAGATGGAGATGAGATCTTAGGAAGAAATTCTTTGGTGTGAGGGTGGTGAGAGCCTGGCCCAGGTTGCCCAGGGAAACTGTGGCTGCCCCATCCCTGGCAGTGTTGAAGGGCAAGTTGGATGGGGCTTGGAGCAGCCTGGGCTGGTGGCCCCTGCCCATGCAGAGGGTTGGAACTAGATGATATTTAAGGTCTCTTCCCACCCAAACCAGTCTGGAATTCCTCCCAGCTCCCCACACTCTTCACCCTCTGGCACACTCCTTCCCTCTGCAGGGGCTCTCACCCTGCCCTGTGACCTGACCCCATCCCCACGGATGTCCATGCTCGGGGGGCCCAGCCCTGTCCTTACCCGGCTTGTCTCTTGCTCCATCCCACAGTGGTTCACCCCCGTGAGCTGTCACTGCCTGCTGGGCTACGAGTTCCAGCGCGTGGGCCAGCTGCGCTACAAGTGCATGCTGAACCCCGAGCGGTGGCAGCAGGCCTTCTTCATCCTGCAGAAAGCCCACCTCTTCATCTGCCCTGCTGAGGATGGTGGGGCTGAGGACAGCATCAACCTCCGGCGGCTGCAGGAGCTCAGTGAGTGCCAGGGTGGGATAGTCACTGTCTGTTGGCTGGCTGTGCATGGCCCTGACCCCTCTGCTTGTCACCCCAGGTCTGGTTCCCCCCACGGAGACGCCAGAGAAGAAGGAGCTGCTGGTGCTGGTGGAGATGGGGAGGTGGGTCCTGGTCATGGGGACGATGCAGGATGAGCCAAGGGACTTCAGCAGGCTGCCTGGGGCAAAGGCATTGATGGGTGGTGGGTCAATGCTGATCCCAGTCCCATGGTGGGGACAGCAGGGCTGTGGCCAAGGGGTTTGCAAAGGTTACCCTGGCCTGGGGTCCTTCACCAGGGTAGGGTGTCCCTCAGCCTGGCTGTGCCTTGCTCCTTATCCCAGAGCCATGCTGTCCTGATGGGCAGGAGGGGACAAGCTGGGCAGGAGGGGACAAGCCAGGCAGGAGGGGACAAGCCGGGCAGGAGGGGACAAGCGGGGCAGGAGGGGACAACCTGGGCAGGAGGGGACAACCTGGGCAGGCGGGGGCAAGCCGGGCAGGAGGGGACAAGCTGGGCAGGAGGGGACAACCTGGGCAGGAGGGGACAAACCGGGCAGGAGGGGACAAGCCGGGCAGGAGGGGACAACCTGGGCAGGAGAGGACAAACTGGGCAGGAGGGGACAAGCCAGGCAGGAGGGGACAAACTGGGCAGGAGGGGACAAGCCGGGCGGGAGGGGACAAGCTGGGCAGGAGGGGAAAAGCCAGACAGGAGGGGCAATCTTCATCCCCTCTTCTCTTCCCTCGTTGCTGTCAGGACGTTCTACCTGCAGGGTCTGTCGCGGGCGGACGCAGCAGCCTGGTACAGTGACATCCAGGCGTCTGCCGGGGGGCGAGGGAACGCGCTGCGGGACCAGCAGCTGAGCCGTGGGGACATCCCCATCATCGTGGACAGCTGCATTGCCTTCATCACCCAGTATGGTGAGCCCCACGCAGAGGTGGCACAACCCGAACATCCTCCGGGGTGGATGGGCTCCATCCCTCCTCCATCCAGCCGTGGTGGCTCCTCCTGGGTAGCCCAGAAGTCCGGGCAGGAGGCATCACACCAAGCCCTGGGTGGGACTGAGCCCCTGTGACCTCGTGTCCCTGCCCCAGGGCTCCGGCACGAGGGGATTTACCGTAAGAACGGAGCCAAGTCACGGATCAAGGTGCTGATGGAGGAATTCCGGCGGGACGCCCGCAACGTCAAGCTGCGCATCAATGACAACTTCATCGAGGATGTCACTGATGTGCTGAAGAGGTTCTTCCGAGAGCTGGAAGACCCTGTCTTCACCCTGGAGCTGCACCCGCAGTGGAAGGAGGCTGCAGGTACCTCCTTCACCCTGCTCCCATACCGGAATGCCTGCCAGGAGGTGACGTCCCTGGCGGTGGGTTGGTTCCTGCTGCCAGGTCAGCTCTGGATCTGCTGGGTTCAGCCACGCTCCATGACTGGTTTCCACCCCTCCAGAAATCTCATCGAAGCCCCAGCGCCTGGAGAGGTACAAGGAGCTGATCCATCGCCTGCCCCGCCTCAACCGCAAGACCCTGGCCGCGCTCATTGGGCACCTCTACCGGTCAGTGGGGCACCTTCCTGCAGGGTCCCCAGCTGCAAGCCGGGTCCCCAAGGCCAGCCAGCAGCCTGGGGTCTCCCCACTGCCCTGGGAACTCTGGGTCCCCTCCCTGTGAGCCAGGAGAACCCAGTGTCCCTGGTGTGCTGGAGCACACTGCTCTGGAGCACCTCAAGTGCTCCCCAAGTCATCCTGCAGTAGGACAAACTGGGAGGATGTTAGGGAGTTAGGGAGGTGGCAACCTGCCATAGGACATAAACCTCCTGAGTGGCCAAAAAGAGGAAAAGACCAAATTCCAATCCCAGCTCAGAGCATGAGGGCTGGTGGGTGGTTTGATGGCAGCTGGAAGTCCTGGAAACAGGAACTGCCTGGCTTGAAGTTCCTGCTCCTTGGGAGCTGGGGAGGAAGGATAAAAACAGGCTGGTTTTCAGGCCAGTTTATGCAAGGCAGAAGATGGTGGCTGGGGCTGAGACCCCACCCAGAGCAGGGCCAGCCCCTCACCCATCTGCTCCTTGCCCCAGCGTGCAGAAATGTGCCGACCTCAACCAGATGAGCACCAAGAACCTGTCGCTGCTCTTCGCACCCAGCCTCTTCCAGACCGACGGCAAAGGGGAGCACGAGGTCAAGGTGATGGAGGACCTCATTGACAACTACGTCAGCATCTTCAATGTAAGCTCCTTGCAGGTCCTTGCCAGCCCCTCCATGATGATTTGGGCCATTAGTGTGACCAGCAGGAGCAGGGCAGGGATCATTCCCCTGTGTTCAGCACTGGTGAGGCTGCACCTCAAATCCTGGGGTCAGTTCTGGGCCCCTCAGGACAAGAAGGACATGGAGGGGCTGGAGCGTGTCCAGGGAAGGGCAGGGGAGCTGGGGAAGGGGCTGGAGCACAAGTGTGAGCAGGAGCAGCTGAGGGAGCTGGGGGTGTCCAGCCTGGAGAGCAGGAGCTGAGGGGAGACCTGCTGGCTCTGCAGCTGCTGAGAGGAGGTTGGAGCCAGGGGGGATCAGGAACAAGTGATGGGACCAAAGGAAACAGCCTCTTGTCAGGGGAGGTTTCATTAGATATTGGGAACAATTCCTTCCTGGCAAGGGCTGTCAGGTCCTGCCCAGGCTGCCCAGGGCAGGGGGGGAGTCCCCATCCCTGGAGGGGTTTCCAAGCCCTGGAGATGGTGCTGAGGGACACGGGGCAGTGGTGGCCTTGGCAGGGCTGGGGGAACAGTTGGACTGGATGATCTGAAAGGTCTTTAATATCAAAATAATTCTGTGATTCTATTCTATGATCTCCTCTTGTATCACCTCATACTTCCCATCTCTGCCTCCCCCTGCATCCTTCTGTCCTGGCCAGATGTCCTCAAGTCATATCCTGCTTCATGTTGACCTGATGTGTCTCCCCTCTCACCCCATGTGTCCTTCCTCTGGCAGATTGATGAGGACCAGGTATCCCAGATGGATCTGGAGAACAGTCTGATCACCACCTGGAAGGACACCCAGGTACTAGGGATCTGCATGCCAGGACCCCTGGGCTGGTGGGATTGCCTGGAGGATGGGGGTACTCCCAGCTGCCCACCCTGGGTCCCCACTGTCCCACACCAGATATTTGGGGAAGGACCTTCTTCTACTGGTCTCCTCTTTGCTCATCACCTTGAGGCTGCTGCCCAGGGGAGAAGCAGCCCCAGCTCCTTGGGACACCATCCCCAGCCCCTGGGGGTGAGGGGATGTGCACAGCACCAATGCCAACGTGGCACCAATGCCATCTGCTCTTCCTCCAGCTCTCGCAGGCAGGGGACCTCATCATCGAGGTCTACCTGGAGCAGAAGCTGCCTGACTGCTGTGTCACCCTGAAGGTGAGTCCCAAGGGAGTGCCCTGCTGGGAGAAGCCAGGAGGGCTGCAGGCTCCTGGGACAGCCTGTCCCTGGGACCCATCCTGCCACCACCCACAGCTCCCCGTGTGTCCGGCCCCAGGTGTCCCCCACAATGACAGCAGAGGAGCTCACCAACCAGGTGCTGGAGATGCGGAACGTGGCAGCCAGCCTGGACATCTGGCTGACCTTCGAGGCCCTGGAGAACGGGGAGCTGGGTGAGTGTGGTGGGGACAGCTCGGGGGGATGCTCTCAGCACAACCAGCTTGGTGAGGAGGGGGTAGCTGGGGGACAGGGGCCACCTTGGTGCTGGTGGGGACAGGGACTGGCACAGCAGAGGAGACGCAATGATGAGAGTGTCCCTGCCTCCCCAGAGCGGCCCCTGCACCCCAAGGAGAAGGTGCTGGAGCAGGCTCTGCAGTGGTGCAAGCTCCCAGAGCCCAGCTCTGCCTACCTGCTGGTGAGGAAGGTCCCCCTTGGTGAGGGCAGCTGTCTCTTCACCGGTAAGACCATCACACTGTCACCCTCGCATGTCCCCACCACTGCCCCACCTTCCCTTTGTCCTGGCCACCACCCTGCAGCCAGCAGGGGCACATCCCTGAGACCCACAGCCACTCTCACATGTCCCCAACCCTCCTGACTCCCATCTCCTCCCACTGGGCAGGTGCCAAGAGGGAGACCCCCAAGTGTGGGCTGCTGAAGTGCCGTGAGGAGCCCCCCAAGCTGCTGGGGAACAAGTTTCAGGAGCGTTACTTTGTCATCAGGGACCGGAGGCTGCTGCTGCTCAAGGAGAAGAGGGTACCCAGGGATGGATGAGCAGGGAGGGGGAGCCTGGGGACAGTTGGTGGCAGGGTGGTGGCTGTCCTGCTGGCAGGGAGGTTGGCACCAAGCTAGGCTGACCTGAGGGGTCTCCTTCCCCAGAGCGTCAAGCCAGAGCGTGAGTGGCCCCTGGACGCTGCCAAGGTTTACATGGGCATTAGGAAGAAGCTGAAGCCACCAGCCCAGTAAGTGACACCTGCCCTGGCTGTCACCTGGGACATACATCCCTCACAGCACCTGACCCCAGCATGTCAAGCCCCACCGCGACCCCAAATGGTGACAAGCCCAGTGTCCCCTGGGCTGTGCCTGAGCTCAGCTGTGCAGCCCCATAGCCTGACTCCTCCTTTCCCCAGGTGGGGTTTCACCTTGACCCTGGACAAGCAGCAGCTGTGAGTACCTGTCCTTGCCATCCTGAGGCTGGGGGGGACGTTGAGACCTGTCCCCGGTTTTAGTGGGACTGGGACAGACAGGGGCAGTGCTGGGGTTCAGGGCAGAGCTGGCACCTGGCTGGGGCACTTAAGGGGCAGAGTGGTGGGGCCACAAGGCTCCCTGGCTGCTGGGACAATCCACCTCCCTGCCTGGGGGTGTGTGTCCCTGCCTCCCCATCCACAGCAGCACCTCTGAGAAATGCATCTTCCCAGCACCAGGCTCCAGAGAGACCTGCCCAGGTGTTGGTGTCACCTGCCTGACTGTGCTGCCTGACAGCCTTCACCCCACCCTGCTCTGTGTCCCTACACACCCAACACCAGGTCCTCCTGCACCCCCTGCCCTGTCCTGAGCTGGGATCCCTGCCCTGGCCCCCCTGGCACCTCTGGGTGTCCAGGCACCCCCAGCCACCCTGCTGATCCTGTCCCCTGACACTGCCCACACTGGGACACCTTTCCTGCCCCCAGCACAGGGGGGATATGTTCTTCCACGGGCAGCAAGGTGCCTCGTGGGCACCTTGAGATTTGGGCACACAGAGAGTTGTGGAGGTGCAGCCCCACAGGGTGTTGTTGTGCCTGGCAGCCCAGGGGCTCACGGACAAGGTAACGAGGGGACACGGGCTCCCCTGTCCCTGCTCCCTGGCAGCTTCTCAGCTGACTCCCCTCCAGGTACCTGGTGTGCTCAGGGCAGGCTGAGCTGTGGGACTGGACCACCAGCATCCTCAAGGCTCAGGTGGGTGCCGGCTGGCTGTGCCACCCCACGGGGCTGGGATGGGAGGGGGCTGGCAGGGCAGCCCAGTCTGACCCCCCTGTCCCCACGTGCAGCACGATGACCTGCGCCCCGTCATCCTGCGCCGCCGCTCCTCCTCCGACCTGGCCAAGCAGAAGTTTGGCACCATGCCCCTGGTGCCCCTGCACGGGGACAGCACCGATGCCACCATGCTCTCCGCCAACCAGACCCTGGTAAAGCCCCTGCAGACACCCCACGGGTGCTCCTGCACCCACCCAGCTCCACACCCCCCCCCCCCCGGGGCCCCAGGGGACGCTTTGGGTGCGTGTCCCTGTGCTGGAGGTGTGTGCTGCCTGCTGCGTGCCCTGCTGCTGTCCGTGGCAGCTCTCCGTGTGGCCACACTGGGTGCTGTGTCCTGCTGCCTGTCCCCTGCCTGTCCCCTGCCTGCCAGGGCACCCCTGGCCCTGCTCCTCTGCGCTGTCCCACGCTTACCTCTGCCCCTCTCCTCTGTTTCCAGCGCCGCCTGCACACGCGAAGGACTTTGTCCATGTTCTTTGTAAGTACCCGTGCTCACTGCTGGCTTCGCACCGTGGCTCCTGGTGACATCCCACCCCATCCTCCAAGACATGCCCAGGCCACCCTGCCCTCACCCCGGGGCCAAGGAGGGGGTGACCATGGTTCTGTGTGGCCCATAGTGGTCTCTCTGGTGTACGCCAGCAAGACCAGGACAGCCCAGCCCAGCTCCCATCTCCACTCCAGTCACGCCCAGAGGGGCTGAACATGAAATAGGTTTGGGTCCTCCTGGACGTCAGGCTGTTCCCTGGTTGGACCTCACCTGGCTTGGGTGGGTGCTCTGCTTTGAGCACCCATCTGCCCTCCCCACCCTAGCCCTGCCGGGGAATGCTGGGCTGGTGTCACAGCCTGGTGCCACCAGGTGCTTGCAGCAGGAACTGAACCCTCCCTCAGCAACGGGGGAAGCAAAGAGACCTGGTGGAGGGTGGGTCCCCCCGCGGGCTTCAGCCCCACAAGGAGGGGTCAAGATTCCCTGGGAGGGCAAAGTGAGGGGGACAGAGGGGTCTGGCTGGACAGTGCAGGCAGTGCCCCTCACCCTGACCCTCCACCCTTCCCCAGCCCATGAAGATGCACCAGGACTCCCTGGAGGAGCAGCAGGAGAAGGAGGCAGATGCAGATCCTGTCTATGAGGAGGTGGGCAACTTCCCCGAGCTGGCGGCGCTGGAGCTGGGGCAGGGGCTGCTGTCAGACCTGTCAGCTGTGCCCCCCGTGGACAGATCCAAGAAGCCAGCCCTGTCCCCTGAGCACCCCCCAGCAACTGCTCTGCGCTCCTCCCTGCCTGCCAGCCCAGCCCAGAGGGTGGCAGGTCTCTCTGTCACCAAAGCTGTGTCCCTCGAAAGGGGCTTGAACTTGGAGAGCAACAGAACTGCAGCCCAGGGGCTCAAACCCACCAAAACAGCCTCTTTGGAGAGGAATGTGGAGCCTTCCCTGGTGCTGGCCAGGGATTGGGACCAGGCAGCCACGCCAGGGAGCAGCCCCAGCACAGAGACCCCCGTGGAGACCTCCAAGAAGAGGAACGTGCAGCCCCCCTCACCCATCAATGACAAACTCATCCAGGAGCTCAGCAGCATCATCCTGAGGAAGAATGAGGGGCCCAGCCAGCCAGGACCAGGCCAGCCCGTGACGTGACCCCTCATGCCCCAGGGACAGCCACCCACCCGGGGGGTCAAGTCATGCCCGGTGGCAGCGGCGATGGGACCCAACATTCCCACCCCATGGAGCCCATCTCCTCCTCCTGGCTCCGTGCTGGGAGCGGGGACCGGTGGGGATCAGAGAACTGAGTGAGGAGCAGGATGCTGAGGGGGTGTCCCCTCTCCTGGGAGGGCTGGGGATGCTGCCACACACGGGTGGCACATCTGCCATCATTCCCCGTGCCAAGGGAAGCACTATAAGGGACAAGAAGAGCCATCCCCCCCGTGTGGGCAGCGTGGGGGGGGTGTCAGGCAGGGAGGACAGGGGGGTCCCAGCCAGCACCATCTCCCCTCCCCAGCTCTGGGCCTGTGGGGCAGGTCAGGATGCCCAAGCTACCCCTCACTTCCCTTCTTGCATCTCCCATGGCATGGTTTCATTATTGTCATTTTTTTGGGGGCGGGGGGGGGGGGGTCAGGGGGGGCAGGGCTGGCCACGCGTGCCTGGTGCGTGGTCCTGGTCAGGGAGGGGGCAGCTCCTGCTCTGCCCCGGTGTTTATCCCTCCACCAGCAGGGAGAAATAAACCTTTATTTGTGCTCTGCAGGGTTTGGTCACTGCAGGATGAGCTGTGTGGGATGCCAAGGTCTGGGGGGGTTAGGGGGACCCAGGGGACAAGGAAAAGGTCATGCCTGGAAATCCCATGGAGGAGCTGCAAAACCAAGGGGAGGTCCCAACAAACCTCAGGTCCCAGAGGAATTTTCTATCCCACTCTGCTGCCAGCCTGGGATGGCACCAGCTGGGTAGTGCCCTGGGCAGTGCTCTGCAGGATCCCTTCTCCAGGGCAGGGGGACACAGCCAGGTGCCCTGCCTACAGGTGGCTGTCCTCACTGGACCTCAAGGGCAAGGCTGCCTTCTCTGAGATCCTCCCTGATGAGGTCTTAACCCCCCCTGGGCAGCACCCGCCTGCATCCCGGACCCAGCCCCGGAAATCCCGGGAGGCGTAGAAGTAGACGAAGGGATCGAAGCAGTTGTTGAAGGCACCGAGTGGCAGGGCCAGGAGGTACCACATGTAGGTGATGTTGTTGCACCCTGTGGCCCCCATCAGGTAGTGGAGGAAAAGCAGCACGTTGCTGGGGGTGAAGCAGAGGATGAAGACCAGGAGGACCAGGACCAGGACGCGCACCACCCGCCCGTAGTGTTTCCCCTTGGCCAGCAGCCTCCCCAGGATGCAGCTGTACGAGGTGGTCACGAGCACGAAGGGCAAACCAAAGCCCAGCCCCACCAGAAGGAGGAAATAGTACGTGAGGGACACGTGCACTTTCTTCTCTAGAACATCATGGCACGTCGTTATGTTCAGGCTCGAGATGGACTTGGTCTGGGGGTGAAACAGCAGAGGGCTCATGCCCAGCCCCACCACCAGCCAGATGCAGACACAGATGCCCACCTTGCCCCAGGTGCAACTGGAGCCTTTCCACAGGAACGGGTGCACCAGGGAGACGTAGCGCTCCAGGCCGATGCAGGTGAGGAAGAGGATGGAGCTGTACATGTTCCCGTAGAAGAAGGCCACCGTGGCGCGGCACAGGTAGTCCCCAAAGGGCCAGTGGTTGCCCAGCAGGTGGTAGGCGATCTTGAAGGGCAGCAGGAGGACAAAAAGGAGGTCGGCACAGGCCAGGTTGAGCAGGAAGAGGGTGCTGGAGCATCTCCTGAAGTTGATGAGCAGAACCCAGCAGGCCAGGGCGTTGGCAGGCAGACCCACCAGCAGGACCAGGGAGTAGAGGGCGGGGAGGAGGCGGGTGGTGAGGGTGCTGTTGAGAAGAGCTTCCACCGAGGCCCCGGGGCACGTGGCTTTCTCTTGGGGAGTGAGGACGATCAAGGCGCGCCCTTTGCCACCCACTGCAGGGGACACAAGGCTGGGCTGAGGGTCCCCCCCTTCCCACTGCCCCTGCCCCCTGGGGACCACCCAGGAGTTGTTGCCCCCTCCCTGAGGAGCCACCAGACAGCTCGGGACACAGGAACCCTTAACATCCTGATGCCCTCGCCCTTCCCAGGGTCGGGATAGGGCCACCCATGCCAGGATGGGAGATGTTCTCCCCCCAAGCCTCCAACCTCCTCCTCCCCCCAAGGC
>NW_009953903.1:382521-382868 GCF_000747805.2 Chaetura pelagica
CCGCCCGCCCCCACGGCAGCAGCCAGGGGCTGTCCCTGAGGCTGGGGTGGTTTACAGCCCTCACGGGGAAGCAGACGTGAGCAGATGTTCGCAGAGAGTCGTGATGATGGGGGCAGCTGGATGGGGGGGTGACACCCACCTCCCTGCCTGGTGACGTGTGGCAAGGCTGGTGGCACAGCACCCCGAGTCACCCAGCCCTGCTGGGACCAAACATCCCCTGGGCTCGGTCACCTTGGTCAGGCTGATAAACTAACGCCAGGCTGCAGGTGAGGCCACCCTGCATTGTCCCACCCTCTGGTCCCCATTCGGACACCCAGGTGTGTTCTCCTGCATCCCTTCTGCAGCCG
>NW_009953903.1:384718-385800 GCF_000747805.2 Chaetura pelagica
CAGCAAGCAGAGGGCTGCCATCGACAGGGAGTATGGGCAGGTAAGGAGGTGCCAGCACCCTGGGGACCGAGCGCTGGGCCCCGTCCTTCCCACGCGGTGTGTTCCGGAGCTGAGCCCAGCGATGGGCAGGAATTCTTGGGGCAGAGCAGGGCCTGGCTGCTCCGGGCAGGGCAGTGGGGGGTGGGCTCAGCCTTTTCCCTGCTGGGAGGGCCAGGTCACATCAGGGCACCCGCTGGGGAGCTTTGCTGAGCACAGCATGGCCCAGACCTCGGGTGCTTTGGGAGCCCGGAAGGAAAACCTTGGAGAGGGGGGAGGAAACTGCCTGGCTCTGCTGTCTGCTGGGTCATCGCAGGGCTCTGCACTGTAATGGCAACCCTGGGTCTGCTCCCTGGGACGTTCCTGCCATGTCCCTTGGGAACACCCTGCAGCACAGGTGCCCCAGGTGCCATCTCACCCCACTCTCCCCCTGAGGCTGGGAAGGGATTGTATCCCAGGGTTGGGGTCCTGCTGTGCTTGGCTTTGCTGGGGGCTCTTCTGCAGCTGCTCCTCTCACTGGTCTCCCCTCCCTGATCCAAAAAGGACCACTCTGCCCCAAAACCTGCAGCATGTGGTCTTGTGGTGGAGGCTTTTCCTGCAGGGAGCAGGATGGGGTCCCTGCTGTGGGGAGGGGGTGTGTGCCCCTGCTCTGGGGACCCCCAGGGGGTGGCAGGGGCTGTGTCCACAGGCGCTGCAGCGTCTGGCTGCCCAGTTTGTGAAGAGGGACTGGCAGCGGGGCCGCGGCGAGGCCAGCGACTCCAGGTGGGCTGGGGACACGGGACAGGGAAGGGGACAAGCAGCTGGGACTGGCTGTGCCCATCCCTGGGTCTCCCAGCTGGCCAGACGCCAGCCAGGATTGGGGGTGCCCCTGGGTGGGATGTCCCTGAGGTTGTGGTACTGACTGGGAGGTGACAGCCCAGACTGGGAGGTGCTGGCTGTCCTGCTGGGTGTCCCCCAAAAGCTGGCAGGGAGGCAGGAGATGGAACCCCTGCCCTCCTGTCACCTGCAGGAGCGTGGCTGCCGTCTGGAAGGGTGTGATCGAGGGG
>NW_009953903.1:386679-388731 GCF_000747805.2 Chaetura pelagica
CCCTGTCGCCGGCCAGTCAGACGGGAGTGGAGCCCTGCCGGGCCACGCAGGAATGGTTCCAGGGCATTGCTGAGGCATCTGGGCGGGTAACAGCAGCTTTCCCGCTGGGGGACGGGCAGTAGGGAACCGGCTGACCCCCCTGACCCCACACTGCTTCCCTGCCGCAGGTCTCCCGGGAGCAGGACCTCTTCCTCTTCCTGCAGGACCACCCTGCCTTTGCCCTGGCCCTCCAGCAGCACCTCCATCTCGCTGGGATGGAGGAGGTAGGTGGAGGGAGGGGACACAAGTGTGAGCAGGAGCAGCTGAGGGAGCTGGGGGTGCCCAGCCTGGAGAGCAGGAGCTGAGGGGAGACCTGCTGGCTCTGCAGCTGCTGAGAGGAGGTTGGAGCCAGGGGGGTCGGGCTCTGCTCCCCAGGAACAAGGGGTGGGACAAGAGGAAATGGGCTCAAGTTGTGCCAGGGGAGGTTGAGGTTGGATCTGGGGAACAATTCCTGCCTGGCAAGGGTTGTCAGGGCCTGGCCCAGGCTGCCCAGGGCAGGGGGGGAGTCCCCATCCCTGGAGGGGTTTCCAAGCCCTGGAGATGGTGCTGAGGGACACGGGGCAGGGGTGGCCTTGGCAGGGCTGGGGGCACAGTTGGACTGGATGACCTGAAAGGTCTTTTCCAACCCAAACAATCCCATGGTTCTGTGACATTCTGGCATGAGAGGGGGGATCTGCAGAGTCCTTCTCAGCTCCCCCCCTCACCCAGGTGTGCCTGCTGCCCCCCGGGGACGACGGGGCCAGCCTGGAGAAGGAGGCACGGCGCTGGGCCACGCGCCTGGCCCGGGACCGCAAGCACAGGGCACACTGCGAGGAGGTGGGTGCTGTCCCGTCCCAAGAGGCACGGAGAGGGGGGCTCAGGGAGGGGCTTTTCCTGCCACCCCCCTCCCCCCATGGTTCCCACCACCTCGCTGACCTGCGGGTGCCCGCCCAGGTGCTGCAGAGGCTCGAGGAGCGGGCCCGGGAGGCAGAGGTGGCTGCCGTGGAGAGGCAGGTGGAAGAAGCGAGGGAAAACATCCGGAAGGTGGAGGTGGGTTCCCCTGGGTAGGAGGAGCAGGGTGACCTTCAGATTTGTCACCTTCCTGGGGGAGGGGGGCGCCCAGGGATGGGGAACATGGTGCTGCAGATGTGATGCTGGGGATGCTTGGCCACCGTGGGAAGTGACCTGGAGCAACAAGGCTTGCTGGGCTGTCCCCCCACCCCAGAGGTGTCCCCTGAGGCCATGACCGTGTCCCCTCCCCGACCACCGCAGGTCAGCCGGGTGAAGGCAGAGGCACGGCTGGCTCTGCTGCGAGAAGCAGGGCTGGATGTGGAGGCCTGGCTGGCAGGGGCCATGGTGGGGGCAGGTGAGGAGACACCCCCCGGGCTGGATCCAGCTGAGTTTGATGACTACGAGGACAGTGACGAGACAGATGAGGACAATGGGCCCGGCCCTGCTGCCCGCACCTACCCCTACACCTGCCGGGTGATCTTCGGTTACCAGGTACAGCCACAGCTGTCCCCCCAGCCCCAGCCTGACCCCCTTCCTGCAGCCCCAGCCTCCCCACCACTTTGTCCCCTGTCCCCTGCAGGGCTGCCAGGCAGATGAGCTGTCCATCACCCAGGGAGAGGAGCTGGAGGTCATCGAGGAGGGTGACGCAGAGGAATGGGTGAAGGTGGGAGATGGCTGAGCCCCCCACCCCCCCCAGCTCCCAGCAGTGGGGGACATGTTTCAGAGGTCCCCAGGGCTCTCCTGGCCCTGGAGGCTGGGACAATCATGCATTTTCTCCCCCTTCAGGCTCGGAACAAGGCGGGCCAGGTTGGCTACGTCCCTGAAAAGTACCTGCTGTCCCTGGGTGGCGAGCAGGGGGCAGGGGCTGGTCCCCTGGGACCCTCTGCCCTGCACCGCCAGCTTTCCAGCATCATGGCTGCAGAGCTGGTGCTGGAGCCCGGAGGTGGGTGCTGGGGGCATCACCCCCCACCCTAGGGAGAGGGGACAGGGGCATCACCCCCAACCCTAGGGAGAGGGGACAGG
>NW_009953903.1:388776-389650 GCF_000747805.2 Chaetura pelagica
AGGGAGAGGGGACAGGGGCATCACCTCCCACCCTAGGGAGAGGGGACAGGGGCATCACCTCCCACCCTAGGGAGAGGGGACAGGGGCATCACCTCCCACCCTAGGGAGAGGGGACAGGGGCATCACCTCCCACCCTAGGGAGAGGGGACAGGGGCATCACCTCCCACCCTAGGGAGAGGGGACAGGGGCATCACCTCCCACCCTAGGGAGAGGGGACAGGGGCATCACCTCCCACCCTAGGGCGAGGGGACAGGGGCATCACCCCCCACCCTAGGGCGAGGGGACGGGGGCATCACCCCCAACCCTAGGGAGAGGGGCAGGGGCATCACCTCCCACCCGAGGGAGAGGGGACAGGGGCATCACCTCCCACCCTAGGGCGAGGGGACAGGTCCCCAGAGGGTGCTGAGCCCCCTCCCTGTCCTCTGCACAGCCTGGCTGGTGCGAGCCCTGTACGACTACGAGGGGCAGAGCCCCGAGGAGCTGAGTTTCCCCGAGGGGGCCATCATCAGGGTCCTGCCCCGCGCCCCCGGGGAGGTGGACGATGGTTTCTGGACGGGCGACTTCGACGGCCGCGTTGGTGTCTTCCCCTCCCTGGTGGTGGAGGAGCTCACCGGGGCTCGTGGGGAGGCCGGGCAGGTCAGTGACAGTGACAGGAGGGTGGCTGTGTCCCCTCGCTGTGGGGGAGGAGGAGATCCCTCTTTCCTGCTGCTCCCTCCTCACAGTTGTGTCTTCCCAGGAGCTGCCCTCACCTTCCCCACCGCCCTTCTCCCCTCCCGGCCTCGCACCTGGGGGGGCCAGCGTGGCCCCCAGTTCCTCTCCTGAAATGCCACGTGGAGGTGAGTGGTGGGAAAAAAAGGGTTGGGTTTGGAGGGGG
>NW_009953903.1:390960-393129 GCF_000747805.2 Chaetura pelagica
CCCCGTGGCTCTGGTGTCCCCCCGCTGGACACAACCAGGCTCTGCTTGTCTCTGGGTCTGCCCTTGGGCAAGAGGACCTGCCCATTTCTTGAGAATGGGCCTTCCTGGAGAAGGGGGTTCAAGCCTGTCCCCGTCACCAGGGCAGGGACACTGCCAACTCCTTCCCACCCCCCCCAGCCGTGGCCCCAGGGCTGGGGACCAGCACTCACGTCACACGGTTGCTCCTCGATCCTGCACCGCGGTGCTGGGCTCCTGTGGGAGGGAGGGATGTGGGTGTCAGGGCTGGGGTGGGGGACCAGGTCTCTGGTGGTGGCAGTGGTGACCCACGGGCAAGTGGGCACAACCTGCTGAGGCTGCAGGAGCTGACTACAGCCAGAGCCCCATTGCCTGCAGGACATGGTGAGCACAGGTAACAACCCTTGTGATGGCCCTGGCTGGGACCTAAGGGATGAGGGAACATCCAGGCAGTGCTGGGGCTCAGTGGCAAACATCCCAGTGAGGTCCCAGCACCATTCTCCTGGGACTCCGTGTCCCAGAGCGTGCTGCAGACCCCCAGGAGTAGGGTCTGAGGGAAGAGCCTGGCCCTACAGAAGGGACAGATGAAGAGAGAAAATCACAGTGTCCCTGGACTTGTTCTACATGCGAATCTTTCTCTGGAAATCAGAGGGGCCATGGCCAGTTCCTGAGGTGTGGTGAGCCATGGGAGGAAGGAGGACCTCCTGCCACCTCTCCAGGGAAGGGCTGCAGCTCATCAGCTGCCTTGGGCTACCTTTCTCCATGAAAAGGCTCAGAAGTCCAGCTTGGAGGAGCCCAGACCCCTCAAGCCCAGCCCAGCAGGGACACGATAAACACAGCAGGTTCCTGCTTTTTCCTTAGCCTGTGCTGAGCACCTTTCCCTGGGCTCTCCCATGCTGACCTGTCCCACCTCAATGCCAAAGGCTGCTGGCACGTGCCATTCCCGGCCCATGGAGCTCCAGCAGAGCTTTGAGGGACAGTCCTGCCCTGTCCCACCTCAATGCCAAGGGCCAGGCCCATGGAGCTCCAGCAGAGCTTTGAGGGACACTGGGATTTCTATCCAGGTTGGTTTTCTTCCCTTTTCTTTCAGGGACTTGGCCACATGTGCCCTGGTGCTGGTTTTGTGGGGTGAGCCCAAGCCAGCTCTGGGCTGGTGGGGTGACATCTCACTGGCTGCTGTCCCCCAGCTCCCTTCCACAGAAAAACATCTTGCCCCAACTGCAGAGCCACAGGGGAGCACCTGAGTGAGTGAACATGTTGGGTGTCCACAAACACCCCCAGCAGCCTCGTTTGCTCAGTGGCCAGAGCCTGGAGGCAGTGGCAGGGAGCAAATCCCCCAAACTGGGGAAGGGTGGGGGTGGCATCAACAGCCAAGCAGGTGGTGTCCTCACCAGTGCTGCCCTGGAGCAAGGTAGTGGGGTGGGAAGGTTGGGAGATACCAGGGTGCTGGGAGCTCCAGCCAGAGGGGGCTGTCCTCTCTGAGCACAGCCAGCACCAGCCCCTCTGGGGAGGGAAGAACAACCCAGTTGGCTTCACCAATTCCCAGCCTTCACGGCAAGGAAGGCTCCAGGAGATGACATCCTGGAGACATCTGGCCTTGCCTGTACGTTGCTGGCCATGTTGAGCCCCAGAGTGAGGTTCTGGTTTTGGAGAGACCCAAGCAATGTGCAGCAGCAGAAATCCCCCAGGACAAGCAAAAGTCATCCCAAAGGATGTCCCTGAAGAGCCCAAGTGGGAAGAAGAACACATCCCCCACCTGAGGGGCTGCTGGTCTGCAGCAGGTCCCACACAAGTCAGCTGGGGACCTGCCTTTTTCCCCTGTGGAGTGGGCACCAGCAGGTGGAAACAGTCTCAGTGGGTCCTCATGCCCCAGGCATTAGAAAATGGGTGGGAAAGTGTAGTCAGGAAAGGTAAGAGCCAGGATGGGCAGGACAAGGCAGGCCCCACACCACAGCCTGCCCAGTGCAAGGCTGGGCTGGGCTGTCCCCCTGCACAGCTGGGCTGTCCCCAGCACAGCTGGTCTATCCCCCTGCACAGCTGGGCTGGGCTGTCCCCCTGCACAGCTGGGCTGGTCTATCCCCTGCACAGCTGGTCTATCCCCCTGCACAGCTGGGCTGTCCCCAGCACAGCTCACCCTGGCACTGCTGCACCCTG
>NW_009953903.1:394935-399156 GCF_000747805.2 Chaetura pelagica
CCGCGGCTCCGCGCCAGCTGAGGGCGGAGCTGGGGGAGTTTGTCACCGGCAGCCTGGGAAGCTGTGGCTGCCCCAGCCCTGGAGGTGCCCAAGGGCAGGTTGGATGGGGCCTGGAGCAGCCTGGGATGCTGGGAGGTGTCCCTGCCCATGCAGGGGTGGGACTGGATGGTCTTTGAGGTCCCTTCCAACCCAGCTCAGTCTGATTCTGTGAACTGGTGTGGATGTCCAACCTTTCAAAACCATTCAGCATCACCAACCCCATCTCTAAGCCTGCCCCCCCATCCCCTTTCCCCCCTATTTTGGTTTTGGTAAAACAAATAGAGGAAGGTGAAAAGGTCAATCCAGATGTTGGCTGGTGCAGCCCCTGCCAGCCTGTCCCTCTGCTGTCACCTCCTCCTCCTAATGAGGTCCCTAAAAGTGGAGTCACTGCCCTGGAGCTGTGCAGAGCTCTGGCTGGGCCAGACACCCCCCTGAAGCCAAGGACAGTGACAGCAGTGGGCACAGAGGACATCAGAAGCTGTTTGTCTCCAGAAGGTGTGATGTGAGCTGCAGTTCAGCATCAGGAGGTCCAACAGGTCTCTCCTCTTTACCAGCTCCCCACAAAGTCACTCCCCTACAGAGGCTCTTGGCCCTGGTGGTGGAACAACCCACACACCCTGAGGGCTGCTCAGGCTCAACATCACCACAAAAGGACCATCTGTCTGGATCAGAACACGGAGCTTCATCAAGGCTCAGCCCTGCAATGAAGCCCTGCTGTGGGGTCTGAGCACAGCAGAGCTTTGTGTCTCCTGGGTTGGCCACCCAGGGACCAGCAGTTGCCCTGGTCACCACAGCAGTGGGAAGCTGAGCCCTGAGGACCTTGCTAAAACTTTCTGCTGGGAAATGGGGCAACCTGGGCAACACTGCAGCTCAGGAAGTCCCATGAGGTAACAATAGGTGAGAACTGGAAGAAGGTTTGAGGGAAGGGTCAGGTACACTAACCTGTCCTTCTGTTCCTCCCCTGGCATCTAATTACAGTCATCAATGGAGGTGGAGAGGGGGTAGTCACTCTTTCATTCTGATGGTGGTGGCAGGTAACTTGCACCTGGGATCTGCTGTCACCTCCTCCTCCTAATGAGGTCCCTAAAAGTGGAGTCACTGCCCGTGCTGGGCAGCAGGAGCTCTGCTCACACGGAGCTGGGACAGCAGGTTCTGGAAGAACAAGGGTTTGGGGCTCTGCCCAGCACTGAGTCAGCAGGACAAGCCAGGCTTGAGTCACCTTCCCAGAGAAGGAGGAGGGGAGCCACCCGTGTGTCATGGCCCACCACACACCACAGGCATTTCCAGGTGCAGGAGGCACCTGGGTCCTCAGGACTGGAACAGGTTGCCCAGGGAAGCTGTGGCTGCCCCCTCCCTGGAGGTGTTCAAGGGCAGGTTGGATGAGGCTTGTGCAGCCTGGGCTGGTGGGAGGTGTCCCTGCTCAGGTTGGAACCCGATGAGCCTTAAGGTCCCTTCCAACCCTCACCATTCTCCCAAAAGACTCCCAGCTGCAGAGCTGCTCCTGGCGCATCTAAAGGGGACGTGGGGAGGCACAGGGGAGCTGAGAAGATTGCCCATGATTCCAGGTCTATCAGAGCAGATGGGCCATGTCTGGCAGGGCTCACCTGCCCACTGAGAAGACAGTGGTCTCTCCAGGATGCATCCTGCCCTTGCCTTCCTTGGACCGCCCTTGCCGCTGCAGCGGGTGCCTCTTCTTCTTGCTGCAGTGGATGCAGGGGGCCTGTGTGGAGCCCAGGTGCACCGTGTGGTGGTGGGGGGGGCCCCCGTCCTGGCTGTTGCGGTGAGGACAAAGGCTGCAACGGGAGAAGGACACGACAGGTCGTGTTGTCTGGAGGAGAATTCCCAAACCTTGGTGCAGCCTCCCTGCAGCAAGCCCTGAGAAGCAGCAGCTCTGGAGGGGACCTCCTGTGGAGGACTGTTCCCCTGGGTGGTGGGATGAAGCTCTCATTGCAACCCTCAGGGAAGCAGGACTTCTGGTTGGGAAGATGCTTTATAACAAGCTAGAAAGGGGCTGGTTGCAAAGTCTCCAAACCAAGGGGATACCCAAAGACTCCTCCTTCCTTACTCTGCAAGAGTCACAGGCTGGTACAAGCTTCCCTTACCTGGGCACTGGCACTAGGATGTCCCCTTCATTGTCCCCTAGCATCTCCTTGAGGGCCTCTGCATTTGCTGAAGAGAGAGGAAAAAGGGAATGTGTCAGCCAGAGTGGTCAGCACGTCCCTGGGCCAGCCCTAGGAAATGCTCACCTTCATTCTGGATGATGCACCTCACAATCTTCTCCACTGTGTCCTCGTTCAGCTCCTCCTCTTCATCTGAAAAGAGAAAACGTGGTGCTGAGGGCTGGGATTTGGACACTCAGCTCACCAGCCCCTCTCCAGAAGCAGCCACCTACTCTGAGAGGTTGGAGGAGCCTCATGTCCCCCATCACACCAGGAACACCAGACCCCTCACCCTGGGAAAAGAAATGGCTGAAGCAGCAGCCATGAGAGGGGGTTGTGCTGCTCCTTCCACCACATGGAACAGGTGGGAAGCAGGTTTGAAACCAGTTGAAAGAGAAAGCTCCTCATGGGGAAGGTCCAGCCCTGGAGCCCCCAGGTGGTGCTAAAAGCCTTTGTGGGTAAATGGGACAAGCTCACAGAGAAGAAACCACCTCTGATGGAGAAAGCCCTGGAGCTACAGGCTGTTAGAAGCTTTAAAGAGTGTGCTGGGGAAACTTGGCAAGGGGTCCTCTCCATTGTGGTATTCATCACAACCTGCTTCAGGCCACTGCTGGATGCAGGAGGTGGGGGAGGCTGGACCTCCAGCCCCATCTGCAGGGTTACACGTTCCTGGGAGCAGGTCAGAGCTGTGGTCTGGTAGGCAGCAGCCTCAAGGGCTATAGCCAGGGGCTTCTGGAAGCCCACAGAGATGCTTCCCTGGGATGTGGCAACTCCAGCAGGCAAAGCCAATCCTGGAAGGTTTGGGCACTGCCTCCACGTCAGAGGTGGCCAAGTCACTGAAGCCAGAGGAGCACATCCAGGGTCTCCTGGAAGCTCCCACTGCATCCTGAGGGAGCCACGTTTCCCTCCTGTGTGTGAGCAGTGGTGGTGGGAGGTGCTGACCCTCCCGCGTGCTGACGGTGGCACTGAGGACCTGGAGGAGTTTTGTAGCACCATTTGGCCATTTTCAGGTAGAGGAACAGCTGGAGGAACATGTCTTCTCCATTTCAGGGCCTCATGAAACCACGAAGCAACAGAGCTGGCTTGGGCTGAGCCCTGGCTCGTACCCACACTGGCCACTGCACTGACTTCCCAGTCCTACTGCCCAAGAGCCCGTCGTGGTGGCCTGGAGGGATGGAAACAATCCCTAAATGTCCCCTTCCAGTGGAGGGGCAGAGATCCCAAGGAAACATCCCTGTTCCTCTGGGCTGCAGAAGGCCAACAGGGACTAGAAGAGGACATGACCTTTTAAGACACCACGATGGCCCCATGCCAGACCTCCTAACCCCAAAGTGGCAGAGGGACAGCTGGTGCCCTGGCTGGAGGACACTGCCCTTGTGGGGGCACACGGGTTATAATTCAGGGGCTGAGGATCCAGCAGGTCCTGGCTGATCATCTGAATTATCTCTTGGTGACAAGGCAGCTTTTGGGAAGGGCCAAATGCTGGTTCCCACCTCCCTTGCACCACCAGCCTTCTCCAGGCCAGAGGGCTGTCCAGGCTGGAGGCTCCCAATCCCTGAGGAGCACAGCACTGCTACCATCACCCCATCCCCTTTTCCCACGGGACAGGTAACCCCCCCACCCCCAGCCCACATCCCAGAAGGGTGTTTTGAGGAGCATTGGTCCATGGCAGGTGAAGAGCAGCACCCGAGCCCCCCCTGAGCCCCCACCCCCCAGCACTCACTGGCCTGCAGCTCTGCCAGTACATCCTTGTTATCTGGGTCGAGCTCGTCCCGGAAGGTCCGGCACCGATAGCCCTTCTTCTTCAGGACGTGGCAGATCAGGAAACCCACCAGCCCCATGATGAAGAAGACCAGGACGAGGAGGAAGACCATGGACAGGCTGTGCTGGGGGTCGGACTCCCCATCATCGCTGCTGGTCTGGTCTGACATGCGGATCTGGGAGAAGGGGGAAGGATCAGAGGACCTGGTGCTCACCCCTGCCTGGCTCACCCTGCCTTCCTCCTCCTCCTCCTCCTCCTCCT
>NW_009953903.1:400149-401921 GCF_000747805.2 Chaetura pelagica
GGGGGGAGGGCAGAGGGGTGGGAGGGAGCAGGGACTGGTCCCGCACTGGGATGTGCAGGGGGAGAGCGATGCGGCCCCTCCCCGCGATCGCAGCACGAGGAGGTGCTGGAGAAGGGGTCCCCAGGGAGCCCACCAGCCCAACACCCCTCCCCAGCCCGGTGGCCTCGCCCTCCTTCTTACAGAAGGGCCAGCTAAGCTGCTTGGGGTGACGTCCAGCCCTGAGCTCCTCAGCTCCACCGCCTTATCCCCCCGCTGGGAGGCTTCCCCCAAATCTCCTTTGCTGCCATAAGCCTCAGCTACTACTTGCTATTTGCAAATGAGGCTCTGTCCTCGCTGCCCATCACCCACCTGAGCGTCCTCCACCCACCCCTTGAAAAGCAGGGACACCCCCCCACCCTGCAGAGCTCAGTGTCCATCTGCATCAACGTTCCTCTGTGGGAATCATCCCAGCACGGCCTGAGCTGCTGGGAGGGACCCCCACCCCCTCCGGGCCACCCTCGGGGGTCCTGCCCCTCTCCACAACTGGCCAGGAGTGAACTCTGAGGAGCCCAGGAGCCTCCTCCATCCCCGTGGCTTCAGGAGGTCACCACAGAGGTGCTACCCCTGTGCCCTGGCAGGGGGACAGGCCCTCAGATGGCCCAGCTGTGGCAAGGAGGGATCACAGGCAGCAAGACCTGCTGCTCCTGCTGTGCCTTGATAAGGCTGCAGGAGGGGAAACGTCTCCTGATGCTGGACCGAGGGGCTGCAGCATCAGGCTGATCTCTGCTGATCCACACCCTAAAGGCAGCTCATTCCTTGCCCTTGTTTCTTCCACGAGGGCACCTCACAGCTCCCAGAGCCCCCAGAGGATGCAGTCCTGGGGAGCATCTTCCCCTTCCCTCTGCCCACACACCCTGTCCTGCACAATAAAAGGCTCTGTCTCCTCCCCCCGCTGCTCTCACCACCCCAGGCATCGCTGCACCCAACCCCCCTCCATCCTGGCTGGCACAACAAGCCCGGGGGGCTCAGCCCTCCCTGCCTCAGGGGACAATTCCCCTTTTCCCACGGCCTCTGGTGTCCAAGCACTGCCACGACCTGCAGGTCACAGGACGAGGGGAGGGAGGACCACACAGTGGCTGCCTTGGGGACAGATCCTGGCCCTGCACAGGGAGAACCAGGATGAGGAGGGGGCTTGTCCGGCTGCTCCTGCCCAGCTCTGTGCCTGGGTTGTCCCATCAGATCCAACTCTCCTCCCAGTCTTCCCTCTGGGCACCATCCTGCTCCCATCACCTCAGCATCCCTCCAGGCTGCTGGGTCCTTGTCCTGCTGTGGGACCCTGGCAGCACTTTTATGGACACCCCACTGGTCTTGCCCCTCACAGGTGACCCAAAAAAAAGACCTCCTGGCCAGAGGGGACAGTCCCCACGTGTGGCTCAGCCCCACACCGAGCTGGGGAGGTGGGAACAAGGCTGTAGGGTGGATGCTCATGGCTCTGCTTCCTATGTTCCCCCTGCCCCCATTCCAGCTCCTGTCCCCATCCTGAGGGACCTGAGGCACAACAGAGCTCTGGGCCACCCAGTGCCCCCATCCCCCTGCCCCTCTGCTCCAGCTCACCCCCTCAACTTTCCCTGCCCGGTCCAGGCACGAATCCCACGGGGACACCTCAGAGTCCCTCTCACGACACTGCCTGGGAGCCCTGACATTTTAACCCCCCAACCTGGGAGGTGGCTGGGCCGGGAGGGGGTGGGGCAGCAGCAGGAGGGGCAGCAGGAGGGGCAGCGCCACCTCCCCCC
>NW_009953903.1:404288-414698 GCF_000747805.2 Chaetura pelagica
GTCCCAGCCTGGCCGTTCCCCAGAGCATTTTGTGGCCTCTCCCCACCCTGACCCCCCCGTGTTCCCCCCCAGGAGCCGGGCACCCCATGAAGCCCCATCGCTTGGCACTGACCCACAGCCTGGTCCTGCACTATGGCCTCTACAAGAAGATGATTGTAAGTAGCTCTGCTTCTGGGGGCTGAGAGGAACAACTTCCCCAGCCTGGCTGTGGGGGAGGAGGGGGCTGGGGGAGGGGGCATCTTGGGATTAAGCACCTGGGAAAGGTGCCGGAGAGGTGGGCACTGCCCTGCTTGCTCCAGCCAGGGCCCCTGTGGGAACCACAGAACAGCCCCAGGGTGGAAGGGAACTGACAAGCTCATCTGGCCCAGCCTGCAGTGGGAAAGTGAGCTTAGATGAGATTGTCCTGTTCTGTTGCATCTTGAAAACCTCCAGTGATGGGGACTCTTCCATCTCCTGGGGAGGCTCTTCCAGTGATTGTTTGCACTGTAAAAAATGTCTTTCTTATATCAAGATGAAATCTCTTCTGGTGCAACTCGTACCTTTTGTCCTTTATCATAGAATCCCAGCCTGGTTTGGGTTGGAAGGGACCTTAAAGCTCATCCAGTCCCACCCCCTGCATGGGCAGGGACACCTCCCACCAGCCCAGGCTGCTCCAAGCCCCATCCAACCTGCCCTTCAACACTGCCAGGGATGGGGCAGCCACAGCTTCCCTGGGCAACCTGGGCCAGGCTCTCACCACCTCCAGAGTAAACTTTCTTCCTGAGATCTCATCTCAGTCTCCCCTCTGTTAGCTTGAAGCCATTATTGTCATGTCTCTCTGGCTTCTTGTGGAAAAAGAGCCTCAAGAGGCTCCTGATTCACTTTGGTGCCTTTAGGGGGGGGTCACTAATCCCACCTCATACCTGCTCAGTGATTGACCAGCTCCTCAAAGCCCTTGTGGCCCAACCAGCTGAGCCCAGCCCAGTGCCCTCCAGTGAAAACCTGATCAAACATGTTCAGCATGTAGAGATAATCAAAACAAAATATTAAATTAAAATGTTGAAAGAAATTAACTAATTTTGGGATTGTGAATGTGCCCTGGTGGCCAATAATGTGACCTGGGGGGCATGAAGAAGAGTGTGGGCAGCAGGTCAGGGAGGTTCTCCTGCCCCTCTGCTCTGCCCTGGGGAGGCCTCATCTGGAGAACTGGGTCCAGTTCTGGGCTGCCCAGTTCCTGAAGGACAAGGAGCTGCTGGAGAGCCCAGCACAGGGCCCTGAGATGCTGAGGGGGCTGTGAGGAAAGGCTGGGAGAGCTGGGGCTGTTCAGCTGGAGAGGAGGAGGCTGAGGGGGGATCTGCTCAGGGCTGGGCAATATCTGCAGGGGGTGGCAGGAGGGGGCCCAGAGTCTTCTTGGGGGTGCCCAGTGACAGGAGAAGGGGCAATGGGCACAAACTGGAGCACAGGAGATTTAACCTGAATAGGAGAAAATACTTCTTTCCTGTGAGGGTGCCAGAGCCCTGGGCCAGGCTGCCCAGGGAGGTGGAGGCTTCATCTCTGGGGACATTCCAACCCCACCTGGATGTGTTCCTGTGGGATCTGCTGTAGGTGACCCAGCTCTGGCAGGGGCTTGGACTCAATGATCTCCAGGGGTCCCTTCCAACCCTGGTGACTCTACCAGTGTGTGGTGCCCTCATTTGTAGTGTTTCTGTCACCTGGTGCAAGCAGGACTGAGCTCTGCTCCTCTCCCAGTTATCCTTGTTCTCTTCTGTGCCCAGTTTTGCAGCCCAGAGCAAAGGAAAAGCTCTTGGGAACACAGGGTGAGCAACTTCTTGCCTTGTGAGATGAGATCAAGGCAGGAATGGTAAAATCCTTTAACTATCCTGCCCCTTTGGGGTGGCTTTTGCCACACATATCATGCCACCTACCCCTGCTGTTCCTTGTGGGGCAACTTCTTGTGTCTCCTCTTGGCTTCTCCTCCCTCTCAGAGTGGCAGGATTTGTTTAGAGCTGTTCTGGATCCTTGAGTGGTTTAATTCCTGGGCTGACTGATGTGGTTCCAGGTCTCCTTATCTGATCCAGAACCTGGGGTGTAGCTGCTGCCTATTGTCTCCTCAGCCCCTGATCTGTTTGATGTGCCCTGGGGAACTGCCAGGACCAGGAATGTTCTTCTGGAAGTTGTAGGCTCCAGCTCCAGGCACTGCTGGTTGTATGAACTGTGTGTGTCCTTGTGGTGGCTTCATGGGAATTGCCTCAGGAAAAGCAGGGCAGAGTCCTTCTGTCACAGTCATCATGGTTCATGGGTATGGAATAGGGAGGGGAAAGACAGGCACAAAAGTGTCATTCCTTAGATCCAGGAGGGGTGTTGGGACCCTCCCTCCTTTTAGTGCCTGTGTGTTACTCACCCTGCTGCCCTGTGTGATAGTGTGAGCTGGTCCCCTCCCCTGGGAGCCTGAGATGGATGGCCCAGAGGTGGCTGGAAGGCTGTGCCCTCAGAATGGCTGGAGAACTGGCTCTTGGATTGGTTCTGGCAGTTGTGGGTGGTTGCAAGGAACTGGTGATGGAGTCAGGCTGTGGAGAAGGTGTGAGGAGCTTGTCTCAGGGCTGTGTGCTCACACCTGCAGCACACTGGAGGGATCAACCATCAGCTGGTGAGATCAGGCAGAGCTGTGAGACAGAAACCTGCACATCCCAGTCCTTCTCCAGCTCAGCCAGGCCCTTCTCCAGTCTGTCATCAGCTTCTCAGGCTCACTCATCCCCACCACCTGCAAAACTCTGACCACCTTTGTGCTCTCAAAGACTTGACTAAATAGGAGGACATGGAGCTCCTGGAGAGAGTCAGAGGAGGCCATAAAGGTGATCAGTGGCTGGAGCAGCTCTGCTCTGGAGCCAGGCTGGGAGAGTTGGGGTGTTCAGCCTGGAGAAGAGAAGGCTCCAGGGAGACCTTAGAGCAGCTTCCAGTGCCTGAAGGGGCTCCAGGAAAGCTGGGGAGGGACTTGGGACAAGGGCAGGGAGGGATGGGATGAGGGGGGATGGATGAAAACTGGAAGAGGGGAAATTTAGTTGAGACAGGAGGAGGAAATTCTTTGCTGTGAGGGTGGTGAGAGCCTGGCCCAGGTTGCCCAGGGAAGCTGTGGCTGCCCCATCCCTGGCAGTGTTGAAGGGCAGGTTGGATGGGGCTTGGAGCAGCCTGGGCTGGTGGGAGGTGTTCCTGCCCATGCAGGGGGTGGGACTGGATGATCACCAAGGTCCCTTCCAACCCAAACCATTCCATGATTCTATGACATCCCTCCTAAATGCCAGATCCACACCTGGACCAGGCAGTGGGCAGAGCTTGAAGCTTTGCCACATTTTTTTGTCTCAAAACCCTATTCTTGGGGTTGTCCCTTCTGAGAGACACCAGTGGTGAAGCTGAGAACCACAGAGGAGGCTTCACCTGGAGCAGCCAGTGACCAGCAAAGTTACAACCAAACGAAAGTGGGGATGAGGGGCAGTTGGGACTATGAAAGGTCCTGTTAACTCAGTGTCATGGTTCCACCCTTCTCCTCCCAATCAGAGGCCTTTCCCAGCTTATCCATGGCTGTAGTACACAAGGATGCAGCAGACCAAGGCTTGATGTGGCTGGAAGAGGGAGGCTGGTCCTGCTCGTTGCTTTCCCTGCTCCTCTGCTGCCTCTGGAAGCTGTTGGATCCCAGGGTGGAGTGGTGCAATAACTCTGGGAAAGGCAGGGGAGTTTTCTGCAGAGTCAGCAGGATGAGGCAACGGGTGGAGGGGCTGAGAGCCAGAGCTTGGGAAGGAGGGTGGGATTGCTGAGAGCAGGCTGGAAGGGGGCAGGTTTCTCCTGCCAGCACATGAGTCAGTCTTGAAGCTTTTGGCCTTTTTTTTCCCCTCCCCTTTGTTTTTTGAATCACTTGCACCTTCTTTTTGTGTCAGAACCTCTTGAGTATCCAGGGAGAGCTGTTTTTTCTGCATGATGGTCCTTGAACCTTGTTTCTGGTTGTGTTTGAGGTTGTCAGCTGTCTGGATTCCTGGGAGGTACCCATGCAGAAGGAACAGGTCCCACCTCCACCTGTAGCAGCTGCACTAAGGACTCATGTTTGTGAGTTTCCTTCTCCTCACTGGAGTTGATGGAGGCAGCAGCCCCTGAGAAACACCAAACCCAGGGCATCTATGTGGAAAAACCCACTGTGCCACATGGAGACCAAGTCAGGAAGGGAGCCACCATGTTTGTCAGGGTGTTTTGTGTCTCTGACAATGAACATGTTTCCCACTTATCCCCAAAAAAACAGGCTCCTTGCTGCAGTTGCCCTTAAAACCTTTCCCTTTGGAGACAAACTCCTGCACCTTCCTGTTTTATTTTCATGTTCCACCTTTTCCATCAAGTCTGTGCTTTAAGGAAGAGAAACTGGGAAGCACAAAAAACCATCTTCTGGTTGTGGTGTAACTTGAATTTCCTCTTGCCAGGTACGTGGAGTTACTGTTTGACTCCCTGTAAGGCTGAGGTATGTGCATCCTGTGCCAACCTGGCAAGCCTGGATCATCACAAGATCTTGTGTTTCAATCCATCTGGTTCCCTCACCATCTTTTGCTGCTTTTCCAAAAGAAACAAAACTTGTGCAACTCTTCCATCTGTCTGGGAGGTGTCTCCAAAATACCCTGAACCTATCAGGCTGGGCAATCTGGCAGAGGGACTGAAGCCATCCCAGGATCCAGGCATTAAAGTGATGTGGAAGGGAGTGAGAAGGGAATGGTGCCCTCCAGTGAAGGAGAAGCTGGAGTTCCAACTAAAGCTGGATTATTCTGCTGGCTTCCCCATGGATCAGTATGGGTTGGGGGTGACCTACTGGAGAGCAGCTCTGGGGAGAAGGACCTCAGGGTCCTGATGGACAACAGGCTGACCATGAGCCAGCCATGTGCCCTGGTGACCAAGAAGGTGACCCGAGGACGTGAAGAAGAGTGTGGGCAGCAGGTCAGGGAGGTTCTCCTGCCCCTCTGCTCTGTCCTGGGGAGGCCTCATCTGGAGAACCTGATCCAGTTCTGGGCTGCCCAGTTCCTGAAGGACAAGGAGCTGCTGGAGAGCCCAGCATAGGGCCCTGAGATGCTGAGGGGGCTGTGAGGAAAGGCTGGGAGAGCTGGGGCTGTTCAGCTGGAGAGGAGGAGGCTGAGGGGGGATCTGCTCAGGGCTGGGCAATATCTGCAGGGGGTGGCAGGAGGGGGCCCAGAGTCTTCTTGGGGGTGCCCAGTGACAGGAGAAGGGGCAATGGGCACAAACTGGAGCACAGGAGATTTAACTTGAACAGGAGAAAATACTTCTTTCCTGTGAGGGTGCCAGAGCCCTGGGCCAGGCTGCCCAGGGAGGTGGAGGCTTCATCTCTGGGGACATTCAAACCCACCTGGATGTGTTCCTGTGGGATCTGCTGTAGGTGACCCAGCTCTGGCAGGGGGGTTGGACTAGATGTTCAGAGGTGCCTTCCAACCCTGACCACTCTGTGTGTGGCTTTCCAAGGTGGGGGTGCAGTGGGGAAGGAAGGGACCTGAGGCAAGAGCTGAGGTGATGACGAGGGGCAGGAGGTGGGTTTGTGGCTGAAGGTGCCAGGTGGGCAGGAAAGCAGGGTCTGAGGAGCAAAGGGTGGAACTGCAGTGAACACCAATGTCAGGAGCTCATCTCATCTACTTCCTGCAGGTCTTTTGTCAGTTAGCTTGAGATGCCTTCCAGCCAAAACCTGAGTCTTATGGGAAATGAGCTTTTCCTCTCTCTCCTGAAGGTGTTCAAGCCCTACCAGGCATCCCAGCATGACATGTGCAGGTTCCACTCCGAGGACTACATCGACTTCCTGCAGCGAGTGAGTCCCAACAACATGCAGGGCTTCACCAAGAGCCTCAATGCCTTCAACGTGGGAGATGACTGGTGAGTGCTCCATGGGCCCACAGCTGGGAAGGGTGATCCTGCACAGAATCATGAAAGCTAAAAGGGACCTCAAAGATCATCCAGCTCCTACCCTGATGTCATGAGCAGGGAACCACTAGACCAGGTTGCACAAACCTCATCCAACTTCGCCTTAAAAACCTCCAGGGCTGGGGCATCAACAACCTCCCTGGGCAGCCCATCCCAGTTCCTCACCACCTTTAGAGTGAATATCGTAATATCTCACCTCAATCTCCCCTCTTCCAGCTGGAAACCCTTCCCCCTCCTCCCATCCCTCCCTGCCCTTGTCCCAAGCCCCTCCCCAGCTTTCCTGGAGCCCCTTCAGGCACTGGAAGGTGCTCTAAGGTCTCCCTGGAGCCTTCTCTAGGCTTCCCTCATGATCCAGGGAGCTCTTTTGGAATGTCCCATTTCCTAGTTGTTTTTAAGCAGGATGAGCTGCCTGTCCCTCCTGTTGCTGGAACCACCTTAATTCCCTTCTCTTTAGGTCTTGCAGTTCTTCTTTGCAGAGCTATATTTAATTTTAAATGTCTATACATGTGTGAGGGCTGAGCATAAAGAATGAGGGGACAACCTCTTGTCACTTGTGCCCTGGGACAGGACAAGGGGCAATGGATTCAAACTGGAGCCCAGGAAGTTCCACCTCAACATGAGGAAGAACTTCTTTGCTGTGAGGGTGCCAGAGCCCTGGGACAGGCTGCCCAGAGAGGCTGTGGAGTCTCCTTCTCTGGAGACTTTCCAGATCTGTCTGGATGCCTTTCTGAGTGACCTGCCCTGGTTTGGTCCTGCTCTGGCAGGGGGGGTTGGACTGGGTGATCTTCAGAGGTCCCTTCCAACCCCTGACATCCTGTGGTTCTGTGGTTTAAGCTGCTTGAGTTCCAGGCTCTATTTCTGCTGCTTCTTGCAGAGCCTCCAGTTCTTCTTCAACATGCTATTTTTTTTCTTAGAATCGTAGAATCCCAGACTGGTTTGGGTTGGGAGGGACGGTAAAGATCATCCAGTCCCATCCCCTGCATGGGCAGGGACACCTCCCACCAGCCCAGGCTGCTCCAAGCCCCATCCAACCTGCCCTTCAACACTGCCAGGGATGGGGCAGCCACAGCTTCCCTGGGCAACCTGGGCCAGGCTCTCACCACCCTCACACTAAAGAATTTCCTCCTCATGTCTCACCTAAATCTCCCCTCTCCCAGCTTGAAACCATTCCCCCTCATCCAGTCACTACACACCCAATTATTTTTAAATAATTGCCAGTCATTTTAGCCACCTTAATATGTGCATGTTAAATCCTAGACAGCTTGGAGAGCCTGATTTTCAGGTAGAACTAAGGAGATATTTGTTCTGTGTGTGCTGTGGAGGGGACAGCTGGACCAGCACAGGGGGAACTACATCAGCTGGGGAGTGTTTTTATCCCAAGCAGGGCTTGGAATAGCCTGGATTTCAGTATTTAGGCTGGGAATCAGAAGGCTGTTCCATGACCTTGCTGCTCTGATGATCAGAAGCCAACACTGGCCCAGGTTGCCCAGGGAAGCTGTGGCTGCCCCATCCCTGGCAGTGTTGAAGGGCAGGTTGGATGGGGCTTGGAGCAGCCTGGGCTGGTGGGAGGTGTCCCTGCCCATGCAGGGGGTGAGACTGGATGATCTTTAAGGTCCCTTCCAACCCAGACCAGTCTGCGATCTTATCAGAAACTGAAGGGGGAAAACACCCACAGTCTTTAAGCTTGTCCCTGTGTGTAACCTGTGCCATGATGCCATCAAGCTGGTGACACAGGGACCCTGTGTCCTGTGAGTCTGCACTGTCCCCCTGCCTGGGTTGGCTCTGCAGGGTGGGATGGAGCAGACCTGCCTCAGGAGCAGTGTCCCTGCAGTGGACAGGGCAGGAGCAGGATCTTGCAGACACAGCCAGGAGCAGAGCTCTTTCCCCTCTCCTGGTGCAGGGTCCCACACTGTGTCCCAGCTCCAGGCCCTTCCACAGGGCTGTGGGACAGACTGGCACACACAAGGGAGCTTTTCAGGGCTACCTGGGAAGCTTTGGTGATGATTATCAAATCCATGGAGTTTCCCATTGTGTTGCAGCTGGATTCACAGAATCACAGAATCCCAGGGGCTGGAAGGGACCTGGAAAGCTCCCCCAGCCCAACCCCCCTGCCAGAGCAGGGGCACCCAGAGCACATCACACAGGATCCAGGGGGGTTGGAATGTCTCCAGAGAAGGAGACTCCACAGCCTCTCTGGGCAGCCTGGCCCAGGGCTCTGGCACTCTCACAGCAAAGAAGTTCTTCCTGAGATTCACATGGAACCTCCTGGGCTCCAGTTTGCACCCAGTGCCCCTTGTCCTGTCACTGGACATCACTGCACAAAGCCTGGCTCTGTCCTCCTGACACTGCCCTGAACAGATTTGTGCCCATGGATGAGGTGGCCCCTCAGTCTCCTCTTCTCCAAGCCCAGCAGACCCAGCTCCCTCAGCCTTTCCTCAGCAGGGAGATGTTCCCCTCCCTCCAGCATCTCTGTGGCTCTGCCCTGGGCTCTTTCCAGCAGTTCCCTGTCCTTCTGGAACTGAGGGGCCCAGAACTGGACACAACATTCCAGATGTGGCCTCCCCAAGGCAGAACAGAGGGGAAGAACCTTCGTTTCCCTAATAACCACCCCCTTTCTAACCCACCCCAGGTGCCATTGGCCTTCTTGGCCACAAGGGCACATTCCTGGTCATGGTCCTCCTGCCCACCAGGACCCCCAGGGCCCTTTCTCCTGCCCTGCTCTCCAGCAGCTCAGCCTCCAACCTGATTGCTCACCTGCTGGTGCTCAGTGTAATCCAAGCAGGGTCAGAGTGATCCCAAATTGACCATTTCATAGAGGATGAGTTTTAATCCTGCTCAGATAACGTCCCTGGACAGTTTTATTCCTGACTTTGGACAGTTTGATTCCTGACTTTGCTCTGGAGAAATGGGAAGTTCTGTGTTGGAATCATGGTCTCTTTTTCAGCCCCGTGTTTCCAGGCCTCTTTGAGTTCTGCTCTCGCTACACCGGGGCCTCCCTGCAGGGGGCAACGCAGCTGAACAACAAGGTAACTGAGCTGATGTTCTGCTGATGCACCAGGCATGAGCCAACTGGTTTTCAGTGGGAGGAGAAACCCATGGATTTGTGGGGTGAAGCAACATGCCAAGCCCTGTGTTGCAGTGGGAATACCTCGTGCTGTGGGCCTGTGAAGCTTGAGATTGTTCCTGTGCTGCCAAAAGCAGCTGTTTAGAAGGTGATGAGTCTTTGGGGAGTCAGAGGACACTGATGCTGCAAATACTGAGGTCACAAAGTCCTCTTGGTGCTGTGGGACAAACCTGGGGTGCTCAGGGGAAACCAGCTGATGGGAGGCCTGGGGAGGGCTGCTGTGGGAAGGCACTAAATAAGTCCTGCAGAAGAGGGTCCTTGGGGGGGGTCTCAAACAAATCTGCAGAGGTTTGAGTCCTCTGGAGACCTGAGAAAGGTCTAATGAGTGTGAAGGACAAGTGCAGGAGCAAACTGTCCGTGCCTGCTGCTGGCTGGAGAGGCAGCAGGGGGGTGGGAGATGATCTTTTCTGGCCTAACAAGGAGTGTAGGACTAATGCGCAGGACTAATCCAGGAAGGACACCATGTCACCTACACTGGTGGCTGGGCAGGGTGGAACTCTGGAAAGCTCTCTGGAGGAGAAGGAAAGGACAGGGAGGTGTTTGTGGGCCACAGGACTGGGCAGGTTGAAGTGTTTGCAAGGTGGTTGTCACCACGTTGTCACCTTAAACTCACTCATCTTTCCTTTCTTAGATCTGTGATATTGCAATAAACTGGGCAGGGGGTCTGCATCATGCCAAGAAGTTTGAGGTAAGGAGGCAGCTCTGAGTGCTCCTGCTCCCTGAGGCCCAGGCTCTGCTGATCCTGCTCTGATGCTCTTGTCTCTGTCCCACAGGCCTCTGGGTTCTGCTATGTCAACGACATCGTGATTGGCATCCTGGAGCTGCTCAAGTAAGGACATGAGGCAGGTGCAGGGCTGTCCTGCCTGGCCTGGGGGTTCCCTCTGCTGCTCTCATCTTGCTTCTCTCTTTTCCCCCATCATTTGATTTTCTGGAGTCCAGGAACACAAACAACCTGGTGTTTGGCCTCTTCCTTCAGGCACAAGGAGGGGATCTGAGAGTTGGAATTCCTGACTGAAGTTTTGTTGCATGCAGTTTCATGGAATCTTGGAATGGTTTGGGTTGGAAGGGACTTAAAGATCACCCAGTCCCACCCCCTGCATGGGCAGGGACACCTCCCACCAGCCCAGGCTGCTCCAAGCCCCATCCAACCTGCCCTTCAACACTGCCAGGGATGGGGCAGCCACAGCTTCCCTGGGAAACCTGGGCCAGGCTCTCACCACCCTCACAGCAAAGAATTTCCTCCTCATGTCTCACTTCAATCTCCCTCTTCCACTTTTCATCCATCCCCCCTTGTCCTCTCCCTCCCTGCCCTTGTCCCAAGCCCCTCCCCAGCTTTCCTGGAGCCCCTTCAGGCA
>NW_009953903.1:414795-416207 GCF_000747805.2 Chaetura pelagica
CATGTCCTCCCTGTGTTGGGGACCCCAGCCCTGGCCCCAGCCCTGCAGGGGGGATCTCAGAGGGGACAATCCCCTCCCTGGCCCTGCTGGTCACACTGCTGGGGATGCAGCCCAGGACATGGTTGGTTCCTGGGTTCCAGGACATGGTGCTGGGTCAGGGTGAGCTTCTCAGGTGTTTGTCATACAGAGAGTTCTTCAATTCCCTTTCTCCTCCATCTGTGAAGGACTCATTCCAGAGTCTCCTGAGTCTCAGTGGTTTTGCCACATTGAGCCTTTTGTAGGTAAATGCAAATTAGGGCTCAGTGGAGGCAGGTAAATGACTGGAATTTTTCTAGATTTGCTTGAGTGGCTTAAGAACAGGACTTGAGCAACACATGGATGATCAAAGGACACTTGTTTTGAGTAGAAAAGAGTGAGATCTTGGCAGTTTTTTTGTTGGGTGGTGTTTGCCTTTAGAAAATAAATCAGACTTGGAGCAGGAGTTACCAAAATACCTTCCATTTCTTGGATTAATCTGTGGGGTTTTTTTTTAATTGTGCTCTCAAATGCCCTCTTTGTCACTGAGCCTGAGACAAGATGTTCTGGAATTAAAGAAAAACAGTATTTGGGGTTAACCAGGCAATATTTCCAGGACTGGTGGCAAGTTTATTCCCTCTCAGAGTCAGCTTGATGGGATGTGCTGGGGTTGCTGCTGCCTCTTTGCTCTCTGCCAGTCTGTTTGGAATCTCAGGTCTTCACTGGGTATCTCTCTACACCCATTTTCTGGTCTCACAGGGGTCCCATATGCCAGAGGCTTGGAAATACAGCCCAGTTATCCCACATGGGATGTTATTATTAGTCCTTATTCTTTTATTTTCTGTTCTCAGGAGCTGTTTCTCCAGCAGCTGGCTGCAAACTTGGGTTTGCTTCCACCATGGGAACACTGGGCTGCTTCTGCTCTTGGTCCCTTTCTCCCTTCACCAGAGTCCAAGGGTTGTGTGTTTGCATCCTCTTTTTCTCCTTGCTGGTGTTTGTCTCCAGGATGAATAATTTGGCCTGGTAAATAGTTTCTGTCTCCCCTGGGGAGGCTCAGGGTGCTGCTCTGTTCATCACCACCAGCCAGTGGGATCAGAGCACTTGCAGACCTGCTTGCAGCAGGTGACACAAACCACGTGCTGCTCATGTCTTCTTCGAGGTTGTCCTGCTGCTTCCAGGTCCCTCACCAATCCCCTGGGGCTTTGGCATGGATGCCAGAACCCCTGCTCCTTGGGGATTGACCAGATGTGGTATTTCCTTGCAAAAGTGGAAGTTCCCTCCAGCCAAGAAGGCAGGGCTGGCTCAGGCCACATCTCCAGTGCTGGGCAGCAGCTTTCACCATGACAGCAACACATTTACCTGTGATGATCTCCATTCCTTCACCCTCTGTGACCCAG
>NW_009953903.1:416224-420211 GCF_000747805.2 Chaetura pelagica
CCTGGCAGTCCTGGTGTGATCCAGCAGGGACACAGTGCTGCCAGACCTCTGGCATGTGGAGGAAGGAAGTGTCCCTACCTCCTCCTTGGTGCCTTACACTTCACTTCCACATGTGGTTAAAAATCATTGGCACTCATCAAGATTAACTCAAAGCAGGTTGGTTGCAGAGGAAGCAAAAACTAACTATCCCCATGATTTTCTAACCCCTATGGGGTTAAAAAAGGTTCTCTTTATCACCTCTTTGTAGGGACAAGATCTTGCTCTCCTCAGGTAGAAGCCTTTTTATTCTAATACCTTGTTTCCCAGCACATCAGAAGGAGGTGCTGAGGGGTGTTTGTGCACAAATGTCTTGTACCTGAAGCATCTGATCAGCCTGGTGGTGGGTTTTGGGGTGCTGGGAGGTACCCAGGGTTGTGGGGAGCAGTGAGGTTGGGTTGTGGGGCAGACAGTGATGCTGGGTTTCTTTTTGTGTTCCACAGGTACCACCCACGTGTTCTGTACATTGACATTGACATCCACCACGGGGATGGGGTGCAGGAGGCCTTCTACTTGACTGACCGTGTCATGACTGTGTCATTCCATAAATATGGGAACTATTTCTTTCCTGGCACAGGTGGGTGTTTTCCCTTGTGGCAGGAGCCTGGCCTCACTGCAGCATCCTTGCCATCATCGGATCATGGAATGGGTTGGGTTGGAAGGAACTTTAGAGATATCTAGATCCAACCCCCTGCATAGGCAGGGACACCTCCCACCAGCCCAAGTTGCTCCAAGCCCCATCCAACCTGCCCTTCAACACTGCCAGGGATGGGGCAGCCACAGCTTCCCTGGGCAGCCTGGGCCAGGCTCTCACCACCCTCACAGCCCAGAATTTCCTCCTCATATCTCACCTCAATCTCCCTCTTCTGGTTTTCATCCATCCCCCTCCCTGCCCTTGTCCCAGGTCTCCCCAGCTTTCCTGGAGCCCCTTCAGGCACTGGAAGCTGCTCTAAGGTCTCCCTGGAGCCTTCTCTTCTCCAGGCTGAACACCCAACTCTCCCAGCCTTCTCAATCCCTTGAAAGCTGCTGGAGTGGGAAGGTGTAAAACCACAAAATTCGAGCTGCAGGGAGAAATGATAGAAGAAAGAAAGTAGAAGAGCAATCTGAGGGGAACTTAACTGTAAGGCAAAGGGATCCCAGCTGGGTTAAGAGGTCTCAACCCAGACCAGATCTGCCTTTCCAGGCCTCTGAAGCCTCAGGGCTGTTGTGACTCTGCTGCCTTTCCCTGCCAGGTGACATGTATGAGGTGGGTGCAGAGAGCGGCCGTTACTACTGTCTCAACGTGCCCCTCCGGGATGGCATTGATGACCAAAGTAGGTGTTCCCCACCCTTCCCTTCCACCCAGGCGCTGGCTCAGCCTTCTGCTCCACAGCCATGACAAGTCTCTCCTTCTCTCCCAAGGTTATAAACACCTTTTCCAGCCAGTCATTAACCAGGTGGTAGATTACTATCAGCCCACCTGCATCGTGCTGCAGGTGAGGAGGCAGTGCTCTGTGGGGTTGGAGGGGGCTGTATCCATGGGTTACCTGCTGTTCCCAGGGGATCAGGGGTGGTGTGTCCTAGCCCAGCTTCTCTGTGTAACCCCAGGGGATGCTGATGTGTGTCTGGAAAGCAAGGCCTCCATAGCCAAAACTCAGCTGTCCTTTTTCTGTTTCCCCAGTGTGGTGCTGATTCTCTGGGGTGTGACCGTTTGGGTTGTTTCAACCTCAGTATAAGAGGACACGGGTGAGTACAGCAGAGCAGGGGCAGAGCAGGTGGTTGAAAGGCTGTCCTTTAGTCTGTAGGGCTCTAATGAGTCCTCTGCTGTGAGGCTTGAGCTTTAACTTCAGCCTTCCAGCAGCACCAACAGGTTTTTGGGGGGCTTTTTTTAACCCCTGTGTGACAGGAGTGAGTCTGAGAATGAGCACGTGGTTCAGGTGTAAGCCCTGGGCTCCAGGTGTGTCGCACCAGCCCTGCTGGGGTTTGGGTGCATGTCTGATGGTGTGGATGTGTGCTACAGGTAAAAACTCTGACTTGTTTGTGGTTTGGGCTTTCTAGGGAGTGTGTGGAATATGTCAAGAGCTTCAACATCCCCTTGCTGGTACTGGGAGGAGGTGGTTACACGGTGCGCAACGTGGCACGGTGCTGGTGAGTCTCTCCTGGGCTGGTGAGTGAGTCTCTCCTGGGCTGGTTGAAGGCCTCTGGTTGAGGAGTTGCTGTGGGCTTTGTCCCTGCACACACCATGGAGCTCTCTCTGGACTGAGCTCATTCCAAGCTCATTTATTCCATGTTTGCAGGACTTACGAGACGTCACTGCTGGTAGATGAAGCCATCAGTGAGGAGCTCCCTTACAGTGGTAAGCTGGAGTTCCATTTCTTCCTTCTTAGCTGAGCTAAAGTATTTGTTGTATCAACTGGAGAATGAACACTTCCATTCTCCCTTGACCAGAGATAAGATGAGGGCCAAAGTGACAGCTCTTTCTGATCTTGGAGATGGCCTTGGTCTCCTACGTCCCACTTGTAGGCTTTGCTGGGCAGACACCACCTTCCCCTGTCATCTATCATTTCTGTTTAGTGACCTGAGCATTACTTTTGCTGCCTCTGATGTTTCATGTAACTCCCTGTGGTGGCAGAGCTGTACCTCACTGAGCTTTTTAAGATCTGGTCATCCCTGGTGTGGTGGCAGAGTGGGCTCTGTCCTCTGCAGAGCAGCCGGTGGCTGAGCTCCACACCTCTGCACTCTTGACTCTTTTTGTCTTCCATCCCAGAGTACTTTGAATACTTTGCTCCAGACTTCACCCTTCATCCTGATGTCAGTACAAGGATTGAAAACCAGAACTCCAGGCAGGTGAGTCCTAACAGCCCCACTAGAGGGTCACCAGGAGCTCCCAAAGCCCTGCTGGGGATGCTCTGCCCTGTGAAACCAGGTGGAGCCCAGGCAAGGAACACTTGTGGGACAGAAAGCTGACTAAGGGCAAGCAGAGCCTTTTCCTCTGAGCTGTCAGGGAGTCTCAAAGTCTTTAAAGCCCTTGCTGGATTGTCTCACTGTTTTCTGTGTGATTAAATCAACTCCCCCACCTGCCCTGCTCAGATAAATCACTTCTTGCACTGATTTCTTTCTCGTGGCCACCTCGGGATGGCTCAGGCAGGTCACAGTGCTGCCAGGCATGGCTCCCTGGTGATTCCCCCTCTGCTCTCTCTGTGCAGTACTTGGATCAGATCAGGCAGACCATCTTTGAGAACCTGAAGATGCTGAACCATGCCCCCAGTGTGCAGATCCACGATGTCCCCTCTGACCTGCTCAGCTACGACCGCACGGATGAGCCTGATCCAGAAGAAAGAGGCTCTGAGGAAAACTACAGCAGGTACCAGCTCTTGTTCTGGAGAAATGGGCTTCCCTTTCCACCCCTGCTAGGGTGAGCAGGTGATCACATTGGGGTTGGAAGGGCCCTCCAGAGATCATTTAGTCCAACCCCTTGCTAAAGCAGGGTTCTCTGGAGCACATCACACAGGATGGCACCCAGGTGGGTTTGGGATGTCTCCAGAGAAGGAGACACCACAGCCTCCCTGGGCAGCCTGTCCCAGGGCTCTGTCATCCTCACAGTGAAGAATTTTTTCCTTATGTTCAGGTGGAACTTCCTGTGTTCCTGCTTGTGCCCATTGCCCCTTGTTCAGCAGCTGGGCACTGCTGAGCAGAGTCTGGCTCCATCCTCCTTGCACCCCCTTTAGATACCCTACAGGCATTAACAAGGTCTCCCCTCAGCCTCCTCTCCAGGCTGAACAGTCTCAGCCTTTCCTCATCAGGGACATGCTCCAACCCCCCATTCATCTTTGTTGCCCTCCCCTGGACTCTCTCCAGCAGTTCCCTGTCTCTCCTGAACTGGGGAGCCCAGAACTGGTCCCAGTTCTCCAGCTGTGGCCTCACCAGGGCAGAGCAGAGGGGCAGGATGAACCTCCCTCAATCTACTGGTCA
>NW_009953903.1:420281-423331 GCF_000747805.2 Chaetura pelagica
GCTTCCCTGGCGGCGTGCCCACCAGCGGGGCCGCCCCCAGCCTGTACTGGTTGTGGTGACAGATGCACTGGAGACCTGTGTCCTAGAGCAGACACCGAGTCCCTTCTGAGTCCCTGCTTTTAGCTAGAGAGACTCCCTCAAGACATGTGGGGTCTCCTGACATAATGTTTCATGGGCTGTTTGGGTGCTGGGCATCTTCTGACCTTGGGCAGGATGACCTGGCTGTTCTCTGGCCCCAAGGGTGTCAGGACTTTCCTCACTGCTGCTGCTTTTCTTTCCCCCAGGCCTGAAGCTGCCAACGAGTTCTATGACGGTGACCACGATAACGACAAGGAGAGCGACGTGGAGATCTGAGGGCTCTGCTGAGGGGCTTTGGACTCTGGTGGGGGCCCACCTTGGACCTTGGTGCAGTTCCTGGGGTGGTGTAGGAGCCAGTTAGCCCTCCCTTCGTGTTTGATTGCTTGTGGTGGCAGCAGAGACAGCACCACTGCAGGCTTCTGCTCCTGGAGAGGCAGAGAGCAGGGAAATCGGTTCCTTATTGCCCACCGTGTGTCACGGTTCAGGTTTCAGCTCCCTGGGAAATGGAAGTTCAAGGAGAGCTGATATTGTGCTATGTACTGGCTGGTGACTGCCAGCAGGGCCTGACCAAAGTTGGGGCAGTCACTCCTGGAGCTCCCTTGCAAGCTTCTGCCAGCAGGCTTGGAGCTGGAGCAGCCATGCCTACCATCTCTGCCTCTCCTCAGCAGCAACCCTGGACACACCCTGCCCCCCCAGCCCTCTACTCAGGTACCCAGTGGATTGTCCTCTGAACCCTGCACTGAGGGTTGCTTCCCAATGTCTCTTCTAACCATCTGATGCTCCACAGCTCCAGGAAAACCATTTGAGAAGACAAGACCAGCTGTGGGATGGGTGTTGTGAGTGTCCTGGGAGCAGCTTGGGGGGGCAGGTTGGAAGAAAGTTCCCAGAGCAGAATCTTGATTATTCCCCTTCTACTCAATTTTGTGTTCACAAACAAGTACTGCAGCCCTTCCCAAGCTGGACCTAACTTCCCTGTTCCCTTTATTTTTGGAGAGGCTAAAAATCACTGTGGAGCAGAGGTTTGGCTGCCAAGGCCAGTACATAGTGTGTCTTGCACCTCTTGTAGCTTCCAGCTGTGTTTTCCAAGTGCACACGTGGCCCCTCTGTTTGTTAGCAAGAGCTCTGGGCTGCTCCCTCCAGGTGGGAACCTTTCCCTCTTGACATGCCCAGGAGACATCTCTGCCCATGGTGAGGGAAGCTGCTTCCTCCACGTCCTGTCTTGCCCTCAGACAGCAGAGATTCCTCTTGGCCATCCCTCAAATCCCAAACTTTGCTGCTCCTTCTCCTGAGTCATCACCTGGTACCTGTTGTGGTTTGGGGAGGCAGGAGGGGTTGAGCCTCTCTCTGTACTGTTCTGTTTGTTTACTGATGTCTTTAAACATTAAAAGAAGAGGCAGTTATTTTTCTTACCTGACCTGTTGTTTGTCTTGTTTCATGCTCACACCTCAAGGTGGATTTGTTTTGGGGGTTGGTTTTTGGGGAGGGTTTTGGGGGGTGGTTTTTTGAACTAGCTAGGAACCAAGTTCAGGCTGTAAAGATTGATTTGATTTCTCTGTCTTCCTTACAGTTGTGCTTTTGCACTGCTGCAGAGCTGACAAGCAGTGAGCTCTGACCTTGCTGGAGCTGTGTTAGACAAACCTATCCCTGGCATCCACCTGGCATGGGTGCCTGGTGCCAGGATAGGACCAGGGGGAGCTGGAACCCCTTGCACCCACCCAGGTACCCCAGCCAGGCCAGCAAACCTGCACTCCTGGCATTTCAGAACACACAGGTAGAATCCAAGAATTATTTTGGTTGGGAAAGGCTTTTAGGATTGAGTCCAACCAGTCCCCCAGCCCTGCCAAGGCCACCACTAACCCAAGTTCCTCAGCACCACATCTACAAGGCTTTGAAATCTCACTGGTTCTACCCCCTCTCCTTCCTCCTGGGTCATCAGGTGGATGTTGGAGCCCTCACCCCTTGTCTCTCTGCTCTCTTGAACATCTCTCTATCTTGTTAAACATTTGTGGAGCTGTGTCCCCCTTTGCAGCTGAGGCAGGGGAGCAGCAGGACCTGGGCACAGTGTGGGCATCACCTGGGGAGGGGCAGAGTTCCTGCCCACCCTGCCTGCATCTCCGGGCCCTGCAGGGTCCTGGCAGTGCCAAGGGGGGAGGTCTGGGGGTGCCTGTGCCTTCAGGACTCAGTAGCTGTAGCTTCTCTTTTCCTCCAGCACCCACATGGGCTGTGCCAACCCAGGCTGAGGAGCAGAGTGACCAGGGCCAGAACCTCTCTTGCTTCCTTCCAGAACCTCTTCTCTCTTCAGGAATATTCTTGGGGGGGGAAAAAAAATGGAAGGTCTGGCCACAAAGCTGGGAGCTGATAAATCCTGGATCCCAAGTGTCTGCTGAGGAGAATGGATGCAGGAACTCACCAGGTGTCCTTCCAGTGTCACAGAATGGTTTGGATTCTGAGGTTTCTCTGGAGTTCTCAGGTCCTGCCCCAAGCAGGCCTAACCTGAAAGTTGGAGACTTCTCAGGGCCTTTTGGATTCCTTTTTCTTGAGTCTCTTGTAGCACAGGAACTCCCCCAGCTCTCTAGACCTACCTGGGCTCCTTCTCTGGTGTTCAACCACCCTCGTGGAAACAATTCTCCTTCCACCAAGGCAGGATTTCCCTTGTTGGAGCTGCTGGCTGTGGCTTCTTCATGCTTTCCCTCCTCTTGCTTCCTCATTTCTCCTGGCATGGTGCTTGGGAGGACACACCAACAGCACCAGTGAACTTTGGTGGGACTTTGGGACCAGTTCTGGTGGGAAACTGGGTGTTCTTTTGCTTTTTGAAGGACACCAACCTGTTTGGAGAGCTTGCTCCCTGGCTCTTCTAAGTGCTTCATCCCTGCAGAAGAGGATCCACTCCCTGCTGTGCCCCAGGGTTGTCCCCTTGTGCCTGAGGAGCTGCTGGTGTCCCCTGCTGTGCCCCAGGGTTGTCCCCTTGTGCC
>NW_009953903.1:423521-423856 GCF_000747805.2 Chaetura pelagica
GGGGGCCCCAGCCCCGGCCTGCCCAGGCTGCTGCTGCCCCCAGGAGCCCCTGGGCTGTTACTGGCGGACTCTGGGCCATACTGGGCCATACTGGGAGCCGGGCAGTGCCTGTGGTGCCCTCTGCCCTCACCCATCCTTCCCCCCAGGGTGTCCCCAGTGCTGGGCAGCGTTTTTCTTCCCAACTGGAATTTTCAGAGCCCCCAGGCTGAAGCGCCAGGGGTTTCCTAGGAATTTCCCACCCTCACGCCAATACTGGGGGGGTCTCCGGCTGGGGAAACGGGGGGTTTCCTCAGTGCCCCCCGGCCCGTGTGCGCGCATCCCGGGCTCCCTGCACC
>NW_009953903.1:424477-426267 GCF_000747805.2 Chaetura pelagica
TCCCTGCCCTCTGCTCTGAGCCACTGCTCCTGTGCTGCTCTCTCGTTCTTCTCCCCCTGCACCCCCAAAACCCCCTTCCCTGCTGCTGTTCCCTGGCAGTGCCCCCAGATCCCAGTCCTGGGCTCCCCCCCAGCTCTGCCCCACAGCTCCAGCTCACCAGGCTGGGGTCCACTCTGATGTCCCACTTTCCCAGCCCTCCCAGTCTGACTCAGCCAGGCTGTACTGGGAAAACACCCACATTTCCTAGTCCCTTTGCAATTGCCTTTTCCCCCCAGCCCCCCCATTGCCCCTGGGATGGATGGGCTGTTCTGGCCCTTTATCTTCTGATGCCCCTTCCAGAAACCCCCACACGGTGATGCTGGTCCCCCCAGTTCTGACCTGCTGAGCTCCCTGCCACCCCAGTGCCAGCCTGGCTCCCCTCCTGCCCCCCGGGGGGTCACACCTGGGGTTTGTGCAGCAGCAGAAATGCCAGTAAATACCCCCCAAGCCTCCCTGGGCACCCCAGGTGTGCCATGCTCTGCACCCAGGCAGCAGCACCCCAGAGCTCCAGCTCTGGCTCAGCCTCACTCTGCTCCCCCAGAAAGGGCTGTTCCCTCCCAGAAAAGGCCCTGAGAGAGGTATTGGAGTTCTGATGTTCCTACCCAGGCAGCAGGGCTCTGTGCTGGGTGTGGAAGTGCTGGTGCCCCCAGCACAGGCCCTTGCCAGGCTCTGTCCCTGCGGGCTGGGTGGGTGCAGCTCCAGTGCTGCAGTGGGTGCTGAGCACCCTGCTCCTGGCTGAACTGAACCCTTTGGGGTTAGGATTTTACCCACAGTCACCCCTACATGTACCTTCTCTCTGGCTCTCTTTTCCTTTCATGTTTTATTTAACTCCTTGTTTTTCTTCCTCCTTTTCCTCAGTGTGAAGTCCCTGCAGAGGACCCAGGATCCTGGATCTGTGGTTTTTGCCTCTAAGCTGAGTGATGTTTTGGCCTCTTTTTTCACCCAATACTAGGAAAAAACCTCCTGCAAGATCCACCTGGGAATTTAAGCCTCCAATTCAGCTGGATTTGGCCCTACCCTGACCTACTCCTGGCTCCAAAGGGGGATGCTCAGGGAGCAGCTTCTGTGCAACCCTTGTGCTGGGTTTGCATGTACCCCTTGGTCCCTGAGCCTTCCCCAGGGACACCATCTGGTCCCCTGGATTCAGGTGGGTGCTGGTTCTGCTCCCCATGTCTGTTTTCAGCCCTTTCTCCCATCCCTGGGCTTTTTGGGTGTGTTCCCACAAGGGCCTTTGGACCCTCACCCTGATGTGGACCTTCATGCAGATGAAATGTGGTGGTTTCTCTCCAACCTGGAGAAAAGATACAAACGTGGAGGGCAGCAGCCTGAGGTGCTGGAGGTTGCATGTGTGAAAGATGCTGGTTTTGAGACAAAATACTGTCCTTTTCCTAAGGATTGTGAATGGACCACAGTGAGGCAAAGCAGAGCATCAGTGGGGTGGTGGGGAGGGGCAGCCAGGAGGGCTCAGGAGGCAGCGAGGCTGCTGAAGGGGTTTTTAAGCAAATGTTTGGCCAGAAGGACAATTTAAGCCACCCAGTAAGGGCTGGTTGGGGGTCTCTTTTTCTGCCTGGGGAGCAGGGCTAGGGAGCTTCTTCCCCCCGTCCCCAGGCAGCTCATCCAGCAGCAGAGGGTGCTCATGCTCTGCTCATCCTCCTCCTCCTCAGCCATCTTAGGCGAGGTGGTTCCCACCCCTGCAGTCTCCATTTTATGTTTCTGACACAGGAAATAAAAATGTTGGCAAAGGGAGGGGG
>NW_009953903.1:426447-428069 GCF_000747805.2 Chaetura pelagica
TCCTTCCATCCCTCTATCCCTCCTTCCATCCCTCCATCCCTCCTTCCATCCCTTCATCCCTCCTTCCATCCCTTTATCCCTCCATCCCTCCTTCCATCCCTTCATCATCCCTTTCATCCCTTCATCCTCCTTCAGAGGAGCCTCTTGCTGCACGATTGCTTGATGTTTTAACCTAAATCTCCCTGGGAAGCTGAGCAGACCCCACCAGGGGGAGGAAGTGAGATGGAACTCAGGTTTCATGGCAGAGCAGCTCTTATCCAGGCTGCCCAAACCAGAGGGACTTTCCTGTTTTCATTGTTCAGGACACTCAGATCTATTCTTGCTCCTTTTTTCCTTCCTGCCAGTGTAGGTTGGAGCAGGGGGGGGGTGTTGTTGTTGTTGCCCCAGGTTTGTTCACCAACATATCCTGGCAGCAGCAGCACCTTTCCCAGCTGTGTGGGAGCCCCAGGAGAGCTGTCACCACAGGATATTGAGCAACTTATTGTTCAGTGTCTCTATTTGTAATCACCATTTCTGTGTCACTTGTCCCTGCATCCTGGTGTGGGGCAGGGGAGCTCCCAGGGCCAGCAGGCATTTCCCAACCCAGGACATGAAGGCAGCCAGGAACCCACACTGCTGGAGGCTTCTCCAACAGTGAATTTCACTGCACCAAACCACCAAGGAGGAGCTGGGCTCACACAGTTGTGACCCACTTGCTGCTGCTGCCTCTTTGCAGGCTCCTGCTCTGCTTATCCTTCAGGGGCAGCTTTGGGAACCTCTGCAGAGCTCCTGGGTTTGCTTTGGGCTGGTTTTGAAGGTGAAGGAGCTCAGCTTCAGGGTTTGCTTTCATGGCATCTGCCAGGTGTTGACCTGAGAACCCAATGGCAGGGTCCTCACCCTCCCAGCTCTGTGCACAGGGGCAGTGGCTGCTGGAAATGCACCCAGGGAACTTCCCAGCAGCTGGAGCTGCCAGCTCCAAAACTTGGCAGTTCAGTCCAAGGCCATCAATGAACTGGAACAGGAATCCCTGGGAAACCTGGCTTGTTTCAAGTCTGCTCAGATGAGCCTGCACAAGCAGCTCCCCCAGCAGTGACAGGGGGTGAGGGGCATCCCAGAGGGACTGCTCAGCCCCCTCTGTTAGAGACACTTATTCCTTCCATGTAGGTGAGTCCTGGTTCCTTAGCAAGTCCCAGGCCCAGTTTCTTCTCAAGTTCTTGCATCCTCTTTTGTTCCTCCTTTAGAAATGTGCTTTTGCAGCTTCATGGAGCTTTTTCTTTCACTTGTACCCAACTGCTCCCTGCTTTTCATGTTGTTTTACCCTTTTCCTTCCCACAGCCACACACAAAGATGCTTCCCAGGAAAAGAATCCCCATCACAAGAGGCACTGTGGTTTCTGGGGGCAGTCAGCTGAGCCTCTTTGCCTTTAAATACCCTGAACCAAAGCTCCCTTTGTTTGTCATCTTGTGCATATATGAAAATAGGTCAGGGATTGTGTGTTGGCAGCAGCCGGGTTGGCTGCCTGGGGGGGTCATCCTGGCTGTGGGGGGAGGCTCAGCCCTGGGGCTGGGGGGGATGCTCAGCCTCCCCTCCCCTTGTTTCCAGGCAGAAATCTGCTCCAGGGAAGGGGAGCAGGGGGGGGGGGG
>NW_009953903.1:428127-438489 GCF_000747805.2 Chaetura pelagica
TTGTAGAGTGTGAGGGTGGTGAGAGCCTGTCCCAGGTTGCCCAGGGAAGCTGTGGCTGCCCCATCCCTGGCAGTGTTGAAGGGCTGGTTGGATGGGGCTTGGAGCAACCTGGGCTGGTGGGAGGTGTCCCTGCCCATGCAGGGAGGTTGGGACTGGATGGTCTTGAAGGTCCCTTCAACCCAAACCAGCCTCAGATTCTATTATTCTATATATTTATTTATTGTATTTATATATATTTATTATCTATTTATTTGTATTTATATTGTTTATTTATTTATATTGTCTATTTTCTGAATATTTATGATACATTTATGGATGTTTATTGTATTTATATATATTTGAAAGCCACCAGTGTCCTGGGCTGCATCCCCAGCAGTGTGACCAGCAGGGCCAGGGAGGGGATTGTCCCCTTTATTCAGCTCTTGTGAGACCTCACCTGGAGCACTGTGTGCAGCTCTGGAGCCCCCACCATAAGAAGGACATGGAGCTGTTGGAGAGAGTCCAGAGGAGGCCACAGAGATGATCCCAGGGCTGGAGCAGCTCTGAAGCCAGGCTGGGATAGTTGGGGTTTTCAGCCTGGAGAAGAGAATCTTTCCACTCCAGACCAGGGGCTGTAAAACTGAGAGACACAGCAACTGAATCCCAAGGGGAAACTGAGGCAGGCAGAGTGAGATGGAGAGTCCTGCTGTCCCCAGGGTGCTGAAGGGTGAGCAGAGCTGCTCAGGGCTTGGTGTCTGTGCTGCTTCCCCTCCTGCCCAGGGCTGAGGCAGAGCAGGAAGGGGTGTCTTGGGTTTCGGGGTCCCTTGGGGTGGGTGCAGACCCCCTGCTTGTCCCAGCCTGTGGTGAAGCAGTGAGTTTATGGGCATCCAAGCAGGGGGGTGGCCCAGTTGTCCCTCTCGTGGTGTGGACCTGGCAGAGGGCACAGGACAGGACAAGCCTCAGGTGGGACCATCCATGCTCCTGGGGTTTGACTCTGGTGCAGCACAGAAGGCAGGGGGGAGAGGGTCTGGGTGCTGGGCTGGTGTTGGGCACCTTTAGGTCACCCTTCCAGCACCAAAGCTGCAAACGTGGCTCCTGAAACACTTCTCCTCCTGCCTCTCCACAGATTCTGTGGTGCTCAGTGCCTTGTGCTGAGGGTTGATGTGCTGAGGGTGTTGTGGGTGTTGTCAGGCCTGAAAGGTGCCCAAGGGAGGCTGAGGTTGGATCTGGGGAACAATTCCTGCCTGGCAAGGGCTGTCAGGGCCTGGCCCAGGCTGCCCAGGGCAGGGGGGGAGTCCCCATCCCTGGAGGGGTTTCCAAGCCCTGGAGATGGTGCTGAGGGACACGGGGCAGGGGTGGCCTGGGCAGGGCTGGGGGAACAGTTGGACTGGATGGTCTGAAAGGTCTTTTCCAACCAAAACCCTTCCATGATTCTACTAGCTGACTGCACTGAGGGATTGTCAGTCTTTGGGGGCTTTCCCTGTGCCCACATCTGTGAGCAGCAGGGAGGGCCACGTTCTGGTCTCTCCAGGTGAGTTCCTGTGCCTGCCCTTCTGTGCAGGGATGGCAGAGCTGGGTGGTGAGGGAGCTCTGGAGCTTCTCCCTGGGGCTGGTCCAGGCACTTCTGTCCCACTGTGAGATTCTCTTGCAGAACTTGCTCCAGCTGCTGGGGAAGCTCAGCAAAATGCAGGGCAGGAGCAGTTTGGGGTTCTGCTGAGTGACTTCTCCTCTAGTCAGACAAACAGAGATCCCATCAGCACCTTTCCCTCATGGAAAAAGTGCTCTGGTTACAGTTCTGTTCCAGGTCTGCTGCCCAACTTCCACCTTCCCCTTCATGCTCCCAGCATCTCTGTGTTTCCCTGGGGTTGCACAGCAGATGAGGAGCTGACCCACAGGCAGCTTTAGCCTCAGGATCTGGTGCTAGGGGCAAACATCAACCACAGCAGGAAAAAAGTTCCTTTTTGGGGTTTGGGGAGAGGGAAGAAATGGGATCAGGTGCAGCTGGTGCAGCACTAAGAGCCCCTTCAGCTCCGTGCTGCCCATCCTGGGTGTTCAGGGCTGGAGCTCATGCCCCTGGTCCCCTCTTGTCCCTGGCAGGAGGTCACAGATCAGAGCACAAAGGGCAGGAAAAGGAAGACCAGCCCTCCCACCACTGGTAATGAACTATTCTGTTCTAATTGCTGCTCCCTGCTGTGCACAGCAGAGCAGGGCTGTGAGTGAACAGCCCATTTAGGGGAGAGGAGGAAGAGGCTTCAGAGTTAGATGGGGACACTGGGCTCAGGGTGAGGCTCAGGTCTGGTTTGTAGCCCCTTCCACTCCCTCAAGGTAAAGAACTCTGGGAAGTCTCTCTGGTCAGGTCTGTCTGCCCCACAGCCTCCCTCACTGCAGGGACTTTGTTTCTCTAGTCTCCTTCCTCATCCTGCTTCCTGAGAATGGATTTTAGCATCTTTAGGACCAAGGGATGATGAACTGAAATCCCAGGTTTCCTGCATCAAAAATAAAAGGGTCTGGATTTCTTCAAGCTGTTTCAACAGCCCTGATTCCCTCAGGACACCAGACATCCTCCTTGGGCTGCTCAATACCAGCTTTATTACCCAAGTTGCCAAACATCCAAACTCAGTTCCTATAGGGAAGGCAGCTTCACCATCTCCCTTTGATTTGGGGAGAGGCTGCAGGATTCACTTTTGGACCTGATGGATTTTTTAAAGATCCAAACCATCTCTGTCCTCTGTGTTCTAGAAAATCTGGGCTCCCTGTGCCCAGGCTTTTATGAAGTGTGTGCTGATTTGGTTTCACACCTTGCCTTTGTTTTTTCAAGGTCATTTATAACCTGAAGAGCTAAGAGCTCCCTGTCTGTGCTCCCCAAACACCTGGAGGTCTCAGTTGTTCTCTTTTGGAGCCAACCAACTCTGGGTTCTCCACACAGGAAAAACTGGATGTTTGAAATGTAAAAGCAGCTGGTGAAGCTCCAACAGACTAAGTCATTTTCTCCTGCCACTTTCAATTCCAAGAAAATAAAAATGGGGCTGTGAAATGCCAGGAGAAAACTCCCAGTAGGATTTTTTTTTCCCCCCTTTCTTCAGTACCTTCATAGTGTCAGAACTAAAATGCCTCCTTTAGCAGAACCATTGAGTTTTCACAGTCCCCTGAAGCCTTTGGCTGCAGAAGAGCCTTGGTGGGGTGGGGATAAAGAAGAGCAGGTCTGATGGATCCTGCACTGAGCAGGACAAGCTCTCTTGGATTTACCACCTTGAGCTCAAGTGGCTGCAGTGCTGCCCCTTGTCAGGGACAGGAGAGTGGAAAATACATCTGATCTTGTTCTCAGCAAAGCACAGGAAGGATGAGATGCCTCAAAAATGCCTGTTCCTGTAAATGTTATTGATCAGAGAACTATTTTTACAGTTAAGATGCTCAGAAGGGCCCTCTCCATGAAGGGTGATGATTCTGCCATCACTTGCTGATGCTCCTTCTGGAGGCTTCTCCTCCTGTGTCACCTGCCAGGGCCTGAGCTTAAGTCTCCTTCCTTCTCCTCAGCTCTTGCATAACCCTGTAAGCTCATTCCTGGCCGTGATAAAAATACACTTGGTCTGAGATCTTCTGAAGAGGGGAGATTGAGATGAGATCTTAGGAAGGAATTCTGTGCTGTGAGGGTGGTGGGTTGGAAGGGACATTCAAGATCACCCAGTCCCACCCCCTGCATGGGCAGGGACACCTCCCACCAGCCCAGGTTGCTCCAAGCCCCATCCAACCTGCCCTTCAACACTGCCAGGGATGGGGCAGCCACAGCTTCCCTGGGCAACCTGGGCCAGGGAGGGGAGACACTCACACCTTCAACACTGCCAGGGATGGGGCAGCCACAGCTTCCCTGGGCAACCTGGGCCAGGGTGGGGAGACACTGGCCCAGGTTGCCCAGAGAGGAGGTAGATGTTCCCATCCCTGGAAACATTCCAGGTCAGGCTGGACTGGGCTCTGAGCAGCCCTATATAATTGAAGATGTCCCAGCTCACTGCAGGGGGGTGGGACCAGCTGACCTTTAAAAGTCCCTTCCCACCCAAACCAGGCTGTGATTCTAAGTACAGAACCAGAGAAACCAGCTCTCTGCAAGGTGAGGACTTTTCCATGGGCATCCTGGTCCCTTCTGGATTTATTTCCCAGCCACTTGCATTTGGGTGGCTGGGAAATAGACCCAGAGGGTTCCCAGCAGCTGCACTCCCTGCTGGCTGAGCTTCCAGCACCTTCTGTGCCTCCTGCTTCTCTGAGCAGCTCCAAGACACAAAGTCCTTGGATCAGAACTGGTCCCAACAGAGTTGTCCCAACAAAGGTGAGATGTTTCCTGTGGCTTTGGGGATGGGGGTTTGGATCTTGGCTCTGTCCAACTCGGGCAGTCTGGGCTCGTTCCTGTGGCTCCAGGTTTGGGGTGATGGTTTTATGTATCAGTGCTGCTCTGCCCGGGGTGGTGGAGGAAAGAACCATGGATGGAAGGTCAGATGTGATGCCTGGCAGGAAGGACACGGGTTGTTGTGTCCTGGTGGTGCTGAGTCAGTGTCCTTGGAGGAAGGAAAGCAGAGGCAGGAGCAGGATGTGGGCTGCAGATGCATCCGTCCCTTGCACAGAGGATGAAGGCTCTGCTGAGAGCCCTGGCTGCTGCTCCCCTGGGCTCTGCTCTTTGCCCCATCTTGGCCAGCATTTACCTTCAGCTAATACCCTTCCTCTAACACCCAGTAACACCTCAGGAAGAGCTTATTTGCTGTGAGAGTGCCAGAGCCCTGGGCCAGGCTGCCCAGAGAGGCTGTGGAGTCTCCTTCTCTGGAGACATTCCAACCCCCCTGGATCCTGTGTGATGTGCTCTGGGTGCCCCTGCTCTGGCAGGGGGGTTGGGCTGGGGGAGCTTTCCAGGCCCCTTCCAACCCCTGGGATTCTGTGACTCCATTCCACCCAGGGATGAGCCAACCCTGCTGGGCTACAGGTCACTCCAGGTGCCTTTGCCTCCTGCTCAGTCTTTAAACAGCTTTAAATGGTGGGTGCAAACTCAGCTTTTTCTCTCCTTTTAGAGGCTGGAGCTGGTTGGATCTTTCCTGTCCTGCTCCATCCCTTACCAAGATACTGCAATAGTAATAATAATTTTAAAAAAAGGAAAGAGAGGGTAAAACTTGGGGTGTGTTTATACCCAGAGCTCTGTCATCAGCCCATCGAGCACAAGTGAGAGTGTGGGTGAGTGAGGTTCATAGGATCATGGGATGGTTTGAGTGGGAATGACCTTCAAGATCACCCAGTCCCACCCCTGCATGAGCAGGGACACCTCCCACCAGCCCAGGCTGCTCCAAGCCCCATCCAACCTGCCCTTCAACACTGCCAGGGATGGGGCAGCCACAGCTTCCCTGGGCAACCTGGGCCAGGCTCTCCCCACCCTCACAGCAAAGAATTTCCTCCTCATGTCTCACCTCAATCTCCCTCTTCCAGTTTTGATCCATCCCCCTCATCCCATCCCTCCCTGCCCTTGTCCCAAGCCCCTCCCCAAGCTTTGCCCTTGGTCTGAGCACACAGACCATCCAGGAGCAGAAAGGACCACATTTCCTGGGAGATCTGCTGCTGAGGGAGCACTGAGATGTGCCTGAAGGGACTTCCCTGGATCTGAGCAGGGATGATCCACCTTCTGGCATCTTCAGAAGGGGGAGTGGGGGGATGCCTGGAGTTCTGGGGACAGTTGCAGGGTAGGAACTCTGCTCCTGCTTAAAGCAAATATTTTAGGAATGTCCTTCTGTATTTTTATGTTTTGTTGTTGGGGGTTTTTTTTGGTTTTTTTTTTAATGTCTGCTGAGAACTGCAAGAAAAGCTGGAGCAGGACAGAAGTGCAGCTGGGGAATGTGCAGGGTAGGACTCAGGGCTCTCCAGCCAACACAGAGGAGAGGGACAAATCTGTGGGCAAAAAAAAAAAAAAAGGACAATATGCTTCTGCTTTTAGGAAGAAACAGGTTTCAAAGTGGCTGGTGAGTTGTGGCTGAAGGGATTCCTGGGTGGCAGCAAATGTGGAGGGAGAGGGATGGAGGGGAAGGGTCCCTGATGTGGGAAAAGGCTTTTTGGTTGTGGTGTGGACCCTGGAGGGTTCCTCTGCAACTGGGAGGGATCCTGCAGAGCTTTTTGCTGCCATCAGGGGATCTCTTGGCATTCTGAGCCTTCTTGGCAGGTGCACGTTCCTTCGTTTGGCCTTTGGGGCAGGAGGTGTGAGGCCCAAACACTGAGCCAGGGGGGCTGGAGTCACCTCAGCCTGGTGATGGTGCTTTGGAGCAGAGGGACAGACAGAGCTGAATGGTGCCACCCTTGGAGGTCTGATGCTCACTCTGATGTTTTCACAGGATGGTTGTTTATGGTCCCTGATTTCTGGGGTTTGCAGCTTTCTTAGGGCTGCTGAGTTACAAGGAACCTCTGGATGGAAAAGGAGCCAACACCTTCTGTTGGACCCCCAGAAAATGGCTGCTCCACCTTCTTCCTGGGACTGAGGAACTTCAGAAATAGGTTCCTGGTGGGCAAGATGTCCTTTCCTCTTCTTATTCTTGACTGTTTCCTTCACTGCTCAGACTGCCATGCTTCTTACCCCCCCCTTCCACAGAGGGATGTTCATTGTGTGGTTTCCCCCCACCCCCTCCATCCTGCAGCCCCTCAGCAGCTGTTTCTCCTGTTCTCCAGGAAGCTGTCAAGGAGAAGCAGAAGCAGCATGAAGCAGGTGATACCTGGTGCAAAGCTGGCAAAGGAGGGGGCAGAGGAGACAGGAGCAGAGAGAGCAGCTGCTGCACATGAGTGCAGGTATGAGGTGCAGCTGGGTGTTTGGGAGAGCTGGAGTTCTGGACTGAATCAGTGAGTGGTTTGGGGTTGGAAGGGACCTTAAAGATCATCCAGCTCCAAACACCAGGCAGGGACACCTCCCACCAGCCCAGGCTGCTCCAAGCCCCATCCAACCTGCCCTTCAACACTGCCAGGGATGGGGCAGTCACAGCTTCCCTGGGCAACCTGGGCCAGGCTCTCACCACCCTCACAGCAAAGAATTTCCTCCTCATGTCTCACCTCTCCCAGTTTCAATCCATCCCCCTCATCCCATCCCTCCCTGCCCTTGTCCCAAGCCCCTCCCCAGCTTTCCTGGAGCCCCTTCAGGCACTGGAAGCTGCTCTCAGGTCTCCCTGGAGCCTTCTCTTCTCCAGGCTGAACACCCCAACTCTCCCAGCCTGGCTCCAGAGCTGCTCCAGCCCTCCCAGCATCTCCGGGGCCTGAAGTGGCTGCTCAGCCCTGCTCACACCTTGTGTGAAGAGCTAGAGGTGCAGAGAGGAACCCAGTGGAGCTGGATCCAGGGCTGCAGGTTGAGGCCAGCACGGGCAGCTCTGCTCTGCTGGGAGGGTGAGTCCTGAGAGCAGCAACCTGCAGATTTGCCTGCAGACCTTTACACTGAGCTGTTGCCACTGGACCCACCTGGACCAATAAATCCATCCTCAGTGATGTGCAAAGCTACTCAGAGGCAGGGAACCTTGCCAGGCCTGAGGGCCACCCCAAAGGGGTTTGTGCCTGTATGAAATGCAGCAGGTTGCATGTCCCACCAGAAGCCTGTGCTGCCTGGCAGTGCTGGGGCCCTGCTCTCCATCTCCTCCCTTGTTTTCTTGGGAGGCCTGGTGGGTATGAGCCCCAGAGCTCTTCTGCTCCCTTCCCAAAAAGCAGCCCTGCAGGGGTCTGGTGTTGGGCTCCTCTTCCAACCACACAGGTTTCAGATGTATTTGTAAATACATTGTAAAAGGGGGAGGGAGATGGTCCATGCATTGAAACTGAAGAGGGGAGATTTAGATGAGGCATTAGGAAGAAATTCTTTGGTGTGAGGGTGGTGAGAGCCTGGCCCAGGCTGCCCAGGGAAGCTGTGGCTGCCCCATCCCTGGCAGTGTTGAAGGGCAGGTTGGATGGGGCTTGGAGCAACCTGGGCTGGTGGGAGGTGTCCCTGCCCATGCAGGGGGTGGGATTGGGTGATCTTTAAGGTCCCTCCAACCCAAACTGTTCTGTGATATAAACAGTCTGATGACCTTTCCCAGCACTGTACCCTGAGCCTGGGAGCACCAAAACCAGTGGGACAACCTCTGTGGGGTCACCTTGAGATGGTTGTGATGCCCCAGGTTCCTCAGTCTGTGCCCTTACCCCTGAGTGAGTGAATCCTACAACAGCAGAGAAGGATTTGGGGAGCAGAGGGGGCCTGACACCCCTCCCTTTGCCAGATGAATGGCAAAGCCACCTTCTCATGTCACTGCTGTCCCCTCTCCTTCCTAGTTCCAACACGGGTGTAGATCCAACCATCTCCCTTTGTAACAAAACAGCCATTTCCTTCACCTTTTTGCCCCATTCCAGTAGTGGCTGCCCCATCCCTGGCAGTGTTGAAGGGCAGGTTGGATGGGGCTTGGAGCAACCTGGGCTGGTGGGAGGTGTCCCTGCCCATGCAGGGGGTGGGATTGGGTGATCTTTAAGGTCCCTCCAACCCAAACTGTTCTGTGATATAAACAGTCTGATGACCTTTCCCAGCACTGTACCCTGAGCCTGGGAGCACCAAAACCAGTGGGACAACCTCTGTGGGGTCACCTTGAGATGGTTGTGATGCCCCAGGTTCCTCAGTCTGTGCCCTTACCCCTGAGTGAGTGAATCCTACAACAGCAGAGAAGGATTTGGGGAGCAGAGGGGGCCTGACACCCCTCCCTTTGCCAGATGAATGGCAAAGCCACCTTCTCATGTCACTGCTGTCCCCTCTCCTTCCTAGTTCCAACACGGGTGTAGATCCAACCATCTCCCTTTGTAACAAAACAGCCATTTCCTTCACCTTTTTGCCCCATTCCAGTAGGACTTTGATGACTTTAAGGCAGGAATTCTCCTGACCTGCTGCTACTGTAGGTGCAGCCCCTGCTGCCTCCAGCAGTGACAAGTGACCCCTCTCAGCAGTGGGGTTTGAATTCAACCTTCTGCCTGGTCCAGGAGGTGAATGTGGCTCTGAGAACACCCTGTGCTGTCCCCACAGTGTGGCCTTTCTCCCTCAGGCTGCTCCCTGCTGCCTGACACATTCTTCCCTTCCAACATATGGACTCAATTACTGTCCCTCTCCCATCATTTCCTGCCTCCTTGGCTTTCCTGCAGCACATCCCCTCCTCCTGGCAGCCTCAACTCCCGTGGTGAGATGCTTTGCAGAGCTCTCACATTCCTCCCTGCCTCCCTCCCACTGCTTTGCTGCCTCTGACGGGCTGATCCTGATGCAGAGGAGGCTGCAGAGCCCTCAGTGTCCCTAGAGCAGAGCTCAGGAACCTCCAGGGCTTGGCTTCCCACAGCAAAACTAGCCAGCCCACTAAGTGCAGGTCCCTGCTCCCCTTGCTGGAGATGCCCACCCTGCCCCAGCGTCCTTCCTACATCACCCTGCACTTTTCAGCCAAGGCTTTAGGCTGTTTTCCCCTCTCCCCTTGGGAGGCTGGTGCCTTTCTGAGCCTCCACGCTTGGAAAGGAGCATCCAGCCACTCCAGGTTTCTCCTGTTGGCTTCTTTCCTGGACATCATGTCCTGCAGAAAAGCCCAGTCACCCAGAGCTTCTGCCCCTGGGGGAGCAGGGGAGCAGCAGCCCTGCCTTGTGCTCCTCTCCACCCCTGCTCTGGGGGAGCCCTGGGTCCCTGCTGCTTTGGGGTGCTGGGGGTTTCACAGCCATCTGGGCTGATTGGAGGGGCAGGGAGAGGTGGAAAGAGTTAAATCACACAAAGGAACCAGTTAATGGTTCCCAGCCCCTGGCTGGCAGTCTCAGCTTTCACAGGGGGTCTGGCCAGCAGCTGTGCCAGCAATTGGAGCTCCAAGAGCATGTTTTCTTTCTGTGTCAGCTTTCATCCCTGGCCCCTTTGGATTCCCCTGGCTCCCACAGATGCCAGAGTTTCCAGGGCTCCTGCTGCTCCGAGTCCCTGTGACTGTTTTCCTCCACTGATGGAGTTAGATCATGGAGGGGATGATGAGGAAGGCCCTGTTCCCTCCCTGCCTGCTTCCTGCCCCAGCCTTCCCCAGGGATCCAAGAGATGCAGCAGCTCTTGCCAATGGAAAGAAAAGCTGCAGCTTCTGCCCCTTTGGACCCTGGAGCAGCCTGGGGTGAAACTCAGGGCAAGGTCCAACAAGTATCTGTGGCTGAGCAGCTTCACCTGCAGGAGCCTTGTGGCGTCAGGAGACACATATTGTTAATAGATGTGGCTTTTAGAATAATAATAATAATAATAATAATCCTTTTTATAATAAGTCTGGATACTCTGTGTCCAAGTTCTGGCATCTAAGGTCACTGAGCCCCAGCAACAGCCACATCAGAACTGGTTTTCCCTGTGGCTGTGGTTTGTGGGCTGTGGGTCACGTC
>NW_009953903.1:438512-444886 GCF_000747805.2 Chaetura pelagica
GGGATCTCCCCAGTGCCAGGGCCCTGCTGCCCAGTTCCCGGGGAGCCCCTTGGGTGACCCCAGACTAAACTCAGTGCTGCTTTTCCTGCCCACAGCAGGAACAGGTCGGGGGGCAGCTCTGCCCTCAGGAGCATCCCCTGATACATGTAGCACCTCCCTCCCTCCTCTTCTCCTGATGCCTTTTCCCTGTTGCAGGCGGTGGTGGCAGCACCGAGAGGGAAACCCTGAACATCCCTGATCAGGGAAAGTACAAAAGAGATCCCAAAGCCAGAGGCAGTAAAAGCAGAGCAGGGTCCTGGCATCCTCCCTCACCTTCCAGCCCCCTTGTCTGCCTCGGGCTGGGCTCAATCTGAAGTCCCCCTTGGGCCACCTCCCTATTTCTTCCTTGGAGACCCTTCCCAGCAGCTCAGACACCCTCCCTGGCCTTGGCACGAGTAGGTGGGTCAGTGGAAGGAATCAGAAGGTCCTGATAGAACCTGTGACCTCCCGCTGCCATCCAAACATGCCCCCCCAAAGCTCCCAGAGCCCCCACGGGTGAATCCGGACTGGTTTGCTCCCAGAGGAGCCCCTCGGCCAGCCAGAGGCACAGTGCTGGGTGTCACCTCCCCCCACGGGGCCCCCCAAGGCTGCTGGGGGGCTGTCTGCCCTCCCTCTTTCCTCACGGGCTCCTTTCACTAGCCCAAAAGCTGGGGCTGGTAGCCAGGTTTCCTACCCCAGGCTGCCCTTCCCCAGCCTGCTGGTGCTGCCCCTGCCCCCTCAGCCACGTTCTGGGTGTTCCAGGGGTGCTGGGTACCGGGGGCACTGGGTACCCAAGGGTTCTGGGTGTTGCAGGGGCACTGGGTGTTCCAGGGGTGCTAGGTGCCAAGGGTGCTGGATGCCCAAGGGTACTGGGTGTTCCAGGGACACTGGGTGCCCAAGGGTGCTTGGTGTGCCAGGAGTGCTGGATGCCAGTGGCACTGGGTGTTCCAGGGGTGCTGGGTGTTCCAGGAGCACTGGGTGTTCCAGGGGCTCTGGGTACCAGGGGCACTGGGTACCAGGGGTGCTGGGTGTTCCAGGGGTGCTGGGTGTTCCAGGGGCTCTGGGTACCAAGGGCACTGGGTGTTCCAGGGGCACTGGGTACCAGAGGCGCTGGGTACCAGAGGCGCTGGGTACCAGGGGCTCTGGGCACCAGGGGCTCTGGATGTTCCAGGGGCTCTGGGTACTGGGGGCTCTGGGTACCGGGGGCTCTGGGTACCGGGGGCTGTGGGTGTTCCAGGAGGATGTTGCAGGGGCTCTGGGTACGGGGGGCTCTGGGTACCGGGGGCTCTGGGTACCGGGGGCTGTGGGTGTTCCAGGAGCACTGGGTACCAGGGGCTCTGGGTACCAAGGGCACTGGGTGTTCCAGGGGCACTGGGTACCGGGGCGCTGCCGGCAGGTGGCAGCGTTGCAGGCAGCACGGGCGGGCAGGAAAGGCTCCCGCAGATGTTTAATGGGATTTTACAGCTCTGGGTTTCATCAGGAGCTTTTGTCAGGGAAACCGGCCCTGCCCACATCCCGGCGTTAACCCCCTCGGTGCCGGCAGAGGCTGCGAGCAGCCCCGGGAGCTCCTGTGGCTGGTGGGAGGGACCTGGAGCTGCCAAGCTGGGGGTCCTGTGCTCCTGCTCCAGAAGGTCCCACACCAAGAGGGCTCAGCAGGCAAGGGGGGGTGCAAGTGTCCCGTGTTCCCAGCCGGAGGGAGAAGGTGTCATGCCCATCCCGAGCTGCGGCAGCACCTCCCCGGGGCCCGGAGCCGGGCGGGAGGGGCAGAGGGGCTGCTCTGCCCCCGGGGGGGGCAGCACATGTGTCACCCCTGCACGTGGCTCCCCCAGGGGTGACATCCCTGTTGCTGGGCAGGGTGAGCAGCTGAGCCCGGGCTAAGCTGCTTAGTGACCTGAGCAGCATCACGAGAGTGAAAGGGAGATCAGGGAGCAGGGCGGTGGCAACAGCCCGGGCTGCTCATTGGAGAGGAGCAGGGAGACCAGTGAGCCGAGCGGAGAGGGGAGATCAGCAGAGCAGCCAGAGAGGGCTCCCTCGGCAGCAAATAGCCCGACAGCTGGGAACTCTGAGGAAGTGAAAGGCATTTAGATGCCCAAAAATCCCGGCAGAGCAGCCCCCACCCCCTCCTCCTCCTCCTCCTCGGGAGGAAGATGTTGCCAGGCAGTCTGGGTCCTAATCCATTCCCTCCCATCCAGAGCAGGGGGAGGTGGGTGCCTCCCCACCCCCCTGTCCTACCCGTGGGGCAGGAAAATGTTCCCTCAGAGCCTGGAAACCACTGTGTTCACCCTGAGAGAAAGGGAGGAGCAGGGTCTGGAATATTTATTGTCCCCTTTCCGTGAGACAAGGTGCTGGTTCCTGCAGCAGAGCAGGGGGTGAGGCTGGTGCTCACAAAGCCTCCCTGAAGGAGTCCAGGTCCTGGGCTTTGTTCCCCATCCCCGTTTCACAGAGGCTGGTGGTTTCTTTGGCAGGTGACAGAGAGGACCAGAGGGATGGGGGTTTTACAGGAAGGCTCCTGGGAGCAGGGGAGGCTGGCAGGGTGGGTGCTGCTTACCAGGCTCTGCCACCCCTGCCTTTCTTCCTGCAGGGCTTGGAAAAAAAAACGGTGCCTGGTATTGCTGCTTGGTGCTTGTTCCTTCCTCTCAGCTGCCAAGGAAACCATGGCGTGGTTCACATACCCAGCTGGTGTTGCTGCACTTGCTGACGTGTTCCATCCTTTTCATCCCCATCCAAAATAGCTTCTCCAGCCCTCCCTGCTGGCTCACACTGCACCTTCCACTGTGCTCTCCCCCCTCCTCTTCTGCCCAGTGATGGGGACTGGGACACCAGACTTTCCCAGAATCATAAAAATCACAGAACAGTTTGGGTTGGAAGGGACCTTAAAGATCACCCAGTCCCACCCCCCTGCATGGGCAGGGACACCTCCCAGCAGCCCAGGTTTCCCCAACCCCAATTGTAAAAATATCTTCCCTATTTTTCATCCAGATCTCCCCTCTTCTAGTTTGGAGCCATCACCCCTTGTCCTGTCACTGCAGACCCTGCTAAAAAGTCTCTATTCAGGCTGAGGAGGAAGAATTGTGCCTTTTCAGTGTCATCAAAACTGGACTGGATACACTTCTCCAGAAAGACTCACAGGGATGGGACAGGTTGAGGTGGCAGTGGGATGCCCAGGGATACCCCCCAGCTACAGGGAAAAAAATGGGGCTTGTACCATGGTAGGGGTGGAAGGGAGAGAGATCAGGAAGGTTTGGAAAAGGACACAGCTTGGAAGCAGGTTCAGAGATGATGTGGTTTGAGGAGGAGAGTGGGGAGGAGATGTTAGAGCAGCTTATGTGCTGCTGGAAGGCCCTGCATGGAGGATGGGGCACAGGAGATGTGATGGGCTCGGGGTGGAAAAGAAAGCAGAGGAGAACAGGACCCAAAGTGGGATGGAGGACACGTGGTGCTGAATCAGAGGTGGCTGCAATCCAGTGACCAGAGGAGAAGAGGGGGACAGGAAGCTCAGCCAAGCATTTGGAAAAAGAAAACCCGAGTAGAGATGCAAAAGAGATGAAGCTACAAGTTGGTTTTTTTTGGTCTCAAATAGAGGAGGAGGAGGGTCAGGAGGAGCACGGAGAGAAGCCTCCAACTCAGGCTGGGCAGCCTGGGGTGGCACTGGGGTGTTGGCTCATCTGGTACCTGCAGAAAGGGGCAGGGGTTGGAAGGAGCAGCCTGATCTGCCCCTGGGGCTCAGCAGGGTGCAGGGCTGAGCTGGGGTTAGCACAGCTCTGCAGCCCCCAGGTGCCCCAACCTGGCAGCTGTGTCTGGGGGCAGGACATGCAGGATGTCTGTGTTCCCCCACGAGTGACAGGAACACAGCTGTGAGCAGCCTCAAACCTGCCTGGCCACAGCTCCTGGGCCACCTCACCTGCTGGTGACACCAAGCCCTGTGTCCCCTTGGCATCTCCCCGACGTGGCTTCCCCCTTCAGGCCCTTCCCTTAGGTCTGCCCTGGTGGCAGGAAGCTCTGCTGCTGTGACCCAAACCCGGGGGGCACTCACAGCCCCCTCAGACCCTGCTTCCCAGGCAGGGGGGGTTTCCCTGCCCACACCTGCAGGAACAAGGGGCCCTGAGTCGCTGCCTGCAGGGCCTGGGAGCTGGGGGTCTCTGACCCCTTTTTTCCTAGAAGGTGGTTTCTGTTCAGTGTGATCCTGTCATGGTTTCACCTTGGGGGGGGAACTAAACACCCCCAGCCATGAAGCAGCTGAACAGGTGGGAAGTGGGGAATTAATTCCTCCTTTTGCTTTGCTTGCAGGCTCAGCTGCTGCTTCACCTCTTCCACTGCCTTTATCCCCACCCTCCTGCCCCGGGGGGAGGTGGAACTGCCCACCCGGCCCCTCGGCAGGTCCCAAAGCCTGTGCTGGTTTCACCATCCCCACCAGCTGCTCTGCCAGCCTGGATTTGCAGAGGAACCTGCTGGATCCGATGCTTTTCCAAATCCTTGTCCCCAGGAGCCTCCTGCCTGCTGCTTTGCAGCCCCCGGGAGCTTTTCCCAGCGGGGTGTTTGGTGCTTCTCCAGGTGCCAGGACATTTCTCCACCCCCCATCATGGAGCTCAGCCTGAGCCTTGTCAGCTCTGATCTCCAGCTCCTGCCCTGCCCAGGCAGCTGGTGGCAATTCAGCCACGAGCAGCTCTATCCACCCACTCTCAAGGAATGGGAGAAGCCACCAGGCTTCTGCTGAACAGCTTAAAAGGGGAGGGGCAAGGTCAGTGAAAGGGGAGCAGAGTGAGAAAGGCGTGGGGGTCTCGGCAGGGCACACAGACACACACAAGAGCTCAGTGTCCTTCTCCAGCCCAGCACTTGTCCTACCCCCAGAGCTTCAGCCAGACGGTTCCAAATTGGTTTGTGGTTGGAGTGACTCAAACAGTGTCCTTTTCTGTCACCCCGACGTCACCCGGGTGCCATCTGCTCCAGCCACGCAGCAAAGGGACGGCAGGGAACCCATTGGGAACCCATCCCTCCCTCCCTCAGCTCCCTGGGGCCCTGAGATTCCAAAGGGAAGAGCTGGAGCCAGGCTGGGAGAGTTGGGGTGTTCAGCCTGGAGAAGAGAAGGCTCCAGGGAGACCTGAGAGCAGCTTCCAGTGCCTGAAGGGGCTCCAGGAAAGCTGGGGAGGGGCTTGGGACAAGGGCAGGGAGGGATGGGATGAGGGGGATGGATGAAAACTGGAAGAGGGAGATTGAGGTGAGATATGAGGAGGAAATTCTTTGCTGTGAGGGTGGTGAGAGCCTGGCCCAGGTTGCCCAGGGAAGCTGTGGCTGCCTGGTTGGTTTTAAAGGTCCCTTCCAACCTAAACCAGTCTGGGATTCTTCTTCCTCACACAGGGTGAAGCAGGGATGCACAGAGCACAGACATCTCATCCATTGCCCCATTGCTCAGGCTGCTCCTGGTTTGTGGGGGATGATGATGATGGTCACTGGGTGCAGTCACACCGGGCAAAAACCTGCACGTCCCAGGTAGGAGGCAGCAATTTCTGAGCCTTCCTGGAATGTTTTGCCAGTTCCCCATAAAGCCACTGCAATCCCAGGTCAGCTCTGGTGGGGATGACCCAGAATTGGCATCTTTGGGCATGGGTCTGTAGCCCTGGTCAAGCCATAACTACTCATTGCTCAAAATACTCTGAATGTTTGGTAGCTCCAGAGTTTTGCTCTTTCCTGCTGCATGAGATGCCAGTTGATAAAACCCACCTGGTTTTTCAAAGGTCTCCTAAAGGGGCTAAGATCCCATGGGATGGGTGGGGATGTTCCTGCCTGACTTCCAACCCCTCCTTTAACAGGCTGAAAAGGCAGAGAGCAAAGCACATCAGGAGGAGGGTGAAGAGCAGGAATATTCCTGACAATATTTCAGTAGGAAAAAACCCAAAGGGCTGGAGAAAGACCTCACCTGGTGCCTGGGGGTTTGCAGCACCTTGGGGGGGTTGTCTTTGCTTCTGTGTCTTTCCCTCTTGCCTCCAGCAGCCCTGGGATGCTCCCAGCTCCTCACAAACCCCAGCATTTCCATCCAATGTCTGGGAATCTCTGGGAAAGGAAGGGAAAGCAACCCTACCCATGGCTTTTATTCATTTTATTTCATTTTATTTCATTCTATTTCCTGTGTTGAGCTGCCTGCAGTTGGGGTTCCCCTGCCTGCAGAGGGACATGACAAGCTGGGAAAGGGGCAGAGGGAGGCAGCAGGGATGGGTTGGTTTGACCTGGGGCTGCTTAACCCAGAGAAGGGGCATAAAATGACAAGCTGGAGATGTTTGTGTCTCTTCCACAAGAGCTTGAATGAAGTGGGGAGGGATTTGAGTTTCACAGCCCTTCCCTGCACAGGGTGTTGGGGGGGG